>NC_056732.1:1292046920-1292344420 GCF_019279795.1 Protopterus annectens
ACCTGTAGTTAATTCATGTCCAAAATAATAATCCTCATATGAATGAATACAAGAAATAGTCAAATGTGAATGGGAACACCACTCCCCGTGGATTATGTATTGTAACCAGCACCCACCCATATTATGTATTGACAACATAATAAGCTGCTGACAGGTGCCCAAACACCTGTGTCTGTAAACACAGTTAAAATGTATAAAATGGACAAGCTCTGTCCATGTGCTTTGTCTGACATTTGAACACGGTCAGGGCAGTTCTGTTCACCAGGTGGACAAGCCTAAACCCAGATCACCACATGAACACCCTGACAATCAAAGACTTGTATGTGCCAGGACTATAAGCCTTGGAGTTCTGAATATCCCTGGACTGATTAAATATGCAGCGTGGGTCCAGAGCAGTAGGGAATAGGGAATGTGTAATATGTAGTACCGCTTTTTTCCCAGCAGGAGAATGGATGCCTGTGTTGTAAGTGAAGCGGTGAGGCATATGTTAATGTAGCTATGTACTATGGGTATGCATATAAATGAATCAGAACACCAATAGTATAGTGGTTACAGCATCTGGCCAACATGAATGCAGTTCCTGTACAAATACGACTACAGCACATATAATGTTAAAGTGTAATGAATGCGTCTGTGCTGTACAGACATTTAAATATGTCAAGGTGAACGTGTGTTTCGCATATGTCCGTTAACCAGATTACAGATATTTTACTGGTACTGTCACAAGTAATAAAGCCCACGTAAGCACAAAGACTTAGTAAACATATGTAACCCACAATAAGGATATGCAAGTGCGCCTGCGCGTGTGTAATCCGCTCACAGCATAGCAAATGAATGCTGTTTCCTACACATTATTTCTATATATGGATATATACATTTGTGTATAGATATATATCCACAGACTTAAACTAAATAAATATATGAAATAAAGAATGTACAGACATATATATATATATATATGCAGCTATACAAACACATACAACATTAATTGATATATACATAACAAACATACAAACATATGTCCTTGTAGATATAACACATGTACATAAATAGGTTACATCAAAGCTATTATGGATAGACATACAGACATGCAATAAAGGTAAATACACTGCTGCTTTCCAAACCATTACCCAGAAAGTACCAGTGTGCCAGATCTGCAAGTTCTACTCTTTAAACATGGATAAAGGTGTCCTTTGCAGGACCACAAAAATTGTGAATCTATACAGGCACTATCCTGTAATGATTGCTGCAAAAGCGTGTCATCCGCAACTACAATATAGCTGTACATGCAACAGTAGCTTGTGCAAGTGTAATAACACATGGGTTGACAGAATGTATGACATATGTCCTGATACACGGAGAGTGGATAGTATTTAGAAGTGTCTTCATACTTTATTATTGCTCACATTAAATATGTCTTATGACTACTGTGGAGGGGTGCCAGATATGGGAATCATGGGTATGCAAGAATGGGCCTAGGTTCACAGGTGTTGGTTGGCACAGATTTATTAGGTCCGCCCCATGGGAGTGATTAATATTCCTATGTGGGTATAGCACATGCCTATATCTTCCAAAAATGAAGAACCCATCTACTGGATATTGTGTAAACCATTGGGGGAAGAAGTAGGGACTTATATCAGTGTCTTGTAAGTGATTATCATGGATGTACATGCGTATGACTAAGATGGTAACTATACCTCTCAACCTTTCAGAATAAGACATCTGGACAAAAGCATTTTAAAATAAGTACAAAGAAGGAATATTTTAAATATTCCTCTTACAAAGTTAGAACATTGACAGAATAATGGATCATTCATTAGTATGAATGTTTTGAGGGTTATTAATTATAAACTAGTAATGACTGTCATTATTGTCTAACTTCACAGTCCCTAATGACTTGCCACTAAATTACCAGAAAGGCACAATATTATGAAAAAAGGAACAAAATTGTAAGTCTAAGTTGGGGACATTTACCCAAAATGTGTACAATTGAGAGGTATGAAGGTAACCCTGTCCTAAATAAATGTACAGAACTAGTGAGATTAGGTGGAGAGGTGTGAAGAAAGACGTAATGACAAATGACAAAACATGTATAAGTCAAAAGCATGTACCTCGATAAATGTGATGAATACTTATGCCCTGTGATAGTCAATGTGGAAGGTTAATAGAAACAAAATAAATGTGTCCCTCAGGGTGTTATGCATTGTCCCCAATACAGTGTTTAGTCTCCCACACTTGCATGTGAGTTCTGCCACTGACGGAAAGCGCAAATACCGGTGAACACATAAGGTAGATGATGGCAGAATATGTTTTGATTAGCACCTGTTGGATTTTGTGAGGAACACAACACTCTGGGCGGGTGTGTCCTACAAAAGGAATGTAATGGCATCTGGCCTGTAATTTCTTCATATATTGTGTGTAGTGGTGTAATAAAATGATATATCTTGTATCAGAAACAGATATATGTTATAGGAAACAATATTATCGACTATACTACTGCAAGAAAGATCTGAAGGTATGAAAAGCACTGAAGTAGTCAGTTTAGTATTGACTGCAGGTATGGGTTGACTTGTCAAATGTCACAGCTGTATATATAGTTACTATAGGGCTGTCACCTCTACAAATGATGAAAGTGGGAGCTGCTCTGTAGAAATGTCAGACGTAGCAGGTCAAAACATACCTACAGCCATGCATACTCCACAAATAGACATATTAGCACACAGCAAAGCATAGGCCAGGATTCACAAAGCCTTGGCCAGTGTGTATGAGTAGAGTAAGAGTAGAGCAAGGCAAGATGTCTGCCGAGCTATTCAGCAATATCCTGTAGGGGTGTGTAAGACAGCCCCTAAAACGAACGTTGCACGGACAATGTTAGGATTTGCAAATTACCCCATTTGTGGGTAAAAGTTATGCAAATGATGTAAAATTTGCGATACATGAAACAGTAAGCTGTCCATGCAAGAGTAATGTTATGCGCAGAAATGTACTCGGATGTTAACCGGGTAACGTTCTGCAAGTAGCTAAACGGAGCAATGTCAGGTGCAAATAAAGGATGAATTTAGTTGAAGAAGCATGCCAATGGCCAAATATAAGGCCAGTGGCATGTTTTTCCATTGGAAATTAATAAAACTCTAGTTGTCCTCCCCTGATCTCTGGTGTTTAAGCATAGCGCAGCGGAGCGAATAAGCAGTGCGGTTACAAAACAAGAAAAATATGTAAAATATACATACAAATTGTAATGTTAGTTAAAAGTTAGTTTGCCATGCAGGTGAATGGCAAGCTGAAGACAACATGGCTACTGAGTAGTGGTTGCTATGCGTGGAAGCGCACTTTCAGAGATGTAACCAAGCATTAGTAGGCAATCCTATGCAATTGAGGCTGAGGATAGTGAATCACAATTTGTCATGCCATATGGGCAAAGCCTCTACCGTGTAAGAGTAGGTTAAGGGGACTATCAGTGTAGAAGATAGGTGACATCATGAGTGTGTATGTATAAAAGACTGTAATCTTATTGGAGCAGTGTGTCACATGTTTGCTGTCAGTTATTCATCAGTGGAAGAGACGTGTTATGATTTATCCTAGGTAAAGTCAGGAAACTGACAGTGTATGCCATGGATATCACTGAAGTTTCTTGCAAACCTGCTTACAGTGTGTTCACGTCTGTGCACACCTGTAAGCCCGAGTAAGCATGTGTGCACGCGTGTCTGCCCATGTGCACGCGTTGAAGAATGAGTAAGCTAGTGTAAGATTGTTGAAGCCTGTGTAATGTCGTGTAAGCCAGTGTAAGTGTTTGTACGCATGTATAAGCCTGTGTGTGCACGTGGAAGTGAATGTGCACTTTACTGTGCTCCTATGCGCGGCGCTGCTCACTGTGGAAACAGACAGTGAAAAGGAAGGTAAACAAATAGCAGTAAGTTAACCAAGGAGAACTACCACAGCTAGCAGGTGAAAACAATCAGGATGAGCATATTACACAGCCAGTACAGTTGGCCAGCAGAGCACAGCACTTACAACTCTACAAACAGCATTCCACCATGTTTTTCTCAGACACATTGCAACACTGTAGGATACTAAGAGAAGTGAAAACTGAAAAAGCTTAACTGAGACAACATAATGTTAGGGGCTGCCATTGCTATTATACGTCAACATATGCAACATGCGGAGGGTTGTGCCAATGTGAATGCTGCTCATCAACACACAGTGAGTAGACGGAGAAGAGTGTGCAGGCACAGGGTAACCTAACAGGGGCTAAATGAGCTGGAGATAGTAGAGCGCTATAGAGTAGACAGAGACCACCTGCAGAAGATTGTGGAGCTGTGCAGGCCATGTCTCACACACAGAGCCAACAGAGGGAAACCCATCCCAGTGGAAACCAGGGTATGTGTTGCCCTAAGGATACTAGCAACAGGTACCTTCCAGAGATCAACAGGTGATATGATGTGGATTTCACCAACATCAGCATCCAGGGTACTGCACCATTTCATGAATGCCATGTCAGCACATGTCAGTGATCATGTATATATCCCCAATTCCCATGAGGTATTGGGCAGCAATATGTGTCTTTTCCACACAATTGTGAAATACCCTGAGTACTGGGTGCAATACACTGCACGCACATATGCATCAAAGCACCAGCCAGTGAGTGTGGTAGGGCCTACATCAACCACAAGGGCTTCCCCTCCATGAAGTTGCGGTTTGTGTGTGATGGCCAGCCCATAATACTGAATGTGTGTGCTGGCTGCCCTGGAAGCTGCAATGCTTCCTATATGTGGCATCTGATGCAGCTGTACAAAACATTTGGCAATGGGGACAACAATCATGGTCACCTAGTGGGGGATGCTGGATGTGCAGTTCAACTGTAGCTGATGACACACATCAGAAATGCACACACACATGAACAGGAATGCCATAATGAGGCACACGCACAAACAGAAAATGTAATCTAGCATGTGTTTGTGTTGCTCAAGTCACAGTTCTGGTGCCTGGACACATCTGGTGGAGTATTAAAGCACTTGTCAACTACATGTACCAGAATTGTCTGTGACCTAGGTCATCTGTGTCACACACACAGACACATGACAGTTTATATAGATAGTGTGAGTGACTGTTCATGTATGTGTTTTACTGCAGAACAGTTCAAACACAGCAAAGTCTGTCAATAATGGACATTCATCATAGATGTACAACCATCTTGGTGGATATGCATGCAGACCTCTCATTGCTTATGTGATACAGTGATGTACTTCAAAATACCATTGTAAATGCAAATATCAAATGACAAATTACATAACACTTGTCTATATGTACACATTGTTACCCATTATACATATTGGGGTCTAATACCTATGTGTTACTGTTGGTATAGCATGTGTAGTAAATGTGGATAACTAACTCTTTTTAGCCTTATAGGTTTACAGCATGAGTTGGATAACACGTATCTGTCTGTATGATACCCTTGTGTAGAATAACTGTGTCATGTGCAGAATGCATTGTAGGCCACAGTATGAATTTCCAGATGTGGACAGGAATATCCCTATTATCTTTGCTTGTAACTAACATGGCTATATGTCAAACAGTAATGGTCCCAGCAACGTGTGGTGGTCAATACCAGTGCTTACTGGTATAGTATAGTACATGAAGGATCCACATGCTACAGTGTGTACTACATGTGTGGGTCACTTGTGAAGATATCATATAACAATTGGTGATTCAGACTGTTGAGGTTGTGCCTACTACCATAATGCAAAACAATCACAGATAGTAACAGTATCACCCACAGCAACATGTAAAACCATATCAATCACACGTGTAGACAAGTACAACAATATGTGTATTATAATGCATACTGGCTACCAATAGAAACTTTGAAGTATTAACAGTGTGTAATACAGGGCATGTCACCATTCCAATGTGTCCACAATACATGTACATGCAGACAGTGCACCTTCACCATGTTCACAAATAAATACATGAAAATCTGTGCTACACACATCACACATGTACTGCACACTCTGAAACACATGTTGCCAATACTACACACGTCAGACAAATGGCACATGGATGGATAATAAATCTTCAGAATTAACAGTGCTGTACACTATACTACATTGATGATCATAGTTGTAATGCATCATGCCTGCTTACATACACCTAGAAGGAAATTACACTTTGTGTTAACAACATTTTAACATTATTACTATGCTATGAAACCACCCTGTGGATCAGCACCATGTTAGTCTGTTCCTGCATCAATGTTACACATTACAAGAGGTGGCACAGGTGTCATCATATGCACAGGGTATGTTGTTTCTTTTCCAGAGCCTGTCATTGAGCCATCCAATCAACATGTATGTATTTGTGTGTGTGTGTGTGTGTGAGGGACAACAGTTTTTGCATGGCCCAAAGTTGATGCAATGTGTGTGTATGTGTTATCCCTAGCTGTTTGTTTTATGTGTGTGTCTGCATGTACACAGTTTCAGCATGTGTCAGCCATATACAGGAGGTTGTGGGACAGTCACAGACTGTACCTGCCAGGCTGTACAGATCACCATTTCTGGCCATGGACACCCCTCCATGCATTCAACAATATTCCAGTCCTGCACCTGTCAATGTATACACATACATTCTTGGGATCTGTAGCACAACCTGTGGATAAATGGGAGTCAGTAATGTTAACCTGATTTGCATAGTATTGTCATTTAATACATAGTTATATGAGCCATACTCATCCTCCAAAGTAATAACCACTGCTGACTGTTGCTGAGATGTGCACATGACCGTTTAAAGGTGCTGTACTATCATTGTTTTCAATGTCCCTTGTAATACCCAGCAACAAAATAAGTGGTCACTACACGATTATAACCCAGGATCACTACAGCACACAGTATGTGCACTATCACAGAGCCATAGCAGATTTAGATACATCCAAGGTGATCACGTACAGATAATGCAGCACATTCAATAGTGCTAATATCCACATACATATTACATATATGTACGCACACACGCACACACACACACACACACACACACACACACACACACACACACACACACACACACACTTGGCAGGGTTGGGATTAGAACACAGACCTAACTACCTTATCACACTACAGCATTACCACAAAAGTCTGTGCTAGGCACCACAATGAAACCCAAAAGCCCAAAAATCACAGTGCCTTCGACCAAGAATAACACCTCAGTACAAGTAAAAGAAGCTGATTTTATTTACAAAAAACGACATTAACACTGCTTCACACAATTACGTTTTTGTCCTATCAGGACTTCATCAGACAAAGTTTTAATACAACCAACTCCATTAAATACTCTTGGCATGTTAAATTATTTAAGACTAAGCCAATAGAACCACATACTTCAGTTTGAATTCATCAAATCAAATTAAATATATTAGTTCATGAATATTCATTAGTTCAGACTTGTGGAAAAGTGCATTAGTGCTTACAATACATTGCCTACCTAACAATCTCTTTCTAAAAACTTTAAACAATAAATATTTAAAATACATAAATATATTTTTCATTAATAAATATTTTAAAATCAATTAATCTGTATGTAGACAGTAATCATTCAAGCCTGGTTCCTTTCCTGCTTCCAACTACAGCATTACGCATGTACAGAACATACTACCGTGATTACTAGATCACAGTAGTCACACAGGCATACATCTAGCTCACTGGTATCAGCATCAAAGGCAAAGATGCTGTACGGATTCTATGGAGAGTGAATACTGTAAAAGCAATGTACTGTTGTCATGCAGTGGGAAACACCCACACATGTGGCAGGATTGGGATTAGAACACAGACCTAACTACCTTATCACACTACAGCATTACACATTTACAGAATGCGCTACCAAGATTACTGAACACAGCACTCCCAGAGGCATACTTCTAGGTGGGTGACATCATCCACAAAGGCAAAGACGCCGATAGGGAATGTATGTGGTGTGAGGCATCTAAAAGCATTACTGTGTCCCCAGGCAGCTGGAAACACACACACACACACACACACTTGGCAGGGCTGGGAGTCGAACATGCACCTAACTACCTTATCACACTACAGCATTACGCATTTATAGAACGCGCTACCAAGATTACTCAATGCAGCACTCCCAGAGGCATACTTCTAGGTGGGTGACATCATCCACAAAGGCAAAGACACCGATAGGAAATGTATGTGGTGTGAGGCATCTAAAAGCATTACTGTGTCCCCAGGCAGCTGGAAACACACTTGGCAGGGCTGGGAGTTGAACATGCACCCAACTACCTTATCACACTACAGCATTACACATTTACAGAATGCGCTACCGAGATTACTGAACACAGCACTCCCAGAGGCATACTTCTAGGTGGGTGACATCATCCGCAAAGGCAAAGACGCCGATAGGGAATGTATGTAGTGTGAGGCATCTAAACGCATTACTGTGTCCCCAGGCAGCTGGAAACACACACACACACACTTGGCAGGACTGGGAGTCGAACATGCACCTAACTACCTTATCACACTACAGCATTACGCATTTACAGAATGCGCTACCAAGATTACTGAACACAGCACTCCCAGAGACATACTTCTAGGTGGGTGACATCATCCGCAAAGGCAAGGATGCCGATAGGGAATGTATAGAGAGTGAGCAGTCTGAAAGCATATTACTGTCCCAAGGTAGACGTAGACAAACACACGGCAGTGGTGTGATCGGGGCAAGCACTACAACAACACTGCATAGATACGGGATGCACCACAGACAGTACACCCTTCAAGACAGCAACCAGTGTGTTCAATGTAGGCATCCATCGTGACATTGAAAATGGACATCTGTTGCCTGGATGACCACCATCGCTATACAGGATGTCAATGGCCATGCCCACACGCTTAGTATCACACGTCTGTTTGGAACGTACTGTGTGTCCATCTACACAACAGCATACTGGACGTGCTCACAAACTTAGCAGTTGCAAAGGGCCGTCTTGCATGCACACGGATTCTAAACATGGAAGGGCACAGTTTGGAATGTACCGTGTGTCCATCTACACAACGGCATACTGGGCATGCTCACACACTTAGCAGTTGCAAAGGGCCGTCTTGCATGCACACAGATTCTAAACACGGAAGGGCACAGTATGGTATTACTGTCCCCATGTACATGAAGGCCACTCACATGTATTGACCAGTACACACTCAGGAGCTATCATAGATGTCTCAGGTGCAGATCACAGAGGTACACACCACAATCTACAATGTAGCCCTCAGACATCACCATGTCATTGGACCAGCAATAGACAGCCATACATTAACATAGCACTGTGTGACTCATGACCAGTGGACTGTACATAGGTCTACAGCAACTGTGCAGACTACACATGTACCGACAGGGATCTATCGTGTGTTATGCATTGCAATGATACCACTATACATAACCAGGTTGGCTCTACACATACCAGGGGCCCTGGGTCTTACACAGCTGTGACAGAAGACTGTCGCTGTACACCAATGAACACACATGTTTGGCTATGTCATACATGTAATTGCAGTGGATATGTGCATGGACCACACACACAACACATATGTACATAGCATGGCTTTTGCTGTCCTCCATGCAGACAAGTGGCTACAGCAATCATACGCATGCAAATGGAAGGTGGGTCCATGGCTGTTGAATGCTAACAGTACATGAGGTAGCAATGTTGACCGAGGACACATTCCCTTTGTACTAGTTACCCATGACACCCATCATATCATACAACAGTCCATATGTTATGTATGTCAACACACATGTTCACCAATTGCAATGCATACAAACATGGCTACATGACAGGCATGTAGGACCAACACACATGTACAATCTGTAGTGTGCATGCAGCTACCATGCATGTGCAGTAGCTGATATAAGTAACTCATCTGTGCCTAACTACAACATGCAGTTGCAATGCAGCCCCATCATTGACACCTGTATAGGGTGACATACTGACAGTATGGTAGAATGTACAGCAGGTATGGATGGATATGTGCACATAAAGTGGTGATCCACCTGTGTAGATGGATGTTTGCCGGGGATGGCTCACAGGTGTGTCACATGCCATCCTACCATTACATGTGCAAACAGTACGCTATGTTACCGTTACTTGACGGTGGAGACATAAAACCTACACAGCGGTCAGGTGTTACCGACAGTACGTCACTTGACACTTGTAACACTTACATCCTCCCATGTGCATATAACTGCACAATTGCCGAAGGTATCATTGGTACACATAATGCGGCCAATACTGCTGCATGTCTGTCAGATGTATCATCATATAGAAGGTGTATCATTCACAGTACTACCATGTGCATTTGCTTGTGTGACCATATATGCCACATATGGTGGGGAAAACATCCCAATTGTTACACACCCCTGTACACTGTTGTACAGATCTGTACATACTGCAGTGTGGAAAGCATGACGTAGGCAGGTGTTGTGTGTGTATCACACACATCAGCTATCCATATGTGTATGACATTTGTGGTCTCCACAGTGTGTGTGTGTATGTAGGTATGTATGGCTGTCTGGTGCATGGTGTGAGGGTGTATGCTACCATACAGAACACACAGGATCCCTAACCCCTCATGGTGATGCAGGCCACTACCCTGTTGATGCCATCGGTCTCAGCCGCACTGGCTACCTGTACATGTTCTTTCTCTGTGTTGCGTCGTGTGGGTGCACAGTACTGTGAGGGTGATGACCACATAGGCAAGGGTCCTCACCTCAACACTATGGGGTGTGCGTTATAGTGTTGTTGACCCCATGAGTGTGAGCATGTTCCTGTAATGTGACAGGGTATTACTGCTACACAGTGAGGCCTCATGCTATCAAGTGGCCTCTAACATTATCATTGGCCAGACCGTTGTGTACAACCCCTGCACCATGTCAACATACCTGTGATGTGACCTGGTATGGATGTCACATCTCTAGCCAATGTAGCCTATTAAACTGCCCACATGCTTCTGGATCAGTATATGTGTGGACATCTGTGTTATGTTAGACTTTCCAACAGTCAGGCTGAGGCTATGTATAGCATGCTGATATTGCCATATGTGCCTATGAGTACTCCACAGTTACACATGGGAGACTGCAAACAGTGCTACCTGTAGGCACATGCAAGTAGACCATAAGGAGGGAACCAGGGCAACATTACCAGCATGCTGTTACTGTTGTTACTGAGACACATACTGTAAACATATAACAATGCATGCTAAACCTGTACTACATGGTATATCTGATGCGTGTCAACAGGACACAACTAATGTAATATACACATCTCTCACTATTCTCACACAACTAATGTAATATACACTTCTCTCACTATTCTTACACAACTAATGTAATATACACTTCTCACTATTTTGTTCACCCTGTGCATCAGACCATTTGAGCATGTCCCTGCACTGATGGTGTGGATGACAGGGATGTGGCACAGGCTTCATAAAATGCACAGGGTGATAATGTTTGCCAGGGGCATAGGTTGCACCAATGGATGACATCATGTGTGTGAGTAAGGGCCAGTGATATGATTGGACATGTCTGTTCAGTATGCATGTGGGTGTTGTGGTGCCCTACAGATGTCTTTGCTGTGTGCGTATATGTGTGCACACAGTTCTGCCTTTTGTGAGGCCTACACAGGGTATTATTGAAGCTCCAGATTGTACAGACCAGGTTGTACAGCTCACTGTGTCCGGCCACGGCCACGTGACCTGTGCCTGCCAGAGGTTGCACGGGCACTACCAGGTGGAGGTACAGATTGGCTAGAGTCAGACGACACATGTCCACTGGAACTGTGTCCCCGCTGGGAACATCCAGGGCCATGTCTACATGGCCTGCTTGTCCTGGTGTGGACAGCACAGCACCAGCTACACTGCTACTGCTACCGGCACTGTGGATGCGGGCATATGAGGTGGCATGCTCACGCTGACCTGCACTAGGTGGTGTAGCTGGCCTACGTCAATGTGGCCTATGCCTCACTCCTACCAGATGTTCCACCACAGACAGCTCACACTCACAGATTGCCATGCCATGGTCAAGGATTCTGACCATGTCACCCAATCGCCTGTCCAGAACATCAGCAATCTGCTGTTGAGCATTTGCCAATGCCTGGATGTTGTCATTTAGGGTATGGATAGCAGCCCTCTGCAGCCTCTGGCCTTCTCTGTTCTGCTGTTCAGCACGTGCCTGTGCCGCCATTACAGTCTGGAACATGCGTTTGGTGATACCAGCTGCTGCGCCCTGTCTTGCAGGTGCATGTCTGCCAGAGGTCCTCCTATGAGCAGCACCAGCCACATGCCTGTGTGGCACTTCTGCAGTCATTACACTGATACCATGGTGTGTAGACACACCTTCTGTAGCCACCACACATTCCTGTTCCACGCCAACAGATGCTGACTGTCCTTCCTCTATGGCCGCTGGTGATTTGGTATGTGTTGGCAGCAGATCTGTGTGTGGGGAAGAGGGGGACATAGCTGGGATGGCAACCATTGGCACAGGTTCAGCCCCTGACAACCTTGCCTGTACCTCATGCATATGTTTATCACTGCTAGTATCTGTGGGGACACTAACATCAGATTGACCGCAGGAGGGTAACGCGCCTACATCATCAGTGAATGCAAAGAAAGACTCTAAATTACAATAGACACACACACAGACACACACACACACACACACACACACACACACACACACACACACACACACACACACACACACACACACACACACACACACACACACACACACACACACACACACACACACACACACACACACACACACACACACACACACAGACACACCATGCATATGATTTGACAGATGGCATGCAGCATGTCTGTGATACAGCAGAGGGGATGCAGCTCAGACATTAATAGTGTTAGTAAGCATACCTCCCTGGGATGCGCACTACAGTAAGCAGGTGTCATATCAGTAGCCATGCAGTTCACACAATCATGATAGTATGCATGCATCCCCTTGATACACCATGTGAACCAGAACAGAATAACAGTACACATGGCTGATGTGACCTTGACATGTAATCTGCTGATGTGTGCATTAACATGCATACATGTCTGACACAATGGTGTCCTGACACATGTACAGCATCGTAATGGGCATCACATTGCGGTGCTCTCTGTATGCCCTACAGATAGAATGCATGTTTAGCAAATGTGCATGAGCATGGAAGTGTAGTGTGAGCCATCTACATTGCTATATAGTGTGAAGTACAGACACTGTGCCATTGCAAGGCATCATGAGGCATCTATATTGATGTACAATGCATAATATGTACACATTGCATAGCCATAACTGCATGCATACCCATGACATAACTGTGGATTGTGACCCACGATGCTGAGGTGTATACACACCAAACCATGCTGTGTCAAGTGACAGGTCACTGGAGGACCTACAGATGACACCCCTGCCCAACAACTACAGGGTCTTAGCTGCCTGGCAAACATGTCCACACATAGCGGACATGTCAATTCACCATTTCCCACATGACATTGATGTACCACACACACGAGATGCACAGCTAACGGTGATGTCCTACAGCAGCAAGGGAAATGTACAGTATCTGTGGCCTGATGTGGTGTCAATGTCTGTGGAAGTTGTACAGGTGACTACTGTCATGCTATGACACAGTCGTGATGTTCAACAGATCTTATATGGTAGACTTCAGTGACACCTCCACTAGCTGTGCACAGGCTTTTAGGATGTCCAGTGTACCACATCAACTGTATAATCAGTCTACTAAGGCTATAATTGGACCATGTGTGGACAATGTGCAACAGGGTGCATACACATCATATCTACTGTGTGGCTATGTGTCTCTGGCCATCCCCCATGGCCATGTGTGCACATGTGTTGGCCAAATGTGTGTGATGGCCATCTATCTCACATACATACACCCATAGATGTCAGATATGCCACCATCCACAGGGCTATGCAGACAACGGGTTGTATGTTTGGTATGTGGGGTATGGGTCATGGGATAGTGTGACAATATTGAAACCAGAACACTACGTGTCTGGGACATGTCAGATGGCACATCACAATGTGTGCACCCAATGCAGAGGCATATAACACAATGGTGACACCTGTGGGCTGCCCATATCACAGCTCACTGTGTGGTACAGTTTGTGTACCACACATGTTGTTCCAATGCATGCTACATATGCCTCCATTGTGGAACACCTCCACCATTGTATGAACAGCTGACCACATATGTAGCAATGACAAATACTGTGGTTTCAAGTCGGTGTATCATTTCATTTGTATATATTGCACATGGGTGGCCTGTGTGAATGATGGGTGATGCGACCTGTATATTGTGAATGGAACGAACATCAAGTGTGCAAGTGTTAACTGGCCACATGGCAAATAGATCTATGCTTTAACATGCCTGATACTGATGACAGTCTCACCTGCAATGGACTCATGTCTGTGCGGCATGCCAGAGGTACCTGTACAGGGGTGACACAGCAGTATGAACATTATCCATGACTGTATGACAGCCACAGGGTGCACTGTGCATGTTAACACATTTGCCTGTATAATAGCATATTGTATGCACATGTGTGCATACACAGGGTAGCATACTGTAGTATGCAGCATGTGTGTCCACATACCTTGCATATGTTGTTATTTTACATAATGTACAGTGACACATGCAACTAAATGGGATATAATAGCCATATGTGCAGTACTGAGTTACCAGGCAACTCCAGGCTAATTGGTTGGGAGACACACACCTCCACGATGGCAGCTAGTGTTTGTGGATGCTGTTCTGAGGGTGTCCCCAGACTGGCCAGTAGCTCCTCGGTGTGTGTGAGTGGGGGCTGGGTTGGTGGCCCACCACCTGTTCCACCTTGTTCCCTGGTGATTGCAGTGGCATGCTGTTTTGCATGTTGTATCAAGTCCGTGCAGTGTCTGGGCACCTGCTGGTAGGTGCAGTTATGGCCATCCACATCGTTCACCCTCCTGCAAAGATCCTGCCACAGGTCGTCCTGCTGCTGGGCATGCTGTGGCACATGGCTGAACAACACCTCGTAGTTCTCATGGAGGTATGGGATGAGGACATCATCCTCCTGGCGGCTGTAAGCTGGAAGGTGTGTATGAGGCATTATCTGTAAGACATAATGATGGTAACAGGTCACAGTTTCAGAGTTGTGCAGATATACTGCTGCACATACATTTCCATGACATCTAGTACATCTGCACAGTTATATTTGCAAATCATCATGACACTGACACGACTGACGTGTTTGTGTCACACACATGTAACACCTGTTATGCATTGGATATCATCACCATATATGCGTGTCACCTCATTACAGTGTTCATACTCCATGTGAATGCTGTCTTGATGTGGGCATGTCTATTTGCCTGCACTGGTGTTCTTACCTATCTGCACATGCCTAGATGTGTCCATGGTAATGCTGTTGACCTTTATGCTGTGTATATGTCACATATCAACACAGACACAGCCTTAATGGACTTGAGCAGTGACAATGCACACATACGCATGGAAACCTGTACATGCATGTGTTTTGCCATATACATCTACACAGCACTGTACAGCTGTTCAACATCCTACCACGGATCGCCTGTGTTGCACATGTGATAGACATGGGACAATGGCTAGTCGGACGTCATTAGGATAGTTACCAGCTGTCCCACTCATGCCTTCGGGATTACATTACATCCCTTGCAGGATGTGGGACCGGGAACATGCACGATGGTCACTGCATTTAACACATGGCCATCTGGGATTTGTACACATGTTATGTCGTTTTGTACGTGGAGTATACTACGGCTGTTACTCCATACTGCACTCACATGGGTAACTCAGTTAGTTTACATATTGATGAGTCCAGTTAATGGTATGTCCATGTGATGTTTACTGGATGTGCTCCAGCACTGGGTATGTATATCACAGTGAGCCACACATGATACTGTGCTACTTCTTCCAATGACAGTAGGTGGAGCATGCTGGGGTGACGAATACCTTTCATGGGTACACCCCATTTCTTGACACAACATCCATGATTATATTATGTGGAGCCCCTCATTAACGCAGCAGGGACTCCATGCTAAGTGTGTGCAAAACAGTGCTTACACACATGTGCTCCCATGATTGCCTCTGCTCCACTAAGTGACAGTTGGTTACTCGATGTTGTGGTGACAGCGGACACTGTTTGCCCCGTTTGGTGTATGGCCTCTGACAATTGGCCATGTACCTACCGATGTACCTGGGAACCTATACACACAGCACCACCATATGCTGATAGGCACATGTACTGTTCAGGTGTTGATATTCCGTGTTCCAATAGCTGTTGTGTGTACAATGTTTGAGGGCTGCCTATGTAAGATTCACACAACGGGCCACCTACACATTACAATTTACAGGTGGTCGTGTTTGTGTGCCATCCATTTTACTGTGTGTGCAGGTGAAGAGGTGTGTCAGTCCATAGGGGCCTACACTGTCAGAGTATGTGCTATACGTTCCCTCTTTGCCAAGGCGTAGGCATATTGGGCATGCCTCCGTCTGCCTACTGGGGCTGGCACAGTGTGTTCATGGTCTGAATCCCTCTGTGCCTGTGATGGCCTTGGCAATTATGGTGGGCTATGAGGGCCTTTACCACTTTGTCCCTGCTGCAGCTGTTTCCGCAGGATCATATTATGTAGCATGGCACATACTATGATGATGTAGGCACACATGCCTGGAAAGTACTGCAAGGCTCCACCAGATGTGTCCAAGCACTGGAACCATGATTTCAGCATCCCGAACACATGCTCTATGATGATTCTGGTTTGTGCATGTGCCTCATTATGGCATTCTTGCATGGGTGTGTGTGCATTTCTGATGGGAGTCATCATCCACAGCTCCAATGCATAGCCAGCATCCTTCACAAGGTGGCCATGTGGGATGTCCCCTCTGACAAATACCTGATACAGCTGTGAGGCATGCCAGATATGGCAGTCATGGTAGCTTCCAGGGCTGCCAGCACACACATCCATGATAATGCCCTGGGCATTGCACATAACCTGGCAGTTGATGGAGTGGAATCCCTTGCGGTTTATGTAGCGCCTACCATGCTCACCGGGTGGTGACTTGATTTGTATGTGCATGCAGTCTATCGCACCCAGTACCTCCGGGTAGTGTGCCACATGGTGGAAGTGACGCATATTGCTGGCCAACTCCTCCTGAGTTCAGGGGAAGTATATATGCTCATTGGCATGTGGTAACATGGCATCCAGGAACTGGTGTAGTACCCTGGATGCTAATGCCTGTGAGATACCCATTATATCTCCAGTTGGCCTTTGAAAGGTACCTGTGGCTAGTATTCGCAAGCTTACACATACCTTCATGTCCACTGGGATGGGTTCCCCTCTGTTGTTTCTGGTTCTCAGGCGTGGCCGGCACAGCTCCACTATTTGCTGTAAGATGTCCCTGTCCACCCTGTAATTCTCTACTATCTCCAGATCATGTAGCCCCTGGTAGGTTACCCTTGGTCTGAACACTCTTCTCCTCCTCCAGGGCCTGCAGTGGTTGTCAGCATCATCCTCCACAACACCGTCAGTCTCTAACACATGCTGATGAATCACAGCTATGGCAGCTCCCAACATGTACATTTTAAAAGTCCCCCGTGTGTTTACACCTATGGTGCAGTGTATGGGAATACACAGGTGTGTGTAGGGTGCTTTCACACTTTATACTATTGTGCTGTGAACACCGATGATGTCATAGGGTGTGTATGTACGATCATAGCTACAGGATATCTTATGTGTTTTACTACCGGAACTACTATTGTGGTGCCTTTGGTGTTGAATTACATATGGCTGCCATGGATTACCTCTTGACCTTCCCTTTACATTTCTGCATGTTCCACCTACCATTTTCTGGCATGCATCCAGCAGCCTGCTTTCATTTGTACTTTCTTAGACCTGGCGTATCTTGCGTAATGTGTGCTATTGCCGGTCTACTGTCGGTTTGCTTTGCTCTGCTATGACAGATCTCCTATCTTTGCAATCCAATGCCTCCCCTCCTTTCTTTGCATTCTAATGCCTCCCCTATCCTGTTTTGCAGGTTTCTGCGAGCAGACTGACTTGTCAGCTGCCGTCGATTGGCCGCCGTGAGTTGATTGCTGTTGATTGCTCATTAGTACTCCAATTACCCTACTTCGGCATTTCCTTCTTTTCTTCCCCTGATCTTCCTGTTTGTGCTATTGTTCATGGTGCATGCATCCACTTACTGTGTTTCGGGCATGTTTTCATCCCCGTACACATGCGCTTTTGGGCACCATGTGTGCTCTCAGCTAAACGATTCTATACCTTCCTCCCCACCCCTGTCCTGCAGCTTTGCTTAGCAATGGCCAGGCCAGATTTGCATTGCTCCAATGTGCTTACTGCTACGGTGGCACACCCCTCTGCTGATGTCATGTATCTCCTCTGAGCCACTCCTCAGTGTTATAGCGCTGCGCCGTATGGTACAACCTTCATCCGGCAGGACATTTGAGATTCAGTATTGTCTGCCTCATTTGCATGGCATTGACTACTAATTCATAGTTACCACGCTGAACACTGTTGCAGGCCCTTAGCAACCCTTGCACCTTGGTTGTGGTGTTCCATGCCTACCATTGTGTATTATGGTGTAAACCTGATTTGTATTACATTGCGATTTTATGACATTTTTATATAATTTCTTTATGTTCTAGTTTGCGCACACATGCCCTGCAGTTGTACTGTGTGTTACTGTGGACATGACATTAAATGTTGTTTTTTAGGTGTTGTGCATCTTTTCTTATGCCATTAGCTGTGTATTTAGCCATTGGCATATGTTAACATTGTAATACATGAGTCTGGTCCGCTTCCATAGCTCCGATGTTCTGTTTTGGAAAATATAAACCGTGTTTTTTGGTTTACATTTCCGTGGGCTTACGCTACACTTGCACCATTTCATGAATCACTATCTGCCTTCATCTGCATAGTGCGACACTGCGCATGGGGTGATTAGCATACCTATGCTGAGGGCTGCGCAGTTCTGGTGTACGCCAGTAGTGCATGTGGTATTGGATTGTACCCGAATCGCTCGACGGCCATATTTGGCATTATTCTGCCTACGCTACACCTGCACCTGGCGCAAGCTTCATGAATCCTGGGGTACTTTTATTCAGCACCGCCCCAAATAAAGTGTCTAATTATTATATTGAGCCTAGCAGATTACCAGACCTATTACATCTCTCAAACAATAATTAAACATAAATGAACTGAAAAGGAAATAATAACTTAGGAGACTCCAGCACCTCCACACTCCCCTAAAACAAAATATTATAGAAGAAATGTTGGGCCAGATTTTGTAATGTTCACGGAATCTGGTGCATTATGCTGATATCGGAGGAAAAGTTGCAGGTAACTATGTAATATGTAAATATGCCATAGTGAACTTAGAATATCTTGACACACAACAGAGTATCTCTGTAGTATTAGCACACTGTATATCAGTCACACCTACTTCATAAGTCATGAAAAATCACTGTCAAAGCATGATGAACATTAACAAATTTACAGAAAGAATCTCACAATCAGCATGACATTCATAAGTACATATCAATAACAGAATCTATCCAGGAAGCTTATAGACAACTATGGAATATCTACGTAACTCTATTATTATTAAAAAATGTTAGCTATCAATTACAAATTCGGATGGAATCTGTAAATTTTCAAATAAAAAAATTAATAAAGGCAAAGGCAATCACAGCCATGTCATCACAGCTAAGATTAGCTAACAGTGGGTGCAGGACATGTGTGGAGAACACAGGTCATGCCCACATACAAGGAAATAGGGAGACAAAAATGCAGACATGGAGTATGGGTGAAGAAGTGGGACACGCAAGAGGTATGTTGGAAAAGGAAAATCTGAGGGACAATAAGAAGGGCATGGGCAATACATTTTTTGGTGGGAATAGGCTCCATTTTTTATTTTTTAAGAACAGAAGAAAAAGTAAAGTTAGGGAAAGAGGAGAAGAAGGCCATCATAGCAGGTATACCCATATAACAAATATCACAGCACATGACAGAAAAAGGTTGGAAATGAACTATAATGGCAGGTAAGAAAATGATTGCTAGTAGCACAATAGGCTGTATAATTGCTTTTGATGTAGAAAGCTGTTGGTTATACTCCCACAGTATGTAGATGGATTGGTGATACTGTTTTTTATCCAGTTAAAAAATATGTTTGATTATCCAAACTACCCTAGGTCCCAATTACTTTGGATACTCGACTCTCTACTGTACATGAGCCATGAACTGAAATACCTATGCCACTCCTTTAAGATCATTTAAATATCGATTATAATGTTTTAACAAGTGTAGCAACTTTTGTGGTCGTATTTCTGGATCAGTCCTGTTTGTAGGTAGTCATAGCAGTAGACAACTACTGTACATACAATGTTTTGACGGTGTTTACTTTTATCATTGACCTCAATTTTCAACAGCTGAAGCGGCACTAAACCGTGTTTTCATTTTTCTAATTTTTTTGAATATCTGTGAATAACCCTTGAGCAGAAATGAAACATAGTGTTTTGAGTGGCGAGCAGAAGAGGAAAAAAGCTGAAGAGGAGAAGGAGAAAGTGTACAAACTTCCAAAGTTAACATCCTAATTGAACCCAGGTGCAACATTATCGACCACTAATACTGGTCCTTCAAATATAGCATCCACATCTACATCCACTCCTGTATCCACGTCTACATCCACTTCTGCATCCATATCAACATCCACATGTACATCCACTCCTACATCCACATCTACATCCACATCTACATCCACTCCTGCATCTACATCCACTCCTGCATCCAATCATCCAGTTCCAGCTCCAGTTCCAGCAGACATACCAATGGTATCATTACCTGTTCCTACTGCTGGGGGTATTCCACAAGAGGAAATATCCAAATCTGTTTGTGATCCAAGACATAGATTTGATGCTATGGAACATTAACAATACTAACACAGTGAATTACTGAATTTGTAGTAGGACGTCATCATGTCAAAATAATGATAGCAATGTTTCAAACTCACACAGAGTGTATAAAGGAGCTGGAGGAGAGAATACTCAGACAAGTTGTTTATCAAAGTATGTGTTCAAATGTCAGCTGTGGAATTGCAAGTGTGTAAAATGTGAATGGCTACTCTATTCACCTTCCTAAGGTCATTTGGACTGCTTTGTTTGTCATCTTTTGTCCAAGACAGAGTCTCCCTTTGCCACATCAGAATTCAATGACTGGAAACACAGCAATATTATTGTAGAACATGAAAAAGAGAACATTGTTGACAGCACATTTGATCCGACATAAAGAAACTGGAAGTGCAGATTCTTTGTTACTTGAACATCATCGTTCAGAGCAGGAGTACTGGCATAAAGTGTTGACATGTGTGTTTTCTGTAATTCACTTTCGTTCCTCTAGAGGTTTGCCATTTTGTGGAGAAAATAATTATTTGGGTCAGCAAAAATGGAAACTGTTTAGGTATTATTGAATTGTTGAGTGAATTTGACCCTTTTTTGGAAGAACATCTTAAACTGTATGGAAATCGTAGAAAAGGGAACTCATCATGTTTGTCAGTGAACATTTGTGAGAAACATCTTGAATTTATGGGACATTATGTTTTTGTGCTGTTCTTGAAGAAATAAAAGAGTCAAAGTATTACTCAATAAGTGTGGATTCCACTCCAGACATCTCACACACTGATGAACTGGTATTTACTGTCCGGTACATTTGAGGATATGAGCCTATGAAATGTTTCATTATGTTCATCCCCATCTTTTCTCATGGAGCAAAGAATCTAGCAGACACTGTTGTGGATTTCCTTAATGAAAACAAAATTCCACTATCAGACTGCCATGGTCAGTTGTATGATATTACCTCAGGTATGTCTAGACGCTATACTGGAGTGCAAGGATGAATTCATCAACTGAATGAGTTTGCCATCTATGTCTCATATGATGGACACAGCCTGAACTTTGTGGGAGTAAAAGTGGCAAAGTGTTGTCTAGATACTGCAAAATTCTTTGACTGTTCAGCGTCTGTATTCTTTTTTCTTTGCTTCTACATCTCAATGGAATGTTCTGGCATCATCTTTAGGAAAATATGGTGTGGCCAAGCATCTGTTTGATGTGAGATGGTTGTCACATTTTGATGCTGTTCATGCTATGTATATGGGTTTTGAGAAAATTAAACACTAAGGGACTCTGGCTATGACTGCAAACTGGGAGCAATTATTGAATCCCCAAATGATGTGGATATTCTACAAAAGGGCCTTACAGAAACAGATGCTTGGTGCCAGAGCCATGGGCTCAAGCTCAATGCCAAGAAATGTATAGTTATCCCCTTTGGGAAAAAACACATACCCATAAATTACCACATAGGTGGCAGTACACTAAACACTGAAAGTGTGATAAGAGACTTAGGGACACAGGTGGACAGTGGTCTCACCTTCAATAACCACATTGCCACAACAGTCAGGAAATCCTTCTATGTGGCACACCTCATCACTAAGGGCTTTTCATCCAGGAAAAAGGAGGTCATTGTCCCACTGTACTCATCTCTCACTAGACCCATTATAGAATACAACGCCCCATTTGGTATGTACCTCTCAAGACATCTGCAACAACTGGAATGGCCACAAAAATACCTCACTAAAGGAATCACAGGCCTAAAGCAGGTGCCCTATGCTGATTGTCTAAAAAAACTCCAGCTATACTCTGTCGCATATCTGCTTAACATACAAGGCCGTGTCAAACCCAGAGCTATTGGATATGCTACACTTAAAGAAATCCAAATCCCATAGAGCCACACCCTCCAGGGATCTAAACCTTGTCATCACAATGAACAAAACATGCTGGAGGGATAGGTTCCTGACCCAGAGACTCTGGAATAGGCTGCCCATACATGTCAAGCTGAGCGCCTCTTTGGCACTCTTCAAAAGGAACTTTGATGATTGGATGGGAGATAGGAAATTCACCCCGGGGATCATGTCAGTCGCCCTGCTAGACAGGGATCCAGGGAAGTAAATACTGTGGGAAGAAATAGCGAGGGAATTGTTATGGCTAGGCTTGTATAGACCCTAGGGCCAGTAGCCTAGTACCAACCTATGAACCTATGAAAGATACCGAATTCTGTATCAGCTGATACTGACCAAGAGGCAGAAAGATTGAGCGAGAAAATGGAGAACCTGGAAATATTTCTGATAATTCTTTGTAATGACATTCTTGAAAGAGTGAACAAAACAAGTAGTGTCCTGCAGTCAGAGGATGTGAACATACTTGCTGCCATGAATCTTTTTTGAGTTTCTGAAAACCTATCTTCAGGAAATTAGAGACAAATTTAGTGAATATGAATTAAAAGCCAGGAGTAGGTGTCCGGATTCAGATTTTAGATATGTGAAAAAATGGCAATGAAAGCGAAGTGTGAGTCTTACTAGATATGACGGATCAAAAGAGGTACTTCTCTCTAAAATTGAAAAGTTCAAGGTAGAGGCATTCCTTTCTGTTCTGGACTCTCTTATCTTTGAGCTGACAAAATGTGCAGAAGTTTACTCATTAATTTGGAATCCGTTTTTCTTCTTCAGTGAATTGAAAATAATTGGTTCTGATGAGCTAAATGAAAAGTGTGAAAATCTGGCTGATGTGTATCACAAAGACCTTTATTATGTTGACCTTTTAAATGAATGTGTTCATCTCGAGCACTACATTGCTGTTAGTGAAAGTTGTGTGACTCTACCTGCATTGTACAGAAAAATAATTTCGGACAACTTGAAATTTGTGATTCCCAGTGTTGAAATCGCACTCAGAGTAATCATGTGCATGATGATTACAGATTGTGCAGGAGAACGCTCATTTTCAAGACTGAAACTTATAAAAAATCAGCTTTTCAGCACAATGGGGCAGCAGCATTTGAACTCTGCTGATAATATCTTGTCTTCTGTGTTAGTGGCAGTGACAGGGTTGCCTGACCTTCTGTAGCATGAGTGATTGGTTTAAAGAGCAGGGTCTAGCAGGACTGGATAGTAATTCAAACGTCTAGGTTCTTCCATCTTTCTGGTATTTAAACACTGTGTCTGCAGGGGGCTGTGCTTGTTTTTTTACCAGGCTGTGAGGAGTGGTGATTCATCATTGGGACAAAGCAGAAATTCCCTAAGACTCCAAGAGCAGAATAAGTTATTTCTTACATTTATTTCATTGAATTGCACTTCTTAAGGTTCATAGGTTCATAAGTCCATAGGTAAGTACTAGGCTATCTGCCCAAGGGCATTTATAAGCCTAGCCAGAATGTGTTGGCTTTCGCCACCCCCTTAGATTAGTTCCCTGTGCCTCTGTCCAGCAGAGCCATTAGTTCCCTGCGCCACTATCCAGCAGGGCCATTAGTTCCCTGTGCCACTGTCCAGCAAAGTCAGTGCAGTGATCCATGGACTAAATTTCCTGTTTCCCATCCACCCATCAAGGTTTCTCTTGAAGAGTGTTAGTGAGGGGCTCTGCTTAATGTATATTGGAATCCTGTTCCAAAGCATGGGAAGTCTCTGGGATAGGAATCTATCCCTCCAGCATGTCCTATTTATCGTTGTGGTGAGGTTTATATCTCTAGAGCTTGTGTCTCTCTGGGATTTGTTTATTTTTTTAGGTGGAGCATGTCCATCAATTCTGGGTTGGACATGGCCTTGTATGTCAGGCAAAGATCACCTCTGAGTAAGCGGTATGCAACCGAGTACAGCTAGAGTTTCTCGAGTCAGGCTGCATATGGCATCTGTTTGAGGCCAGTAATCCTCTTGGTGAGGTACTTTTGTGGCCTTTCCAGCTGTTGCAGGTGTCTTGTAAGGTACATCCCAAATAGGACGTTGTATTCTATGATGGGTCTAATGAGTGATGAGTAGAGAGGCACAATAACCTCTTTTGTTTTAGATGCAAACCCTTTTGTGATTAGGTGGGTCACATAGAAGGATTTTCTAACCACCTTGGCAATATGATTATTAAAGGAGAGATTACAATCTACTTGGGTCCCCAGATCCCTTATTACATTTTCTGTATTTAGGGGACTACAACCTATGTGGTAGTTCGCGGGTACTTTGTTTTTTCCAAAGGGGATGACTATGCACTTTTTGGCATTTAGCTTGAGGCCATGATTTTGACATCAGGTATCCATCTCAGTGAAACCCATCTGGAAGGTGTCTGTATCAGCCGGAGAATCAATTATGGCCACTAGTTTGCAGTTGTCTGTGAACTTGGTCAGCCATAGTCCTCCTATGCTTGCCTGTACTTCTGTGAAGTATATACCAAACAGGAGGGGTCCTAAGACTGAGTCCTGGGGGATGCCACTTGTAACCGGTTTAGAGTTGGACATAGAGCCTGCAACTCTCACCGTGTGGGTTTTATCCATGAGCCAGTTGGCAACCCATCTCATGACATAGGGGTTTATGTTCAAGCTGGTGACCTTGTCTATAATACTAGAATGGGGAATGGTGTCGAAAGCATTTGGGAGGTCTAGGTAGGCTGTGTGGACCACCTTTCCCTCATCTAATGTCTTGGTAACCATCTCAAAGAAGTCCACCAGGTTTAGGAGGCATGATTTGCCCTTAACAAAACCAAACTGGGTAGGGTCCAAGGTTTGGAGGTTCCCAATGTCTCTGTTGATGAGTTCCATGATGATGCGTTCCATAGCCTTGCAGACCAGGCTAGTCAGGTTTATAGGGTGATAGTTCCTGGGGTCCATTGTGGCTCCACCTTTGTGGAGTGGGATAACTGTTGCTGTGTGCCACTCTGTGGGTATGTAGCCTGTAGAGAGGCTGAGTTCGAACAGTGTGTTTAGGTGAGGGGTTAGTTCATTTTGGAGCTCTTGTAAGACACACCCTGGGACCCCATCCGGTCCCATTGAAGCTGTGTTTTTGGCTTTGGATAGGGCTGTTTTAACCTGTGTGTCGGTGATTGATGGGACCCTACATTCTTCTGGTATGGTTATGGGCCCTTTAGGGACTGAGAGAGGGGTGAAGTTTGCACTAAACCTGTCTGTCAAAATGTTTGTAATATTAGTCAGTTCAGTGTATTTTGTGCCATTCTGCACTAACTCAGAGCAGATCTGAGAGTTTCCACTTAGGTTCTTGATATAGCTAAAGAACACTTTGTGGTTATCTTTGGAGTCATTGGCAATTTTTCTTTTGAAACTAGCCTTAGATGATTTAATGAGGGATCATAGTTTCTTGCTGATACTGATCAGGGATGTCTTTCCTTCTTGGGATTTTACTCTTTTCTGTACTAGTTTCCTCCTTCTATTGTTTAGCTTGTTTATGGCAGGAGTCCACTAGACTGGTTTCCTTTTCTTGGAGGAGTGAGTCTCGGTTTTACTTGGGCTAGCATGATCCATGCATTCCTGCAGATGCTCATAGAGTGCCTTTGTAAAGGTTTCAGCAGCTTGGACAGCATTGTCCTTTAGTATGGGGGCTGTGAACCTTTCCACCTCGGTCTTAAGTAACGTGAAGTTTGCTTTTGAAAAGTTTTTCATGGTGGTTTCCTTGATTGGGGATAGGGGCGGAATGTGGATACCCTGAGTGATTAGTCTATGATCTGATCTAACCAGCGAGGGGTTGACCTCCGGTGTGGAACACCGGTTGCCCATGTTGGTGATGACCAGGTCCAATATGTTGCTCCCTCTGGTGGGGGTGTTGACCAATTGATCCAGGGCATTCAAGTTTATAAATTCTAGGAAGAGTTGGGCAAGGGAGTTAGTACTTGAGTAGTTCTCCCAGTTTATGTTTGGGTAATTGAAATCACCCAGTATTAAGGTGTTTGGTAGGACCTTCATATTTCCCAGTGTCTCCAGAAATGCAGAATGGGGGTCCTGGGCCATGGTGGGTGATCTGTAGAAAGCTACAATTTGGATTGCAGTTTTTCCCATTGTTAGTTGCACATGGATGATCTCTGATGCATTGTGCTGTGCCACTAACCTGGAGGTGTGGGTATCCTTGATGAATATGGCTACACCTCTGCCTTTTGTGTTTTGTTCCTGGTTCTGTGGCCGAAAGGTATGGTATGAGTTATAGCATAGGAGTGCTGGGGTACTTTCAGGAGCCTTAAACCAGGTTTATGTTACTGCACAGATGTCAATGTTCTCTATACTGAGGAGTGCCTCAAGTGTGTGCATTTTGAGGTTTAGACTTCTGGCGTTGAGTAGCATTACCCTCAGTTTTTGGTTACTTGTGCTATTTATGGTGGTGGGTTTGTCTTTTGAGCCTTGCCTAAAAAAGGCACTATGGGGGCGGCAAGAACCTTGGCCAGTATTCAAAAGCCTAAGGGTGACAGGTGCAAGCCATCTCTTGTGAAGCAATGTGGCTTGTTGAGCATGTCATCCCAAGCAGACAGATACTGGATCCCCTTTGAATGACACCAGAAACTTAGCCAATTGTTGAAATTAATAATTTTTTCTTTATACTGTGGCATCATTGTTGGTAAGGGCAGGATGCTACTCAGGGTCAGGGTCATACCGGCCTGGGCAACATGATCAGAGAGCTCTTGCATGTCTCTTTTCATGTAGTCCAGGGAGGTACGTCTCAGGTCATTCACACCAACATGGACAATGACAGAGTTGTATTTGTACTTGTTCTGGAGTGACCTGAGTGCTTGTGTTATGTGGCGGATCCTGGCACCTGACAGGCAGCTAACTGTAACCTTCTCCTAGTCCAGCCTATTTAGTAGGACATCAGTGTGCCTGACTATAGAGTCACCAATTACTAGTGTGTTGGGTGTGTTATTTTGAGTAAAGGGCTGTGATTGCATGGCACACTGATTTTGTGAAGTATGTGTTTCATGATTGGTGATGGGGTGTGGAGGTTGCTTGGATGTCTGCTTTGGAAGTCTCTGTTGCTTTTGCAGATTTTTATTTAGAGCCTCTGAGTATGTTTTCATGTATTCATGTTTGTTATTTGCCGGTGTTGGTTTATTAGGTCTATGTGAGACTGGTGGTGTGTTGCAAGTATTACCCTTCTCCTATTGACTGTCAGTTCCAGTCTTGGATTGAGGGAGCTTTGCCTCCAGTTTGGCTATATAATTGTGTCTCTCGCATATATTAGTGTTTGATGGTAGGAGGAGAGGGTTGTCTGTGTACATGAGGCAGTTGTAACATTGCCTCAAAATGCCCAGATTCACCAGTTGGACTGGAGAGTACACTGGAAACTGCCCTTTGGACATGCCTGAATAGGTAGAGTAAGCTGTTTTTCTGATTGGCTGGTAAAGACGAATAGAGAGCCTTGTTCTTCTGGACAGTATAGGGGGTCTAGTGCTAGGGTGAATTAGTGCTTGCTATGAGTTTTAAACAAGTGCTTGACTGTGAAATTAATGGTTTCAGTGCTAAAGTTGAAGGTTTGTCTAGATCCAATGGAAAAATTGAAGAGTAGACTTTGTGGAGCCAAAAATAGTTTAACTCTAGCTAAATTGTGCTGCCCGGTGCACAAAACCGTGCAAATGTGGTTTTTATAACAGGGAAGTGAAAGAGATAGAAATTAGCCCAAAATGGCTGATAAACTACTAACTTCTGGGCTGAAACCACTCCTCCAGGGACAGATAGGCTGCTCAAAGCTCCCCTCTCTCATAAGTGAACATAGAAACCTCCTTCTATCCAAGTAAGGTATGGGCAGCACAGAAACTTGTAACTCAGCCCTGGATTCAGCAATAACCTGAAAACTGGACTATACTAGTTCAGAAAGGCGGGTAACAAGTATATATATATATTTTTGCAGAAAATAGAGTAGATACAATCAAAACAACACTTTAAATGCACAGAAAAGGCTATTGCACTTTAGTGTGTAGCCTACAACAACTAAACAGATTATTTATCACAAAAATGACTTAACTCAAGTGCAGGCAGCAAATAAGTACAATATGTAGCAATAACAAACTTTTGAAATCACAGATTCGCTAAAAACCTGGCGTTTTAGGCGGAATTAGTTAAGACAGCAAGAAAAGCAGAAAAGTGATACTTAATCACTTCAAAATCACTCTTTTGTCTCTCTGCTGCTGTAGACTCTGCAGAACACCTGAAAGGCACTTGCTGAGTGGAATACAAGCGTAAAAACTGCACAAATGCGGTTTTTATAGCAGGGAAGTGAAAGAGATAGAAATTAGCTCAAAATGGCCAATGAACTACTAACTTTTGGGCTGAGACCACTCCTCCAGGGACAGATAGCCTGCTCAAAGCACCCCTCTCTCACAGGTGAACAGAGAAACTTCCTTCTATCCAAGTAAGGTATGGGCAACACAGAAACTTGTAACACAGCCCTGGATTCAGCAATAACCTGAAAACTGGACTATACTAGTTCAGAAAGGCTGGAAACAAGTATATATATATATATATATATATATATATATATATATATATATATATATTTTTTTTTTTTTTTTCAGAAAATAGAGCAGATACAATCAAAACAACACTTTTACCAATTAACCAGTTAAAAACTTAAAACTGAGGCCTGTTCCAGCAGTCTTCAATCAGACAAGTTCTAACTGCACAGTCCTGCCACTAGGGTACAGAGAAACCTTCTCCAAAAAAGATGGCCTGGATCAGTGCACAAGTTATACAAACAAAGCTAGATCCAGCCGGCCTGAATCTAGTCTATGCTACAGCAAACAAGGTGTACTGATTTCAGAAAGAAACAGTTCAAGTAAGCATGCACAATAAGCCTTTAACCAGAAATTCACAGCTCAGAAGGGCAGAATCTAGCCTCTCCTCCCACAAGAGTGCAGACCACAAACCTTCTTAATGTAAAATAACTGGCCTGTAGCCCAAGTGCTTAACTCATAACTAATACACTTTTAGAATAACAGACACTGAGCCTTCAGTCAGCAGTTCCCAACTTAGAAGGATGTAAGCTACCTATCCTGCCACAACAGTGCAGACCACAAACGTTCTTAATGTAAAACAACTGGTTTGAAGCCCAAGTGCTTAAACCAAGGGCCTTAGAATAACAGTTACAATTTAATCAGGCTACTAACAAGCAATAATAAAGGCAGCAGAATAAATTCAATTGAGTACTTTTAAGAAGAGGCGAAAGCAAAATAAGGTAATAAAGTAGGATGAAACACAAATACAGTAAAGCAGATGAAGTGCAAATGCTTATACGTGTGCTATACAGATAATCTGCTACATTTTGCACTGTTATAAAGCTTTTTTTACAGTTTCGCTATATTTGTGTACTGTTTTATACTGTTGTAACTGTATTTTTTCATTACTAGATAGTGTTTCATTACTGTAATTGCATTTTTACTGAATTACTTAACTGTAAACTGCTTTTTCATACTAAGAGTTGTATTTTCTGTTTGTGAGTAGTTCCCCACCCTCACTCCCAGTTGGTGTCTTGTTTTTATACTTGGTGGCTTTGCAGTTGCCCGCCCCTACTGTAAATTTGATCTGGGACACTCCTCCCAACTAGTGTCACTAGCTCATTCTACCTAATACAGAGAGAACATTTGAGAAGGCCAACCCACTTAGTTTCTTAACCTTGAATTATATTGTGTTCCTCTTTTCTCCCTTTCCAATTTATATATATATAAAAAAGAAAACACTTTACTAGAATCTACCATTGCTAGAATTTCCTTGTGTTTTGAATGAGTGTGCTTCTTAAACAATCTGGAAATATAGAGCTGATAAGTCTATTTGTTGGCACTTTTTAACTGTTCAGGGTTCTGCACGGTCTTAATTTTTGCTTGACTGAATTATTTATATATTTGCTGGCATTGTTTTCTGATACTCTAAGTGCCCCCATTTTGATTTTTGTTTTCCTAATTTACTGATTTCTGCATGTTTTAGTCATTTTTTAGTTTAATTGTGTTTATTTAAACTGTATTTGCTTTAATATTTGTACAGAGTCAAGTGTTCTAACTTGTACTGCATTTGAATTGTTTTACTGCTGTTTTAGCTGCTTTTCTGTATATATAAAAAAAGTTCTAAGCTTGTTTCCCACCTTTCCTGTAACTAGTCTAGTCCAGATTCAGATTTGCTGTATCCAGGACTGTTTGTAAGCTTCTGAGCCCCCCAAGCCTTTCTGTGTTGGAGGAAGCCTTCTAGCTTAGCTGTGGGAGTGGTAAGTACTAGGTAGCCTATCTACCATAAGAGGAGTGGTTTCTGGCCCAGAAGTTGTAGTTTAGTGACTGTTTGGGCAGTTTTTCCATCTCCTTCAACTTTCTGGTTTAAAAGCTTCCATTTGCGATTGTTTCCAGCCTTTCCTGTAACTAGTCTAGTCCTGATACAGATTTACTGTATCCAGGACTGTTTGTAAGCTTCTGAGCCCCAACAAGCCTTTCTGTGTTGGAGGGAAGCCTTCTAGCTTATCAAGTGGGAATGGTAAGCACTAGGTAACCTATCTACCACAAGAGGAGTGGTTTCTGGCCCAGAAATTTTAGTTGAATGTTTGGGCAGTTTTTCCATCCCTTTCAACATTCTGGTTTAAGTGCCTGTATTTGCATGGATTTGCACTTGTTTAAGCTCTGCTCAGCGGAGCCCAGCTGAGGTAAACTATTATTGGGGCCAGAAAGTCTGCTTTCAATTTTTCCCTTAGATCTTACTAGTTCTTTCTCTCTTGCACTTCAAATAGCCTAATCACTTTGCACTTCAGCAGGTTTTTGTAGCAAATATTATAGTACAGCTAAGAGTCATCAGCACTAGTCATTCTTCATGGAAATAGCTCCAGTACTTAATAGTTATGACCACCCCTCCTGACATGATTAAAGGGCAGTCTCCTGTGCTTTCTCCTATTAACCTGTTGGACTTGGGCATTCTGAGGCAGTGTAGCAACTGCTTCATGTACACAAACAACTCTCTCCTTTTACCTCCCAACACTCAGACTTGTTGAGATGCACTTATATCACCAAATTGGAAGCTATGCACTCTCCAGCCAAGACCGGACTAGCTGGTCAAGAGGAGAAGGTCAACACCTGCACCACACCACATGGAACACATAGCCCTCCAGCAAACCCACTATCACAGCTCTCAGATAAAAACACAAACCACACACCCAGCTTCATGGAGGCAATCAATAGAAATTTACCCAAACAGCAGAAACCTCCAAGACAGAAATGCACTTCACCAACACAACACAGCACAAATCACAGAACATATGGCTCACCTCCACAGTGTGCCCCTCAACCTAAGCCCCTGAGGCTAAACACCTTGCCCAATACACTAATCATAGGTGACTCAACAGTGAGGCATACAGATGTCCCACTCACTATGTTGATTAAGGCTTAGGTAACAGTCAGCTGTCTATCAGGTGCCAGAATCTGACACATAACACATGCACTCAGGTCACTCCATAACAAGTACAAGTATGACTCTGTCATTGTCCATGTGGGTATGAATGACCTGAGATGCACCTCCCTGGACTACATGAAAAAAGAGACATGGTAGAACTCTTGGATTATGTGGTACAGACAATTATGACACTAGCCCTGAGCAGTATCCTACCGTCACCCAGAATTACTGTAGTAAAAACAAAAAAAAAATGATTAACTTCAACGATTGGCTAAGTTTCTGGTGTCATTCTAAGGGGATCCAGTATCTGTCTCTTTGAGATCTCATGATTGACAGACTTTGATGCTTTGCCAGAGATGGCCTGCATCTGTCACCCCTGGGTTTCTGGGTACTGGCTAAAGCTCTTGTCACTCGTATAGTGCCTTTTTTAGATGGAGTTCCAAAGACCAAATTACCACTGTAAAAGCTATAAATAAATGCAATCTGAGGGTCATGCTGTTCAAAGCTAGAAGTCTAAATCTCAATATGCACTCACTTGAAGCACTCCTCAGAATGGAAAACATCAATATTTGTGCTGTAATGGAGACCTGGTTTAAAGCGGCAGAATGCACCCCTGCACTACCAGACTATAACTCATTCCACACCTTTCAGCCCCAAAACTGAAGCTCCAAAGGTGGTTGTGTCTCCATACCCATAAAGAATATGCACACCTCCTGACTAGTAGCCCATCATACTGCATCTGAGATACTTCAGGTACAACTAACAATGGATAAGACTGTGATCCAGGTCATAGCCTGCTATAGGTCCCCAACCATGTCCCTAGACTCTAACTTCACATTCCCAAGCACCCAGGAATCTATCAAGGTCCAACCCAACACTCTCATAGTAGGAGACTTCAACTATCCCTTCATCAACTGGGAAAACTACTCAAGCACCAATGCACTGGCCCAATGCTTCCTGGAATTCATCAGTTCCAATGCCCTGTACCTGCTCATTCTTAGCCCCACTAAAGGAAGCAACATCCTTGACCTGGTTATTACTAACATGGGCAATCATTGCTCTACACAAATAGTCAATTCCTCCCTGGTTAGATCTGACCACAAACTAATCACCATGGAAATCCACATCTCACCCACACCCGTTGCAAACATATCCACCATGAAAAACTTCTCCAAATCTGACTTTGGACTCATAACAACAGATGTGGCTAACTTCACAGCACCCATGCCAATGGAAAATAGATGCATGACTGCCAAATCATACACCAGTGCACTGTACGAACATGTGCATAAATGCATGGAACTAACCATACCCAACAGAACCAAGACACTCTCCTCCAAAAAAAGGAAGCCAGTCTGGTGGCCTCCTGCCATTAATAAACTCTACAACAGAAGGACGAAACTGTTGCAGAAAAAGGTGAAGTCCCAAGACAGGAAAAATTCCCTGAATAGCCTCAACAAAAAGTTGAGATTCCTCATAAAAACCTCCAAAGTCAGCTATAAAGGCAGAATTGCAGCAGACACTAAAAACAACCACATGGTCTTCTTTAGTTATCTCAAGAATCTCCATGGCAATACCCAGATTTGCTCTGAGTTACTGCGCAATGCTACCTCCTATACTGAGCTAACAGATATTGACAACATACTGGTTGACAGATTCAGTGCCAAGTTTACCCCTCTCTCTCTCTCCAAAGTGCCAACCTCAATACCAGAAGAATGCCAGGCACCCTGCATTACTGCAGCTGAGGTTAAAGCTGCATTGTCTAAGACCAAGAATACAGCTTCCATGGGTCCCGACAATATCCCTGGCTGTGTTCTATATGAATTACAAAGTGAACTGGCACCACATTTGTATGCTCTGGCTTTGTCCCTACTGAATGGCCAACTGCTACAGTCATCCCTCTCCATAAAGGAGGAGCGACTACATACCCTGGAAATTATTGCCCCATTATCCTGATGAGTCTGATATGTAAGGCTATGGAGTGCATCATCATGGCCCTAACTAACAAGGATATAGGGAATCTCCAAACTCTAGATCCAAAGCAATTTGGTTTTGAGAAAGGTAGATCATGCCTGCTTAGCCTGGTTGACTTCTTTGAGTCCGTCACCAGAGCAGTGGATGAAGGTAAGGCAGTTCATACAGCTTACCTCCATCTGGCTAAGGCCTTTGATACCATTCCTCACTCAGAAATTATTGATAAACTCACCAAACTAGGCGTCAACCCCTATATCATTAGGTGGGTTGCAAATTGGCTCACAGATAGAACACATAGTATGAAAGTACTGGACTCCAAGTCAGACTGCCAACCAGTCACCAGTGGGGTCCCAAAGGGATCGGTCCTGGGTCCTCTCTTGTTTGGCACCTACTTCTCAGACGTCCAGGCCAACACAGAGGGACTCTGGCTGACCAAATTCACTGATGACTGCAAGCTGGGAGCCATTATTAACTCCCCAAGTGATGCAGATATCCTACAGAAAGATCTCACTGAGATCAATGACTGGTGTCAAAACCATGGCCTTAAGCTTAATGCAAAAAATGCGTCATCATCCCCTTTGGGAAATACTCAGTTCCCACTAATTGCCACATCAATGGGAGCCCACTGAACACTGAAGGTGTTATAAGAGATCTGGGGTCAAAGGTTGACAGTAACCTCTCCTTCGACCACCACATTGCCACTGTGGTCAGAAAGTCCTTTTATGTGGCACATCTTGTTACCAAGAGTTTTGCATCCAGGAAGAAAGAGATCATCATTTCTCTCTACTCTTCCCTCATTAGACCAATCACAGCGTATAATGCCAAATTTGGCATGTACCTCACTAGACACCTGAAACAGCTGCAGAGGCCACAAAAGTACCTCACAAAGAGGATCCTAGGCCATAAACACATGTCCTACATGGACAGACTCAAATTATTCCAGCTATTCTCTCTCTCATATTGTCTACTATGAGGCGATCTCTGCTTGACTTACAAAGCAAGGTCTGACCCAGCTCTGTTAGAAATGCTGCATCTAAAGAAATCCCAATCCCTCCGCACCACATGCTCTAGAGACCTCAACTTCATTACCACAATCAACAGAACATGCTGGAGGGACAGGTTCATAACCCAGAGACTGCTGATGCTCTGGAATAGACTTCCCATACATGTCAAGCAGAGCACCTCACTAGCCCTCTTCAAGAGGAATATTGATGAGTGGATGGGAAATGGAAAGTTCACCCTGGGAAACCCTCCAGTGGCTCTGCTTGATAGAGGCACTGGGTACTAATGACAGGTGGCACAATGCCAGGGCACTTCTATGGGCTAGGCTTGTAAATGCCCCAGGTGCACACCTATGACCCTATGACCCTATGAACTGTCTTTCCCTTACATGTACGGAAAATGACATCCTCTAGACCATTGACTTCAAGTCAATTATAAAAGAATTCTGTGCAAAGAAATTTTGCAAGCGTTTATATTGAACACTTGATTAATAATAAATATTTCATAATAATTTCATACTGTGTCATCTGCACCTGTATGAATTACTAGTTGCAGTATCATTAATTTGTTGAAATTTTTCAATGCTCATGTAATATTGTTCAAATTTTTATGTTGACTAATCTTTGCTGAACAGTATGTTTTTCAATGTTTAAACACTGATTTTGTTGGTAGTATCAGTAAATACATGTCTAATTTTATCATCTATTTTCATTTTTTATCCTATGAGTGGTTGTGTAGGTAGGGGCCCCAAATCACTGCTTTGCCTGAGGGCCAGTAATACTGTTCAGATGGGCCTGCACACAAGTATAGCAACAACAAGGATGTATTGTAAGCAGTAGTCAGTGTCATATGATGACCATGTAACCAAACTTATACATGACAATGGACAAGAATTCCGATAAAGGCAAAGATATCTGCAAGATATATTACATATCTACAAAGGTGGAAGTGAAGTGGACAACATGGGCCCACATCAAAGAAAACAATAATAATGTAGGACAACAAGGTAAGGTTACACATTGCAAATGCATGTGTACACCACACAGGGTACTGTTGAAGTCAACCTAAAATACATTTAAGCAAATGGCAAATAAATGTCACATGCACTGACTGCATTGCCAATGTTAACAAAAATGGCCATGTATAAATCAGACACGCACAAACTCTGGTGCAATCATGTTGGAATATACACCTGCAGTTACATGTCACAGACCCTGCTCATTACTGAGCAGAGGACAGTCCTGTGAGCAACATTACAGCACCTCAATATTAAGTCAGTGACTGCTCACATTTCAAAGGTACAATGCTGTTTCATTATGGATTGTAATATGTGCAGAGTCATGTACATAAATCATTGAATATGTATACCATTTGCTGAAAGTTGTGAATTTATTTGAATAATGAATGCATGTGGAAATGTAACACAGACCGAAGATGGCATACTGTACTGTTACAGAATAAATAATCATTACTACAGTATACACATGCATGTTACACTGGAGGTCTATGCATTCAGTAAAGGAGGACTGACAATATGAATGAGATACATTTATATGACCTAACACTGCATTAGCATTGCCAGCACATGCCACATAACATTACAACTGTTATCCAAAACACATGGGCAAGGGCATGTCCTTCTGCTGCACGCATATGATATGGCAATACACAAATCATACAAATACCACAATGGTAGTGCTTGTCTATTGGAAATTTGTTGTTTGTGAAATTCTTTCACTAACCCATTTGTTTACAGTGGAATTGTTGCAGCAGTAGCTGCACATTAACTGCCAAAATTCATGGACAGCTGAGTAATGAAGGACAGTCTAATATGTTAATGTGTGTCATGTATCCATTAAATGCAATGCTAAATGTCACACATCTGTATTGTACATTCCGCCGTGTATCATGTTAGTTGTTGTATCTTTCGGCTTTTCCTGGTTAGGGGTCACCACAGCGGAACTCCGGTCTGCTAATGATTGGCAGTAGATTTTTACGTACCGAGTTGCCAGCCCTGACACATAACCTTCAACGAAGGGAAACCCATTCATGCATGTCTCCACACAGAAAACACTTTAGCTGAGAATTGAACAGGACATCTTACTGTGAGGCGACAATGGTACCAGCAAAATTGTAAGCATGCACAAGTGTGCATACACAGTCCAATCACTATGACAAACATAACGGTGGCAGCATTATACAAGTGGCTCACACAGACAATACTTATGGAACTGACGGGCCACCCTGACGGGGATGAACAACACAAATTGTATTTCAGGCTATCTCCCTGAATGAGTTGTGCATAACCTGTGCCATGTTCTGAAAGAAATTCATATCATGTCCCACATCAGTTTATGAAACACACATTGGTCACTATCTCCCAGATCTGCTTCCAATAATCATCTTGCTGTTGTTCCAGGTGTCATCTGCTCCAGGGATGATGGCATGTACAAGTTCAACTTCCTCATCAACATCCTAGTTTTCATCATCATCATCATCATCATCATCTGAGGACTCTCCAGCAGTAGCCTGGCATGCACCCGTTGCTGACATCCATGGGTCCCATCCTCTGTCAAGATGAAACATAACACAGGGCAGAAATTATATATGCATAACTGATACTACCTGTCTGCATAACAAACCCACTGTGACACAATCAACAGGCAGAAAATAGTCCTCATGAAACCTTACAATATGTTATGACCGTAGTCCACTGTACTACCATATGTGATGTATGTCAGTAATCAAAACCATAACAATGAAAAACAAATGTCTGTCAGGTTGCACATTACTGTCATCTATGGTTTTCGCAGAAAACTGAAACTGATGTGCCCATTTGCAATCTAAGAGACATTAAGTAACATCCTGTCGACATGTGAGTTCTGCATATCCGAATATGAGAATGAAAGTATGTTAGTATACATTGCAGTTCTCATTTAAAACACAATTCCAGATTAAATGGCACAAATATTATTAATTAGCACAACTATAATTAGCAGATTTGTTGCAAGTGGATGGCTCCTCATGCACACAACACCTTCTTTATGTCTGACTGTCTATACTTATGGACATTTTCAATAACGGAACATGTCAGGAACACTGTGTCCGTCACACAATGTGAGCAGCCTACTCAAGGCTGTGCAATATTATGCATAAAAAGCTTACCAAGGGAAATCATGACATGACCTGAACAGTTTATCAGCCAGCATTAAGCATGCCAGGCATATATGCAAAGCCAGCACACTTAACATATCCTGACATTTGACGTGAAGCATGCCCTGACACTGCCTTATGCAACACTTACACAACTGTAATTGGAAAAACAATATTGGGAAATGACAACGTAACAGTAGTGTTGGGATCTGCACTGTTTAATACTGATGTATGCTTCAGTAAACTGACCAACTGAACGTCTGACAGAATATCAGTTATTTCCATGTTTTTTTTCCTTGCAGGTGCTCTTTGAATAGTTGTGTTTGTGTGTGAATGTCAGCTGTATTCCATGAGTCTGTGCATGTAATGAGTCATATACGAAAAGCCCCCATGTGTCTTTGTAATGTTCCATATGCCAATACACCCAAGCTGAGACACTCATTTATTTCAAGAGGGATCAGGTTGCCTTGCAAGGTTTGCACAGAAATGTGTGGGGCACACATCACACATAGCCTGCAACAGCTGCCTGTCTATGTGGCACTTATCAATGAGGCAGCAACATCCTTGACCTGGTCTTTACTAACATGGACGACCATTGCTCTACATCAATAGTCAACTCCTCCCTGGTTAGATCCTGCCAACAACTAATCACCTTGGAAATCCACCCCCCCCCCAAAGGTAACCACCATGAAAAACTTCTCCAAAGGTAACTTTGGGCTCCTAAAAACAGAGGTGGCTAACTTCACTGCACCCATGCAAATGGAGATCAGTTGCATGACCGCCGAATCATACACCAATGCACTGTACAAACACGTACACAAATACATGGATCTCACCTTACCCAATAGAACCAAGATGCTCTCCTCCAAAAAAATGAAGCCAATCTGGTGGTCCCCTGCCATAAACAAACACTACAACAGAAGGAGGAAACTAATGTGGAATAAGGTGAAGTCCCAAGACTGGAAAAACTCCCTTATCAGCCTTAACAAAAAGTTGAGATACCTTATCAAATCCTCTAAAGCTAGCTATGAAAACAGAATTGCAGTAGATAGTAAAGACAACCACAAGGCCTTCTATAGTTATGTAAAGAATCTCCATGGCAATACCCAGATTTGCTCTGAGATAGTGCACAATGATACCTCCTATACCGAGCCAACAGATATTGCCAATATACTGGCCGACAGATTCAGTGCCAACTTTACCCCTCTCTCCTCCTAAGGGACCAGTCACAATACCAGTAGATTGACAGGCAACCAGTATTACTGCTGCACAGTTTAAAACAGCACTGTCCATGGCCAAGAATACAGCTTCTACAGCTTCTATGGGACCTGACAATATTCCTGGCTGTGTTCTACATGAACTACAGAGTGAACTGGCACCTCACCTGTGTGCCCTGTTCAATCACAGTCTCACCTCAGACTTTATCCCTACTGAATGGTGCAGTGCTACAGTCATCCCTCTCCACAAAGGAGGAGCAACTACAGACCCTGGGAACTATCACCCCATTAGCCTGATGAGTCTCATATGCAAAGCTATGGAATGCATCATCATGGACCTAATAAACAAGGACCGTTCGATTATCAGCTGGAGCTCCTTCTGTGTGGAGTCTGCATGTCCTCCCCTGCGGTCGTGTGGCCTTTGAAAGACATGCTTGAATGGGCGTGCCTTCATTGAAGGTTGGACGTCAAGCTGGCACCTCGGCACCATAAAAATCTACTGCCAATCATTAGTGGGCCAGAGTTCTGCTGTGGTGACCCCTAACCAGGAAAAGACAAAAGAAGAACATAGGGAATCTCCAAACTCTGCATCCCACACAGTTTGGTTTTGCGAAGGGTAGATCATGCCTGCTCAACTTGGTCGACTTCTTTGAGTCAGTCACCAGAGGTGTGGATGAAGGAAAGGTGGTTCATACAGCCTACCTTGATCTGGCCAAGGCCTTTGATACCATTCCCCACTCAGGAATCATAGAAAAACTCACTAAGCTAGGCTTCAACCCTATATCACTAGGTGGCTTGCAAACTGGCTCACAGGTAGAACCCACAGTGTGAAAGTAGCTGACTCCAAGTCAGACTGCCGGCCAGTCATGAGTGGAGTCCCACAGGGTTTGGCCCTGGGTCCTCTTCTGTTTGGCGTCTACTTCTCTGATGTCCAGGCCAACATGAAGGGACTCTGGCTGACAAAGTTCACAGACGATTGCAAGTTGGGAGCTATTACTAACTCCCCAAGTGATGTTGGCATCCTACAGAAAGGCCTCACTGAGACCAACGACTGGTGTCAGAACCATTGCCTTAAGCTCAATGCCAAAAAATGTATCATCATTCCCTTTGGGAAAAACACAGTTCCCATGAATTACCACATCAATGGTAGTCCACTGAACACAGTAGGCATTATAAGAGATCTGTGGAACAGGTTGACAGCAACCTCTCTTTTGACCACCACATTGCCACTCTGGTCAGAAAGTACTTCTATGTGGCACATCTCATTACTAAGGGTTTTGCATCCAGGAAGAAAGAGGTCATTGTCTCCCTCTACTCTTAGGCCAATCATTGAGTACAATGCCCCATTTGGCATGTACCTCACTAAACACCTGCAACAACTGGAGAGGCCACAAAAGTACCTCACAAAGAGGATCCTAGGCCTTAAACATTTGTCCTATATAGTATAGACGGACTAGAAAAACTCCAACTATTCTCTGTCTCATATCACCTACTTAGAGGCAATCTCTGCTTGACTTACAGTGCCATGTCTGACCCAGCTCTGTTAGAAATGCTACATCTGAAGAAATCCCAATCCCTCCACACCACGTGCTCCAGAGACCTCAACCTCAATACCACAATCAACAGAACATGCTGGAGGGACAGGTTCATAACCCAGAGGATGCCCATGCTATGGAATAGACTTCCCATACGTATCAAGCACAGCACCTCACTGGCCCTCTTCAAGAGAAGTCATGATGAGTGGATGGGAAATAAAAATTTCACCCCAGGGATCACTCCAGTGGCTTTACGTGACAGAGGCACTGGGAACTAAGGTCGGGTGGCATAATGCCAGAGTATGAGCTAAGCTTGTAAAGGCTCCAGGGCCATTAGCCTAGTACACACCTATGAAACTATGCTCTTTCCCATAGTGTATGTGCACATGCTGGCATCATCCCATCAGTCTCCTCTGTGGAGCAACCTGGGCCAAGTGTTTTCATATGTGGTAGGGGCAGACCAGACCACAGTGTGAGCCATCAATGTTGGTGCCCTAGACTGCATTAGAGTAATGCTAACAGTTGATCCACTCTGTCTGGTAGTATCAGTCTTACCCCATGGGAATGATGATTGCTGTACAGATCACTGACAATACCATTTGTCTGTGTTTGTTATGACATCGGTTGCCACAGCAGTCTGATGTTTTTACTAAACATAGGTGACTATTTTACACATTAATCCGTCCCTACTTTACATTCATATATCTTGCTTGTGATATTGACCACGGTTCTGCATTATGTTCTCAGTTGTTTTCCTATTTACATAATTTTATAGTGGACAGATAAGGAATGTGTTTCACAGATGTGTGTGCCTACGTGTCTGCTATACACAAATGTACTAATATGAGTCTGTATGTATACCTGTGTCATTTGTGGCCTAAGTTGATGATCAGCGTTGCAATAGATTTGTATACATTCATACTGTTATATGTTATGATTATGTTATGTCTGATGCTCAGTGTGTACATCTACTTGGTAATTGCCATTAGATGCAGTCCGTGCTGCTGTGATGGGGCAACACCTGAACATCCATGTTTAACATGTGTACGTCTGTATGTGTGGCTTGTCATGATTAAAAGTTGTATGTCAGACTCTGCCGTGTTGCCTGGGCCTGAACTTTTGGTCACACCCTCCATCACCAATGCCTGTGTCTTCTGCCCCCTGTGTCTTCCTGCTTCCCTTCTGATATCTGTGGGATGTCATCTTCAGACACCTCGGATTCTTATGGTAGTTCACCCACATCTGCAATTGGAAGTTTGCCATATGCTGTTGTTAGCCTATTGTGTAGCATGGCGCACACAGTTATCATTTGTGCTGCCTTCTCAGGTGTGTATTTCAGTGTACCCCTGGATGTGTCCAGACATCTGAACCTAGCTTTCAGTGCATCAAACATATGGTCAGTGGTATTTCATGTTGTTGTGTGCACTCTGTTGTAGGCCTTCTCTGCAGGGTTTGGTGGTTCTCTGTACGGAGTCATTAGCCCCTCTCAAGTGGATAACCACAATAACCTATTGTGGGGAGCAAATGCATACGTCATCATGGATATTGTTGAGAGAGATGTCCTTAGCTTACATCCTAGATGTGTTCCTGTACTTACCCTGTAATATTCCCTTTGGGGTTTCACCTTGCTGGAATGTGGCTGTTAGATCACCATCCCTACATATGGCGAGCATCATAGCCATTTCGCAGATGTATTCCCATGATGTTTTTTATGCTGCCATCTGCTGTGTACATGAACTAGCAGTTCATGGATGGTCAGCCTTTTCTGTTGATGTATCTGTTTCTGGATGAACTGGATTCTTGATAGGGATTTGGATGCAGTCTATTACACCGAGCACATATGGAAAGTTTGTAAGGTTATAGAACTGGTGCATAACAGTTCTCCACTTAATGAGGGCAGATGGAAAGTGTATGTACTCATCCACTTTGTTGTCCATTGCTGCCAGGAATTCTGACAGGATACAACAGTCTATGACACTCCTACAGCATCCCCCATGTGTCTTTGGAATGTTCCATATGCCAGTACACCCAAGCTGAGGCACACATTTGTTTCAAGAGGGATTGGGTTGCCTTGCAACGTCTGCACAAAAATGTGTGGGGCACACATGTTGCACATAGCCTGCAACAGCTCCCTGTCTATGTGGTACCTGTCAATGATGTGTTGAACTGACAGTTGGCTTAGCTCCAGCCTTGCTCTCAGTCTAGCTGGCTGCCTTCTTGGAAACACAGCCACATCCTCCTTCTGGCTTTTAGTAACTCAGCTTGTTGCAGTTCATTCACTGCAGGTAACTCAGTATTATTACAGATTCCATTGTATTATATGGTAATAGCTTTCGTCCCTTGCATTGTGGTATGGCATACTCAGAATTTCAGAAAGAGTCTATGTTGCAGTTTGTCACATTTAGGCTGTGTTAGGCATGCACGATGTGTTTTTTAACCCAATGGGCATGTGTAGAATCTGTAATTACTCTACACTGAATAGTTGAGTAATTGGACTGCTTGTAGCGTGTCTTCTGAAATTGCATCTGCATCTGGTGCGCTGATGTCTTCCTATGCCATGCTGCACTGTTTCCAAATAGCTTTTGGAATATGGCCTATTGTGTGAGAATTTAGGTGACACAGACAGCAATCTTTTGTCAAAAGCCCACACACAATATTTTTTCCACACCAGTTTATAGTGATTGTTCCCTCTCTCTGTTACACTATCACTAATACTTTATTAGAGAATCATGTTGGAGATCATCCCTAAATTAAGGGAAAGCTGTTAAAGAAACTGTAGAAACAGATGGGACTCCATAAAGGTAATGGGGAAAACATACAAGGAAACAGATTGAGCTCACAGATGGTGTTTTTTTCTTAACAAATCAAATAAAAAACATGCATGATCTTTAATGAAATAGGTAGACTGCAAAATAGTTTTCATCCCTTGTCCTCAAAACATTCAGTGTCATGCTTGTGCCAATATCATCACATAATCTCTCAGTTTTGCTTTTTGTAGTTGTTGGGCTGTGTTAAGAAATAAAACTGTTATGTATATGCAAAATATTAATCATAGCAGGCCCCAGGGATACCTTGTATGCCAGGCAAAAATCACCTCTCAGATGTCTGCATGATATCTAGTAAAGAGGCAGGGCTTTGAGATCAATGTTGGACATTGTGTTTACTCTCTCTATTTGTTTTGTAAGGAACCTTTGTGGACATTCTAGTAGCTGCATGTGTCTGGTCAGGAGCATACTGAAGGGGGAATTTTACTTTATGGTAGGTCTGATGAGGGGCGAGTACAGTGGTATGATGACTTCTCTGGACCTAGATGCCATGCCCTTGCTTATAAGTTGAGCAACACAGATCCCTGACTAGTGAATCTGCTTTTAGGGATGTTTTACTGAGAATGTATTCACCCAGGGTGGCTGACTTCTCAAAAGTTACTATAATACATTTCTTGGTACTGAGTTTTAAGCCATGGCTTTGGCACCATACTTTTGTCTGTGTTAGACCTTCCTAAAAGATGCTCTCGTTTTGGAGGGACTCAATGACTGCTCCCAGTTTGCAATCATCTGAAAACTTGTTTAGCCAGAGGCCATTGATATTGGCTCTGATATCTGAAAAGTAGATGTCAAAGAAGAGTGGGTCTTGCACAGAGCCCTGGGGGACTCCACTTTTGACTGGCCTCTTTGTGGAGGTAGCCTCATGGATTCTAACCTCCTGGGTCCCATCAATGAGCCAGTTAGTCATCCAGTGTGTTAGAAAGAGATTTATACCTAGTTCTTTAAGTTTGTTGACAATGTCTAATAGGGGTATTGTATCATATGCTTTAGCCAGATCTAGGTTGCCAGTATTCACCATTTTCCCTCCATCCATTGCCTTTGTAACCTTTTCAAAGAGGTCCACCAGATTCAGTAAGTATGACCTTCCTTTGACAATGTTAAACTGGGATGGATCCAGTGTTTGGAGGTCTCCTATATCCTTGCTTATATTTTCCATGATATTTCTTTCTATGGCTTTGCAAATAATACTAGTCATATTAATGGGTATGTAGTTTACAGGATATGTTGAAGGTTCTCCCTTATGAAGCGGACGACCGTCCCAGTCCACTATTTACATGGCACAAGGCCTGCTTTAAAACTATAGTTGCATGATGATGCAGGGGTCTTGATAAGTCAAATTTTAGACTTTTCAGGAGGCATTCTTGAAGGTTATTAGGGCCCACTGAGGCCATGTTCTTGGCTTTAGCAAGTACAGCCAGTACATGTTCTCTAGTTTTAGTTGAAGGGGTCATATCTGAGGGTATTTTTGGGGGGATGGTTGGAGTGAGAGGGGGTAAAGTTGGAACTGAATTTGTCTGCTAACAGATTCGCTGCATTGCTAGGCTTGGTGAATGTTGCCCCATTAACCACCAGTTCAGCACATTGCTGTGTGCTGCCCTTGAGGTTTCTGACATAGCTGATGAAGGCTTTATGGTTATCTTTCACATGGGAGGCTATATTAACCTCAGAGTTGGCTTTGTTTGACTTGATTAGCTCTCTTAGCTGCCCATTTAGTTTGATAAGAGAGTTTTTAGCTTTATGATACTTACCCTTCCTGATTATTTTCCTTTTGTTGTATATCCTGTTAAATTTGGGATGCCACAAGGTTGGTTTGTTTTGTTTCTGGTGCTAGTCCTGGGCTTACTTCTGGTATTTACAGCAGCTTCTCTGTAGCCATTGACATGGTTGTACAAAGTTTCTGAGAGGAATTCAGTGTAAGCTGCTGTGTTCTTAGGGTTTAGAGGGGCAAGCAGTTTTAACAAACCATCACTTAATAAAAGGTAATCTGCTTTGGAATACATCCTAACTGTCACTAGTTTTAATGTGATTATGAAGTTGATTTTGATTTTGAAAGAGACAGTTTTATGGTCATACCTTACCAGGGAGATAGAGACATTGGGGGGTGCAGCGTTCTCTGATATTTGTGAGCATGAAATCCAGTAGGTTGGAGTCTCTACTGGGCGTATTCACTATTTGGTCAAGGCTATTTGCATTTATGAAGTTTAGGAATCTCTGTGCCTGTAGATTTGAGGCCATGTAGGATTCCCAGTATATACAGGGGTAATTAAAGTCTCACATCATTGTGCTGATGATGCCATAAAAAGGCAGAAACATGCATGTCCACAGCAAGTGGGGTTTGGCTTTATTGTCCTGAATTTGTCCATAAATAGACTTAAAAGAAAAAAAATTATGGGCATTCAGAATTTCCATTTAGCTATGATGCCCTTAAAGTGTAATTTGCATATATCCCATGTTGCCTATAATACAAGAGGCTTAAGGAATCACACAGTGGAAAGTCTAGCTTTGCTAGATTTTTCATTTTGTTTTTAACTGATTGTTTTTTTTTTAGTGTGACCTTTTTTACTCATTGTTTTAGATTCCATTAGAATGACAACAGAAAGACAGACAGTTGAAATAAATAATTTTTTGTTCATACTGTGGCATCTTCCTCGGTCATTGTAATATGCTGCTCAGTGCTAAGCCCATACCAGCCTAAGACACATATTATGAAAGCTCCATAATGTTTCTCTTCATATAATCCAGAGACATACATCTCAGGTCATTTAAACCAACATGGACTATGATGGAATTATACTGGTACCTGTGGCATAATGGCTTGAGTGCATGTATGATTTGCTGGATCATGGCTCCAGATAAGTAACTAATGGTTATCTTATCATTGTTCAACATATCATAGTCCCCTATGATGAGAGTCTTGGGAAGTGTGTTTGCTTGCCTTAGGGGCTTAGTGTTTACAATTGCACTGAGAGTGACAGTATGTGTGGTGTTAGGTGGTGTTTTTTTCTGAGTGCCTTTGGGCCTTTATGCTTACTGAGGTATAGCTTAGAAAATGGTTGGTCTAAGTGATCTTTGTTCTTTAGAAAGATTGCTTTTAAATGTCCCAGCATATATTAGTCTATGTGTGTGTTGTGTACTATGTAAAGTGAGTGCTGTGTGTGTGCGTGTGTGTGATTTTGACAACCTGATTGATGTACACTTGTATGTGGCAGTTTAGCCTCCTGTGTCACCTCTCACATACTGTGTTTGCTTCTTTAGGGAGTAAGTGGTTTTCAGTAAACATGAGGCAATTTCTACATTGTCTGAAGATGCCCATATCCACCAAGCTGGCTACAAAGAAGTTAGGAAATTGCATAGCCTTTCTGTCCAGTTCTTTGATTGGTCATCTAAAAGGGTAGTGGTGTACTGGGGTTATAAAGCTATTAACAGTACTTTGTTGGTGCAGACTAATAAGGGTGCTTTATTGGGGTAGATTATGACATACATTTCTAAATTCTAATAACTTTAATGTTTACACAATCTTGAATTCTACTAATTCTGTAGGTATTGCTACTCAATGGCCAACTAGTTGCTCTAAGCTTGGTGAGCAAGGTATTTGTTCTATATTGCTGCTTTGCAGGGTACGGTTATATGGACTGTTCTACAGGGAAAATTTACTTTCTAGGTATTTGTTACTGTACAGGGCATGGCTAACCCACATAAATATGTACAATTTATAACAGCACACATAAAACAGAAAACTAACTAATGGGCCCTCTGGACAATAAAATGACTTCACTATGAGTCCTTTCATGTATTTCCACAACTCAGAGGACAAGGCAACCACATCCTCTCACAAGATAAATAAACCTAGTCCTCCTAGTGTTAAAACACAGTAGAAGAGACCCAGAAATGAAATGTTACTACAAGCCAGTTAAGCAGCTATCTGGAAATCTGTTGATGAAGGTGATTTAAGATAGTAAAAATAAAAAAAAATGAACAAGCACAGGAATCTATCTAGTTCTGACCTCACCAACATGAGTGTTGAGGAAAAAATAAAAACAGAAAAACTAGTAGACTTAAAACTTCATTGATGAGCACAGTCACAATTTCCAAAAATCATGAAACCCAGGTAGTGTTCCAAAGCAACAAGCCTTTATTCATGACAACTAAAGGTTTGTTGCTTTGGAACACTACCTGGGTTTTATGATTTTTAGAAATTATTGTGACTGAGCTCATCAATGAAGTTTTAAGTCTACTATTTTTTCTTTTTTTTATATTTTAAGATGTAGTCTTACAGCAGTAACAATGAAAGGAAGATCAATACGTTTTACAAAAAAAAGTGAAATCCACACATAATATCAGGAAAAGTAGAGATCCCTCAAAAAAACTTAAGCAAGTATGATTTAGCAACCAAATTACTTAACTTTTCCTGGATGGCATGGGATACAAGTAGAATACGTCTGGAATATAAGCTAGGTCTCCAGCTGAGCTCTAGGAAAATGAGCTGCAGAAAATATGTAGTAAAGGAGATGTACTTAAGTGCAATGCTAGTTTGCTGGGTGAGCACTCAGTATCATGGATCTATGGAATACAGTGAGTGGGAAGAGTACATAAATAGTTATATGCATAGCCTGCCTTAGGCATAGGCCAACTAAATGGTCACCTAGGGTGCCTCTCCAGCAAGAGCACTTTCCAGTATTTACTTCTTTAGTTTTTTTATAGTAAAGAAATTGTTTTGTTAAAATGTGTTGAATGAAAACAGAAAAACTGAAGAGGAAGACAAACTATAAGAAAAATGAAGAAAAAAGTAATCTGGATGGTGTAGGTAGACTAGGATGGGGGCACTGGGTGGTGTGGGGGGACACTGTGGAGCCCTTTTGCCTAGGACACCAGTTGATGAAAGGCTGGCTGTGCTTATATGACATGCAATAACAATAAAAGAGGGGAGGGAGGGAGGGAGAGGCTTTGAAAATCGGATTTACATAAGGGGTGGAGCCAGAGACACAGCCTTATAAAACCATCACAACAAAGGGTTAGGGGGTTGGGAAAAACTTATAAGGAGCAAGCAGGCTAACTAGTGAAGCATCCAATCAATTAAAGCCAATATTGGAGCTCTTTCAGAAACTTTAACAATGTGCTAGTAGGGGATGGAGCAGACATAGAATACAACTTTAAACATGTACACATAAGCAGAATATAAAAGTACTGAAGCACAAGGCATTTCCCTCACTATTGAACTTCTACTACAGTTTAAGGCACCAGACTATGCAGAAATTTACTAGTAACACTGTTTATAGAAAAATGCAATAATAAATAACTTATGGAAAAAATGCAATAATAAATAACTAAGGCTCACATCTGGCAGTAGTGCACAGTCCTGCTACAGCTGTGAATTAAACTACAATACTACGACCCAGCAGGATTTTAAATACAAAAGGATAGCTTTTACAAGTAATTCTACTTGTGGAAATAGAAGTGCAGAATAATCTAGAAACACAAACACACACATTTTTCCTGCTGGCAGCAGACTAAGCAGGGTGGATCAAACTTCCCTTTCTCTAGCCATAGATTCTAGTTCATCTTATGGAATCATCAAGAGTCAACAAGAGAGCTGACAGATATAAAGCCATGTAGCATGTGGTATATCTGTATCAGAGTATCCTCCAGTTTGCTGGGCCTGGAATGCCTCTGACAGTCACAGGACTCAACCAGAAAGCCTCATTATTAGATGCCTGAACCAGGTCATGTGACTTCTCTTGAACCACAAATGCTGTCCAAGATCACCCAGCTCCTTACCTTGCTATGGAGACATGGATTCCATGGGCAGTGACTCTGAAGAGAAACGCACTTTGTTTTTTTCTTACAGGTTCATAGGTTCATACTAGGCTATCTGCCCTAGGGCATTTATAAGCCTAGCCAGAGTGTGTATGGCTTTCGCCACCCATTTTAAATTAAGTTTGCTATGCCCTTTTTCGAGGTTATTATACTGTGCCTCTGTCTAACAGTGACACAGAAGTGATACCCGGGGTAAACCTACGATCTCCCATCCACTCATCAAGATTCCTCTTGAAGAGATTCAATGAGGGACTCTGCATAACCTTGACTGGGATTTTATTCCAGAGTGAAGGGAGCCTCTGGGTTATGAATCTGCCCTCCAGCATGTCCTATTTATTTCAGTGCTGAGGTTTAAGTCCCTTGAGCGCGTAGCTCGATGGGATTTGGATTTTCTGAGGTGTACCATGTCCATTAATTCTGGGTTGGACATGGCTTTATACGTCAGGCACAGATCTCCTCTGAGCAGGCGGTATGCCACTGAGTAGAGCTGGAGTTTCTTTAACTGGGCAGCATACGGCATCTGTTTGAGCCCCTTGATCCTCTTGGTGAGGTACTTTTGGGGTCTTTCCAGTTGCTGCAGGTGTCTGGTAAGGTACATCCCAAAAGGGGCATTGTACTCAATTATGGGTCTGATGAGGGATGAGTAGAGAGGCACGATGACCTCCCCTGATCTAGATGTGAATCCCTTCATGATTAGGTGGGCTATATAAAATGTTTTTCTAACCACTTTGGCCACGTGGTTGTCAAATGAGAGATTGCTATCAACTTGGGTCCCCAGGTCCCTAATTACTTCTTCTATACTTAATGGATTACCACCTATGTGGTAATTTGTGGGCACTTTGTTTTTGCCAAAGGGGATGACTATACACTTTTTGGCGTTTAGCTTGAGGCCATGGCTCTGGCACCAGTTGTCTGTTTCTATGAGGCCCTTTTGGAGGATGCTTGTGTCGGCTGGAGAGTCTATTATGGTGCCCAGTTTGCAGTCATCTGCGAACTTGGTCAGCCACAGTCCATCCATGTTGGCCTGTACCTCTGAGAAATATATACCGATCAAGAGAGGTCCCAAGACTGAGCCTTGTGGGATGCCACTTGTAACTGGTTTGGAGTCTGACATGGCTCCAGCTATTCTAACCATGTGGGTTCTGTCCTTGAGCCAGTTTGCAACCCATCTAGTGACATAGGGTTTTATATTTAAGCTGGTGAGCTTATCTATAATGCCCGAGTGGGGTATTGTATCGAAGGCTTTTGCGAGGTCCAGGTAGGCTGTGTGGACCACCTTCCCTTTGTCAATGGCCTTGATGACTGTTTCAAAGAAATCGACCAGGTTTAAGAGGCAGGATCTGCCCTTAACAAAGCCAAACTGGGTAGGATCCAGTGTCTGTAGGTCCCCAATATCTTTATTTATAAGGTCCATGATGATCCTTTCCATAGCTTTGCAGACCAAGCTAGTGAGACTTATGGGGCGATAGTTTCCAGGATCCATTGAGGCACCACCTTTGTGGAGAGGGACCACTGTTGCTGTACGCCACTCTTTGGGTACATATCCTATAGTAAGGCTGAGATTGAACAGTAGTTTTAGGTTTGGGTTTAGCTCTTCTTGGAGTTCATGTAGGACGCAGCCCGGGACACCGTCTGGTCCCATTGATGCTGTGATTCTTGCTTTGGAAAGGGCAGCTCTTACCTGAGCATCTGAAATGTCAGGGGGGCAGCACTCTGCTGGGATAGATATTAGCCCTTTTGGTGGGGAGGGGGGGGAGAAGTTTGCACTGAACCTGTCAGCTAGGATGTTGGCAATATCTGTGGGTTCGGTGTATTTTTTGTCATTTTGGACTAATTTTGAGCATATCTGGGAATTCCCACCCAGGTTCCTAACATAACTAAAGAAAGCCTTGTGATTATCCTTAGTGTCCTGTGCAATTTTTCTCTCTAAGCTGGCCTTAGATGATTTTATGAGTGCCTGTAATTTTTTGCTAATACTGATCAGAGATGCCTTCCCTTTTTGGGATTTTGCTCTGTCATGTAGTAGCCTCCTCCTTCTATTGTATAGTTTGTTTATGGCTGGGGTCCACCAGACAGGACGTCTGCCTTTGGAGGATTGGGTCTTGGTTTTATTTGGGATTGCATGATCCATGCATTCCTGAAGGTGTTCATAGAATGCGTTTATAAAGGATTTTGTGGTCTGGGCCGTATTATCCACAGGCCCAGGGGCTTTGAAGGATTCCACCTCAGTTTTGAGGAGTGTGAAATTTGCTTTAGAGAAGTTTTTCACTGTGGTTTTCTGGGCATGGGGTGGGGTCAGGATGTGAATATCCAGTGAGATTAGTTTATGGTCTGATCTTACCAGTGAGGGATATACTTCTGGTCTGGAGCATAGAGTCCCCATGTTGTATCCATATTACTGTTCTTTTCATCATTGTCCACAGTTTATTATCATAAGTGAGAATAAGGAACCAGAAAGGTTTGTCTGAGAACTCGGCCCATGACACGTCAGATTCAAATATGTCACAAGTTGCTAAGCTACTGTGTATACAGCAAAAAACTTCAGTTGCAAATAAAAAAGAAAACACTTATGAAAACAAAGCAAAACAGACATAAAAAATCACCTTTCCAGCCGTCTCCTTTTCAGGCAAATCACAAATTGTTAAGCTACTGCATACACAGCAAGAAACTTCAGTTATAAATAAATAAAACACTCATGAAAAAAAAAAACAAAAGAAAAAAGACATTTAAAAATCACCTTTTCAGCCTTCTTCTTTTCAAAACAGGTTTCATAGATACATATCCATTGAGTCCATGTCCCAAATGTGATCTTAACTCAAAAATCTATTTCATTTCAACAAATTCTGTATCATTAACCTTGTCCCCTTGTCTGGGACTATCTTTAATAGTCTCCATAACTAGAAATGTAAAACTATGTGGCTCTCAGTAGTCTAACAAATGTTAGGAAATGGCACTATATCAGACACCTTTCTATGCACAATAAAGATGGTCCCTTATGTGTTCCCTTATGTAGATCAATGAGTGTGTATATATCTTAAGAAGCTATCTAGTGGCTTGGACTAGAATATAAATACTGAGTACGTGCAAGTCTGACTGCCATTTTACAGTTAGCTGTCGAGATATGAACATGTATATATGTAAGCTCTGTTTGTTATTTAGTTAATTCATATTTAATGATGCTGCTATCCATACTGATGTGTTTAAATATATTTAAGCATCTGAATGAACCCCCAAGCCTTCTCATTATTTGTGTTAGAGATAAACGAGTGACATGGTGCCAGAAGTGGATGTCTAAAAGGACATTTGGTTAGAAGCAGCATATCTAAAAGGCCTGAAGACAGAACCAGCATATCCAAGGAACAAGAAGCTTAAGAAGGCATGCCTAAAATGATTAGAGGCACTTGGTTACAGATGAAGGAATATACAGCAGTGAATCATTCTAAAAGGGGGAAAAAACTTCACAAAATAGATCAGAAACAAATTTTAAATATTAAATCTTGCTCAGCACTATTTCTTATTCGCAAAATATGAAAAGGGGCATACAGAACGTTCTAAATAATATTTGCATAAACAGATATGTACAATATTGATAAAAGTATTTGAATTACTATGGACAATGTTTGAAATAATGTCCAAACTGCATAAAATTAATAAAATAAAAGGAAATTACCACATTTTCTGAAAGCATATGTATTTTCGTATTAAGCAAAGATATCCAAGTAATCAGAAGTGTATAAAGTGTTTGCATGTTTGTGCAGTGTTACAGTAAAGATATTTCACAAAGTGCAGCCATTACAAAGCTATTTTGCAAAAGTATGGCCATTACAAGACATATTCTGCAGAGTACAGCCATTACAGAACATATCTCACAAAGTAACTTATTTTGAAGAGTTTATTGTGCATTTGGATGTTATTACAAACTCACAGAACAGTTTGCGCATACATAATTACAAGGGTTATATTTTCAGTGTGTTTATGTATACTTTGTGGTAATGGCAGATGGATTTCAAAACCCAGTGCACTAGTGTTTGACAGTAATATTGCTGAGAACTGGAGAGTGTTTGAGCAAGAGTACAACATTTTTATACAAGCTTCATTTTCTGATAAGGATGACCGTGCAAAGGCATTTATTCTTTTTAATTTGTCTGGGTCAGAAGCCATTGAAAGGGAGTGCTCATTTGTGTATGCACCTGCTATTTATGCCAGAGAGGGGGAAAACTGTCATAGTGTTGCACAGGCTGAGTCAAGGAAGAATCCATAGTGCTTGAAACATAAATTTAGAGAAATGTGCAACCCCCAGACAAATATTACAATGGAAAGGCACTTATTTTACACAAGGGATCAAAAGCCAGGTGAAACTTTTGCAGCATATATAACTTACCTGAGAAATAATAAATAATAAAACTTGCAGATTTGGCGACTTAAGGGATGAGTTGATAAAGGACATACTTGTATCTGGTATAAAAGATTATAAAAGATAATGCTGTGAAAAAGATTTTGCTTAGTGACAGTGATTTAAATTTGAATAATGCCATTGAGATTTTTCAGATATACGAGCTTACAGAAAAGCCCACAGATATGCTTACAAATGAGAGCAGCTCTAGAAGGCTTAGTGATAAAGCTCAAGTTGATAGTATGCAGCATGTGGTTAAAAGAAACAGGTCCAAACACATGGCAGCTGTAATCCCTGCAGAACTTACTGGTAAAACCCAGAACTTTCTAGCATATTCCAGAACCTGTGCAGCCTCAGTGAAGTATGAGTTAGTCAGCAAACTCAAAGCATGGGTCCCATCCCATGACAGACATGAATGGCAGTTCATTGCCAACTGTTGTAACTGTGGTGGAAATCATGAATCTAAAAGGGAGAAATGCTTAGGTTTTGGTCAACAATGCCACAAATGCAATAAATTGAATCATTTCAAAAGATTTTGTAAATCAAAATGCCCACATTCTTTCATTAAAAGGGAACATTTTAAGAAACAAGTTGATCATTTAAACAGTGATAGCTCTACTCTTTATGTTGATGGTGTGTTAGTGCTTAATGAAAATGTCAATGCAGTTCATTTAAGGGCAAAAAATGAAGTATTTTGCACTGTTTGGATAAATGGCAAATCCATTCTTAGAGCTCAAAGTTGATACAGGCTGTAAGTGCAATGTTATGTCTACAGAAACATTTGCTAGTGTTTGTAAAGGTGAAAGGCTTGATTTGGCAAGGTGTGCAAAACTTGTTGCTTATGGAGGTGAAGGAATTCAAACTGAAGGATCAGTTGTGCTTTTCATCTTATTCTGCTGGAAGAAGCTAAAACTTATTATTTTATGTGGTCAAGAGACATGTTCAGTCATTATTAGGGCTCAGAGACACTTTGAAAATGGGACTGCTTCCATTTAATAAGGAAGTCCACCATGTTAGCTTAAAAGACCACTACTCTAATTTTGCCCAACATATTTTTTCTACCTATGCTGATCTTTTTGAAGACAAACTAGGCAAACTTCCAGTTGTGTACTCCATGAAGTTAGACCCAGAGATCAGTCCAGTTGTCAGGCCAGCATGCAAAGTTCCAATAACCATGCAGTAGAGAGTCAAAGCCAAGTTAGATAAAATGGTGTGACAAGGTGTAATTTGTCCAATTGAAACTCCAACTGAATGGGTCTCTTCCATGTTAGTAGCTTACAAGAAAATCTCAGATGACATTAGAATATGTATTGATCCACAAAATTTGAACAAAGCACTAAAAAGACCTTAGCATCCAATGTGCACAATCGAAGAAGTCGCAGCTTTGATGCCAAATGCCACTACTTTTTCTGTCTTAGATGCAAGGTGTTAATTTTGGCAAATTTAGCTTGACAAGAAATCCTCAGTGCTTACTACTTTTAGTACTCCATTTAGCAGGTACAGATTTTTGAGAATGCCATTTGGGAAAAATTCTGCAAGTGAAGTCTTTCAATGTGCTATGGAGCAAATGTTTCTGGGTATCCTTGTGCTATCATAGTAGATGATATGCTAGTAGGAGGTTGTGATGAAGCAGAACATGACAGAAACCTCAGATGAGTTCTAGAAAGGGTACTGCAAGTGAATCCTAAGCTCAATTCACAGAAATGCAAATTCAGGCTACAAGAAGTTCCTTATGTTGGTCACTTATTTACAAGAACAGGCCTGTAACCAGACCATTGAAAGCAAGCAGCCATTCTCAAGATGCCAGCTCCAGGCAATGTTCAAGGCCTGTAAAGTTTTCTTGGCATGGTCAACTACCTAGGCAAGTTCATTCCAGATTTAAGCCAACAATCAGCACCACTTAGAGAGCTAACACGTAAAGATGTATCCTGGTCTTGGTTAGAGCAACACCAAAGAGCATTTGATGTCCTGAACCAAAGAATTGCTAGCCCTCCAATGCTCAAATATTATGCTGTTCACAAACCAGTTACACTTTTCTGTGATGCTTCGAAATTTGGTCTTAGTGTGGTCATTCTATAAGAGGATCAACATGTTGCCTATGCATCAACACCTCTTACCCAAACTGAACAGCAGTACCCCCAGACTGAGAAAGAGCTTTTGGCAATTGTGTTTGTATGTTTGAAGTTCCATGATTATGTTTATGGTAGACCTATCCAGATCAAAATAGATTACCAACCATTAGTCAGAATCCTGAGGAAGTCAATACATTCAGCTCCTGCCTGACTGCAACGTATGATGCTAAGATTGCAAAAATACAATTTCAATCTTGTCTACAAGAAAGGCAAACTTCTCTATCTTGCTGACACATTATCCAGATTGCCCAGAAATACCACAGAGCAACATGAAAATCAAGGTTTTTATTTGATTGATGATCTTAAAGTCATGGAAGTACATAATTTTTTTTTCACACATCTTGCATCTTGATGAGCTGAGAGATCACACAGCCACAGATCCAGTTTTACAGAGGCTCAACCACTTTATCAGTCAAGGATGGCCATCAAAGCAATCTAGTTTACCTCAAGAAGTGCAACCTTATTTTCCATACAGAGATGTGATTTTGGCTGACAAAGGTATCATTTTGAAAGGTCCAAGAGTAATTGTGCCAAAGTCCTTGCAACATCAGTACATTACTATCTTGCATCATGGTCACCCAGGAACCAAATCTACTAAAAAAAGGATGAAAGTGATAGTATTTTGGCCTTCTATGTCACAAGACATTGAGAGAGCACTTTTATCCTATCCAGTGTGTAGTAGCACAAAACTACATCAACAGGAAAAAACACTTCAGCTTAACCAGATTTCTGGACTACCATGTACAAGTCCACACAAAGTTATTTCTGACAGTGGCACACAGTTTACAAGCCAACAGTTCAAAAGATTTGCTAAAGAATGGGACTTAACTCATGTCACTAGTAGCCCAGACTAACCATAGTTAAATGATTTGGCAGAATGTGCAGTTCAGAGTGCAAAGCATTTACTTGAATAGTCAAAACGAGACAATAGTGATGTTTTCCTGAAACTCTTAAATCTCAGAAACGTTCCTCGTGACAAACATCTTGGTTCACCTGCTCAGAGACTTCTGTCGAGACAAACCAGTGCCACATTACCACTCAGTAGTCAATTATTGGTTCCATGTGTGAAGAACAGCAGAACAGTGGGAAACAATCTGTTGAGGAAATGCCTATCCCAGACGTCCTACTATGATAAGACCAGTAAACTGCTCAATCCATTTAAAAAAAGAGAGGTGGTAAGGATGCAAATGTCCAAAGTCTATGATTGGATTGGTATCATGAAGAATATCTGTCCAGAGCTGATATCGTATATATTGTGAAAACAGAAGGAGGAATCTTTAGGCAGAATCTCTGAGCCCCTACAGAGGTGTAGACATTGAGGAATGGTATCTGAGCCTAAGAATCCCAGAGAGTTCCAAGACTGACTCCAATGTTTAAGATGAAGTGACCAGTTTGAAGAAAAAAGAAGTTCTGCAGACATTCCTGTAGTAAGATTCCTTTGAATATACATATAAGAGTTGTGCTGCAAAGACTTAAACAAAGTAATTAGGATTTTTTTATAACAGAGGATGCAGATCAATGAAACTATGTATATGATAAAGGGACTAACTTAAAAGTTGAGGATGAGTATAAATGAGTTTATATACTGAGCATGCTATACCATTTTTAACAGAGTATAACAGCTATATATATAGATATATATATATATATATATATATATATATATATATATATATATATATATATATATATATATATATATATATATATATATATATATATATATATATATATATATATATATATATATATTTATATATATATATATATATATATATATATATATATATATATATATATATATATTATGTTTCTGTTGCTATTCTATTCATATTTAATGGTGCTGCTATCCATCCTGATGTTTCCATATATTGAAGCATCTGATATCAAGCTTTCTCATTATTTGTGTTGAGAGTTCCAGGAGTGACACCTTAGTGAAATTCTCGTGAATTCAGCTAATTTATTAAAAAAAAATACTGTGTACCTCTATGTTAATGAACAAACAATCCAAAATTTATTATAGTAAATATTACATTTATTCCACACTTTTGTAGTACATTACTATTTATTTTATTTATTTTACATTTTTCTTAGAAATTGACTGAGAGCAATTAGCCAGAAGAACTTAAAGACAAAAAGAGAAAAGAAAGTAATTAAAAACAAGAAAAAAAAAAAAAAAAACAAAGTAAGTAAAAAGATAAATAAAAGTACAGAAAAAGAGAATGCTACAATATACATATATAAAAAAGTACAGTATTTTGAGAATGCAATCAGTCTGAGTATTGTTGAATTTACAAGGAATGTAGCAGTGCCTATCTGATCTAAGTTGAATATTTATTTTAGGGTAGGAAAAAAGTTTTCTATTATTTTAGTTTTTTAGTCAAGAATAGAAAAAAGGAAGATTTTTTATTGAAATGAAAAAGAATGTAGATATATGCCATTGCCAAACGATATATGCAATATCTATACATTTTGCCAAATAAGATTTAATTTTATTATTATGATTAATATACATATTTTTACAGGACAAGTTTAGGACACCCCAGACAAGGTTGAACAAGGATGAAGGTTAGATTTGCTGGGGACAGAATTAATGAATTGTTAAGATGATGACTGGATATGGAAAACTTTCCAATGAGGCTGCTGAAAAATGCTGAAATTTAAAGAGGCTGAAAATGTGTTTTTTTTTTTTCTTTTTTTTGTTTTTTTTTTTTTTATTTTTTTTTGAAGTTTCTTATTTGTTATGCTGCAGCAAAGCATTGTGATATGAAAGAAAGAAGGAGAGAAAGGTGATTTTTGAATTTTTTTTTTTTTTTTTTTTTGTTTTTTTTTTTTTATTTTTTTTTTGTTTGAAGTTAACGTTTTATGTAGCCCTGCACTTTAGACATGTTTGAATCCCAGTGGTGAAAAAAGGCACAGTTTTACTTGGTAATTAGTCAAGCAAATAAAGGCACAGGCAGAGCAAGGGAACACAATAATATGCTGTTTAAGCCAAAAACCAATAAAATATTTTATTCCACTGCATGATTAAAATAAAAAATATAACAGAACATTAAAATTGAGCACTTTCATCTCTGCTGATTCAGATACTTCTTCAGAATGCCACACATAATACACTCTCCCTATTTTTTGCAACAAGCCAACCAACACCCACAAGCAATTAAATGTATATATAAACTGTATAAATAAGTACACCACATTTTATCACTCAAAAACATCAATAAATGAAATGTATAAAATATTTTAAAATATAAACATATAATATATATTATATTATGTGTTTCCATTACTCCAAATGGATAACACTTGGTGTTTGAAAGGTGTAGTAAAAAGTCTTAAAAGTTCAAACCTCTTTATAAACATAAAATACTTATAATGTAAACAAATAATTAAATAAATAACATTCACATATTTCATCTCCATCATAGCACTTAGAATAAAACTCATCTGTCCAAAGCTTTCAGTTTTAAAAAGCATGTTAAGGAAAATGAGTCATTAAGGCCTGACTACTGTATGGCATTAGTTCTAAGTTGCCATAGTGCTTCATGTTTCTCAAGGATTAATGACCAAGGACCACCCCTTCTATCTAATTCAAGAGCTTCAATAATAGCAAATTTAAAAGAATGGTCTATGAACTCTATACAATGCTTTGCTAACGCATTTGTATTCTTTTTGCTCTTTATGTCCCTCAAATGTTCATATATATGGTTCTTCAATTTCCTTTCTGTCTTTCCAATATAAAAACAGGGGCATTTTGAGCAAAAAGCACAGTAAACTACTTTTTCAGTAGTGCAGGAACACCTCTTATTTAACTTTACATTTATATTATTCACATTAAAGCTAGAACCCTCCTTAATACAGGGGCAGTAATTGCAAGCACCGCATTTACTCATACTTCCATTAAGTGTTCCCTTTGAAGTTGTTTCTAAAATGGTCTTCAGGCATTTACCCTTTCTATAAACAATAATGGGTCTCTCACCCACAGATTCTCTAATATCCCTGTTATTTGCCATAACCATCAAGTTCTTAAATAGTATATCCACTATACCCCTACTAGAACTGTTAAATGTTATTACAAATGCACTATTAAAGTTGTCCTGTGTTCCAAGTCCCACCTTATTCCAATCATTCAAATTACCACCATTCAGAATATTAATATTCCCTACATATGCAATATTAATGTTAGTGCTAACATGCTTGTCATGTTCATTAAGTAGAGGTAAAAAATGTCCCCTTTCACATTTATTACTTCAAGCATGACATCATTCACTAGGCTAAATGGGTATCCCCTTCTGATAAACATTTCTTTTAAAATGTCACATTCATTTAAAAACCTGTCATATAACTGGATGGTTATGGCCAATAACAATTAATTGATACAATGGAGAAGAAATATGTGAATGCTATTTAATTATTTGTTTACATTATAAGTATTTTATATTTATAAAGTGGTTTGAAATTTTAAGGCTTTTTACTACACCTTTCAGACACCAAGTGTTATCCATTTGGAGTAATGGAAACACATAATATAATATATATTATATGTTTATATTATAAAATATTTTATACATTTTATTTATTGAAAAGTTTACTAAGGAAAATGTTTAAGATAAGGAAATACCCAGATGATATGATAGACAAAATTAAGACAGAAGTGACAGAAAGGAGACCAAATGACTTTAAGCCAATATTAGGATTATCAGTATTTGATACGGTAGGCCCAGTAAAAAAGGCAAATGACAATTTTGGCAGTGCACTCATCTTGGAGTATAATGAATGTGCAAAAATGGTAAGACAAACTATAGATAAGGAATGGAATACATTTTTAGCATTTACTGACTTAGAGAAACTAAAGAATGAAAAGTTGAGTAGTTTACAAGAATTCAAGTAATTTAAAACTTTTATTGGAAAATGGTACAAACCAAGAAGTTCAAAGACGGAGAAAAAGGAAGGGAATGTTCACATGTGGACACTGTCAACAGTGTGTATACATTAGCAATGCAATTTGGAAAGCATGGGAATCACCTTAGAAGGCAAGGATTTTAATAATTGTGACTCCTCTGGGCTTGTATATTTAGTGAAATGTCAAACCTGTGAAGTATTCTATATAGGGAAGACAGAGCGCAAGCTCAGGAGAAGGGTATATGAACATATGTATGACCTAAAAACAAACAAACAGACTAATGCATTGTACAAACACAAACAAAGCTGTGAAAATGCATACTATACATTTTTTGTGGTAGAAAGGGTGGAAAGGAATGCTTGGAATACAGAGAATTATGGTGGCAGATAACTTTGGAGGCCAATAAGTCACTATGTCTCAATGAACACATCTGCATAGCCCCATTATTAAAATTGAGAGAGGCAAAACTTTGATATGCATTTGCACTTTATGTTGAATTTTTCTTATGTTTTTACCCATATTTTCCAATAGTTACAGTTTGTGTTTAAGCTTTTTTGTATTTGTATTTTTATCCAAAAGTTGGGTTTATAATATGTTATAAACACAAGTGTTACACTCATTTATCAAAGGTATTGAATTTATTTTTCCCTTATATTTTCCTGCTTTTAACATTCTTTTAACTGAGTGAGGCTATACAATTTGCCTTTGGCTTACAATGCAGTTTTTATAATACCTGTAATTTCATGATTTATCCACTAGAGTATCAAGTTCATTTAAAGTAAATATTCAAGTTGGTAATTTTAACCATTGGGTCCTATTAATGTGTTTCTAATAGTATTTTAACTTTATAATTTATTCTTTGTAGTCAAGTGTTTTAAGGATTTTTTATTTAAAACATATTTTTATTCATACATATTTATTCCTCAAACATTGTAATATTAAATGTGTTTTAATTGTGGCAACACAGAGAGATACAATAAGAAAAGCTTTTGGTTTTAAACTAAATTAACCTTTTAATTAATTCATTAACCTAATCAATGCAATTAAGTGAATGGTATAAAATCACTAGTAGTTTGAACAGCCCACATCTGAGGAAGTGATTTTTAAAACGAAAACGTATGGTGGAGCGTTAATGTGCTGTGTTTCTGTGGAATAAAGTGAACTGAAGTTTGCTGAGCCGCCCGTGGTTTTTTCACAATTTTCTAAGCTTGCGCTGCTCAGGGCTTTATTGTTTTGCCTGAAAAGCTGCTTCGTTTTGTGAATTACATGTATTACAACATGCTACAGGCACAAAAGGAGAAACAGGTGGACACGAGGCTGAAGACAGAGGTGTAGTGAATGTAGGGTGCGACTGCAAGTGCAGGCCCAGGCAACATGGCAACTTCTGACTCAAAACTTTGAGTCATGACAAGCCACACATACATGAGTACACACAAAAAAGGCAGCAGGGAGGCCACAGTATACACCGTTTTTATTGCAAATGGACTGAGCGCTTTCGTCGGTGTTAATCCACCAACTTCTTCAGACCCATGTCTGAAGAAGTTGGTGGATTAACACTGATGAAAGCACTCACTCTATTTGTAATAAAAATGGTGTATACTGTGGCCTCACTGCTGCCTTTTTTGTGTTTACTAGTCGATCTGATTTTGTCTTTTGAGGAGTTTATACATGAGTACACAGACTAAACACTGATGTTCAAGTGTTGCCCCACCACAGCAGCACGGATTGCATCTAATGAAAATTACCCACTAGATGTACATGCTGAGCATCAGATATAACACCATAATCATAACATGTAACATAGGTTCATAGGTTCGTAGGTAGGTACTAGGCTATCTGCCCAAGGGCATTTATAAGCCTAGCCAGAGTGTGTCGGCTTTCGCCACTCCATTGATTAATTAACTGATCCTCTGTCAAGTAGAGCCAATGAAGTGATCCCAGGGGTGTATTTTCTGTTACCCATCCACTCGTCAAGGTTTCTCTTGAAGAGTGTTAGGGGCTCTGCCTGATGTAATTTGGAATTTTGTTCCAAAGCATGGGGAGTCTCTGTGACAGGAACCTATCCCTCCAGCATGTTCTATTTATTGTTGTAGTGAGGTTTAGCTCACTAGAGCGCGCAGCTCATAGTGACTTGGATTTCTTTAGGTGGAGCATGTCCATCAATTCTAAGTTGGACATGGCTTTGTAAATCTGGCAGAGATCACCTCTGAGTAAGCGATATGCCACTGAGTACAGCCGGAGTTTTTTCAGTCGGGCTGCATAGGACATATGTTTGAGACCAGTAATCCTCTTGGTGAGGTACTTTTGTGGTCTTTCCAGCTGTTGGAAGTGTCTTGTAAAGTACATCCCAAATGGGGCATTGTACGCTATAATGGGTGTAATGAGTGACGAGTAGAGGGGCACTATAACCTCTTTATTTCTAGATGTAAACCTTTTAGTAATTAGATGGGCCACATAGAAAGATTTCTTAACTACTTTGGCAATATGATTGTCAAAGGAGAGATTACTATCTACCTGGGTCCCCAGATCTCTTATTACCTCTTCTGTATTAAGGGGACTGCCACCTATGTGGTAATTCTTGGGTGTTTTGTTTTTCCCAAATGGGATGACTATGCATTTTTTGGCATTTAGCTTGAGGCCATGACTTTGACACCAGGTGTCCGTCTCAGTAAGGCCCTTTTGGAGGATGTCCGTGTCAGCTGGAGAGTCAATTATGGCTCCAGTTTGCAGTCATCGGCGAACTTGGTTAGCCATAGTCCTCCTGTGTTTGCCTGTACTTCTGAGAAGTATATGCTGAACAGTAGGGGTCCCAGGACCGAGCCTTGCGGGACACCACTTGTGACTGGTTTAGAGTGGGACCTGGAGCCCGCTATTCCTACCATGTGAGTTCTGTCTGAAAGCCAGTTAGCAACCCATCTCATGACATAGGGGTTTATGTTCAGGTTGGTGAGGTTTTATGTAATACCCGAGTGGGGAATGGCATCGAAAGCCTTGGTGAGGTCAAGGTAGGCTGTGTGAACCACCTTTCCCTCATCTATGGCCTTGGTGACTGTCTCAAAGAAGTCAACCAGGTTTAGCAGGCATGATCTGCCCTTAACAAAGCTGAACTGGGTCGGGTCAAGTGTTTGGAGGTTCCCACTGTCTTTGTTAATGAGTTTCATGATGATGCGCTCCACAGCCTTGCAGACCAGGCTAGTCAGGCTTATGGGACGATAGTTACCAGGGTCAGTTGTGGCCCCTCCTTTGTGGAGAGGAATAACCGTTGCTGTGCACCATTCTATGGGCACGTAGCCTGTGGAGAGGCTGAGGTTGAACAGAGTGTTTAGGTGGGGGGTTAGTTCATTCTGTAGTTCATGCAAAAAGCAGCCTGGGATACCATCTGGTCCCATTTACGCTGTGTTTTTGGCTTTTGAAAGGGCTGTTTTTACCTGTTCATCTGTATTTTTTGGGACACTACACTTTTCCGGTATTGTTGTGGGCCCTTTTGTAGGTGAGAGGGGGGTGAAGTTTGCACTGAATCTATCTGCCAGGATGTTGGCAATATCAGTAGGTTCAGTATAGTTTGTGCTATTTTGCACTAGTTCAGTGCATATCTGTGAGTTGCCACTTAGATTCTTAACATAGCCAAAGAAGGCTTTGTGGTTATCTTTTGAATCCTTTGCTATTTTTCTTTCAAAGTTAGCCTTAGATGATTTCATGAGGGTCCTCAGTTTCTTACTGATACTGATCAGGGATGTATTTCCTTCTTGGAATTAGCTTTTTTTCTGAACTAGTTTCCTCCTACTATTGTATAGTCTGTTTATGGCAGGGGTCCACCAGACTGGTTTCCTTCTCTTAGAGGAGTGAGTCTTGGTTTTGCTAGGGATGGCACGATCCATGCTTCCTTGTACGTGCTCATAGAGTACATTTGTAAAGGTTTCTGCATCTTGGGCAGCATTATCTTTTAGCGTGGGGGCTGTGAAACTTACCACCTCTGTCTTAAGTAAGGTGATGTTTGCTTTAGAAAAGTTTTTTACTGTGGTTTCCTTAGTTGGGGATGGTGGTGGGGTGTGGACATCCAAAGTGATTAGTTTATGGTCTGATCTAACCAGTGACAAGTTGACCTCTGGTGTGGAAAACCTGTTGCCCATGTTGGTGATGACCAAGTCCAATATGTTTTCATCTCTGGTAGGGGAGTTTACCAGATGATCCAGGGCATTTGATTTGATGAATTCCAGGAAGCACTGGGCCTGGGAGTTTGTACTCAAGTAGTTTTCCCAGTGAATGGTAGGATAATTGAAATTGCCCAATATCAGGATGTTTGGTAGGACCTTCATGTTTTCCATTGGCTCCAGAAAGGTGGAGTGGTGGTCCTGCGTCATGGAGGGTGTTCTGTAGCAGGCCACAATTTGCATTGCTGATTTGCCCGATGTTAGTTGCACATGGATGATCTCAGAGGTATCATGCTGTGCCACTAACCTGGAGGTGTAGGTATCCTTGGTGAATATGGATGCACCCCTTCCTTTTGTGTTTCGGTCCATGTTCTGTGGCCAAAACATGTGGTATGAGTTGTAGCCCAGTAGTGCTGGGGTGCTTTCTGGAGCCTTGAACCAGGTTTCAGTTACTGCACAGATGTCGATGTTCTCCATACTGAGGAGTGCTTTGAGCTTGTGCATTTTGAGATTTAAACTTCTGGCATTGAGTAGCATAACCCTCAGTTTTTTGTTAATTGTGCTGCTTACGGAGGTCGGTTTGACTTTTGAGCCTTGCCCAAAAAAGGCACTTTGAGGCAGCAAGAGCCTTGGCCAGTATTCGAAAGCCTAGGGGTGACAGGTGCAAGCCATCTCTTGCAAAGCAACGCGGCTTGTCGATCATGTCCCAGGCTGACAGACATTGGATCCCCTTTGAATGACACCAGAAGCTTATCCAATTGTTGAAATTGATAATTTTTTTCTTTATACTGAGGTATCATTGTTGGTGAGGGCAGGATGCTACTCAGGGTCAGGTTCATACCAGCCTTGGCTACATGATCAGAGAGCTCTTCCATGTCTCTTTTCATGTAGTCCAGGGAGGTACGTCTCAGGTCATTCACACCAACATGAACAATTACAGAGTCATATTTGTACTTGTTCTGGAGTGACCTGAGTGCTTGTGTTATGTGGCAGATTCTGGCTCCTGACAGGCAGCTAAAAGTAACCTTCTGCTTGTCCAGCCTAGTGAGTGGGACATCAGTGTGCCTGGCTATAGAGTCACCTATTACTAGTGTGTTAGGTATGTTATTTCTCCTTAAGGGCTGTGATTGCGTGGCACACTGATTTTGTTTTTTATGTGATGTCTGGCTTGTGATGGGAAGTGCAGGTTGTTTGGGTGTCTGCTTTGGAGATCTCTGATGCTTTTGCAGGTTTTTATTTAGAGCCTCCAAGTATGATTTTGTGTATTTATGTGTATCTTTTGCCAGTGCTGTTTTAATAGGTCTGTGTGCGGCAGGAGTTGTGGTGCAAGTATTAACCTTCTCCTCTTGACTGTCTGTTCCAGTCTTGGGTGGAGCAGCTTAACTTCCAGTTTGGCTGTATAACTGCATCAATCACATAGGTTAGTGTTTTGTGGTAGGAGGAGAGGGTTGTCTAATGAATGTATCCAAATGTATCACAACAGGGATCATCAACTCAGGGAACAAATTTCACAAGTATGCATACAGACTTTGATGGTTGTATCCACAACACTGAAGAAGGCTATGTAACAAATTTAGCAGAAACTGGTTTGTTTATTTCTTTTGCTGACATGTAATAAACTATCTACATCGGTTTCAGCATCACAGTTTGCTGGCTTATTTTTCTCTTTTTTACACACATCATTGCAACACATTCCTGTCTCTCTGCTATAATAAGCTGGAAAAGGGAAACTATAGGACATAAAGCAGAAGTTTTAATATCACAAGCTAAATATATCACTGTAAAGTATGGATAAAGTAATGTAATAAATGGAGTCAGCTATGTTTAGTAAAACTGTTGGACTCGTGGCATCAGACATGTTAATGAATGCAGACAGATGATATTGTCAGTGTTCTGCATGGCAATTATCATCACCATGGGGTGAGAATCACACTATTGGTCATGGTGAATCAACTGTCTGTGTTACTGTAATACACTCTAAGGTTCCCACAGTGATGGCTCACATCATGGTCTGCTTTGTCCTTAACATATATGGACATATTTGGCCCAGGTTGCTCCACAGAGGAGACTGATGGGGTGACACCACCATGTGGAAGTGAAGGAGCATGACTGTGACTTGACTGCCTGACCGTGACTGGTGGGACCACAGCAGATGGGCCAACAGGGGAAGTGTGTTTAAACTGGAGGACAGACACTGATAACTGTTGAGCAAGGTTGGTTCTACTGAGAGGAGACCTGCCTCTCCCATGTGACAACTAGCTAATCACAGTCAGGGCACACAGAACCCTGCTTGTACTACAGCAAGTCTGTAGTACTGTAGATGCCAAGGTTTTTACTGACTGGCTGTGCCACAGATACTTTTATTTTGAGAAGCTAGTGATACCATTACCTCAGAGTGGGTCTATATCATTTTATCCAAGAGGCATTACAGCGAATGCCTCTTCGTCAACACAAAAAGAGCAAACCACAATTACGCGAATGGCTGAATCAGCAATTTTTTTCCTAGGGGAAAATTGCTTGCCCATCAGGGTAAATTTGCCCCTTTCCCCACTGTAGTGCGAACTCAGAGTTGGTATATTTAGTTAGGGGGGTGTGGGGGGCAAAGCCCCCCACTTTGAGTTATTTTAGTGATATGTTGTTTCTGGCTGGATCAGTGATTTTTTTCCCTAGGAAAAAAAATCGCTGATTTGGCCGTTCGCATAATTCGTGGTTTGCTCTTTTCGTGTCAACAAAGAGGCATTCGCTGTAATATCTCCTTGATAATTTAATATAGACCCCCTCACAGTATCTGCATTCCTGTCCTTCATGTAGCACACTCAGCTGGTGTGCAACATGATCTGTGTTAGAGACAATTGCATAAATGTCAGATTCATGATGTTGCTGGAAATGTTCATTTGCCTGTAGGAGTAGGCAGACGCCCTCTGACACCTGCCCATGCACACTAGCTGCACACCTATGTCTACTACCATGGAGAATATCAGTGTATTGTGGGGAACTGTTAACATTAGCAGCAGTCTCAACTTGGGTCTGTTGTTCACTGGCCTCATCCTGTCCACCATCTGATATCCCCTTAGTGTCAGAATGGACAAGCATGTTTCTCTGCACATATGAGGAACTATATCCACATGACTGTCCCCATCTTGTTTACTGTATCACCATGCCAGTGTCCTGTGTGCCAGGGGTCATGCTACCATACTGAGACATATCAAATCCCACATCTTGATCACTGGATAGACTAATGAAGAACAGACATAATTGATGTGCTAAAAGAAGAGACAGATGACACAGATGAGGACAATGTGCTTACATCGCATGCTGGATATTTAAGACATATGACGCATATCTCATTTCAGTGTTAGAGATAATAAAGACTTACCATGAGGTCTTGTCTGTGCATGGGTCATTGAGTGTATGTAACAGGGAGTAGGCAATTAGGTTACATAGCCAACACATGAACCGTATGTGATGAATACAAACATAACACACACCTGACAAGTCCTCCTGGGAAGGCAGTGCGGTAGAAGAGGGATGAACTTTAACTAATGTATGGAAAACAAGTCAGCATTATTAATCACATAACTGCCAGTATGAACCATTCAAACAGTGTTAAAACCTACAATAGGTATTACATAGACATACTACTTGTTTGTGCACTGGATGATGTTGCAGTCTGGCATAAGAATGGGTAGGAGAACACAGCATTAACTGAGGACAACAACAGACGTAACAGCAATGACATGTATGAAGGATAGGTGATAGCATACAAGTGACAGTCTCTCATCTGTTGTGAGTTTGTGTGTTGTACTATAGCCCTGCAGTGGGAAAGTAAAGATAAAGACATCACAGCCAGGTATGCAGGCAGCAGAATACTGGCAGCTTGACATATATAACACATTAAAAGGGGCTGCGGATACTTACGTGACACATATTGCACCTGTTGGCCACATGTCCAAGTGGTAGAAAGCAGTGACATTAATCTCATGTATCACAGCAGGACCACTACACATTTCTGCAAACTATGAACCTGTTGTGGTAACATACTTGGTCTGCCTGTACTTGCACCTGCATAGCTTGAGCTTCCATTGGATGAATGTGTAACATACACTGTTAGGGAAATATCAATATAACAGTAAACTGCAGTGCCATGACATGAGGCTGAGGCAATAACAGGTACTGGTCACAGTAACACAACATGGGGGCACTTATCTGCCATTCCCTGGTGTTGTCCATAAGTAGATAGACCTGTGAATATTAAAGCAGATAGCATTACACATGTTGGTTGCACTGTTCTTTTTGCGCTGCAGTTGTATGAGTACATCATTACACTTACATTCATTGTTATCTCTCTGTGTGGATCTGTGTGAATTGTTCAGTTCTGCTGCTATAAATCCAAAATGGCAATATATGAGTATGCATTTAATAGCAATATGCAATGAATTACTCTAGTCATCCATGTCATGCAAAGTAAGATATTGTAGTGGATTGTCTGTATTTCTTAAGATTTTAATTTAACGTGCTGCAGCTCTTTTCATGTAATTCTTGTAACAAAGGTCATGTTGATCCTTTTTAGACATTAGCAAGCAGATAGTAAATGCTTTCCTCTAACCATGCAGATATTATTAATTTAATGTATCCTGTTCTTTGTATGAAATGTTTCTGAGATAAGCCTGTTTAAAGCAAACACACAAAGCATGTCTGGATAAGAACATATAAAATTGTCAAACTGTCCTCCTTTCCACTTGTTTTTACAATATTTACTCATTTCAGCCTTGAGAATGTATGTAAATGGATTTCATCATAGTTGTGACAGACTTAAGCTTTTTATGAACTGAGTTTTTTTCTGTTAGAAAGGTATAGAAGAACTTATTACTGTGCATACTAGTGAATCTCTCTGTATAGAAATATTCCGTTATCATGATACTGCTTCAATAAATAATGTGTTTGCATCCAGCAACTCTGGCAGTTTTTATACTGAATTTTATAGCTGCATGAATTAGAAAATAACAAATTTCCTTTTCAACTTGTGTTGTGACACCAGATTTCCAACCAGGATTTATAACTGTTTCATTACTATCACTGAAGCCTATGGCAGGGATCTCTTTGACAAATGTTGGGTACCTGTCTCAGTAAGTGCTTTTAACTTACACTTTGTGTTTGAGTTCCTGTCAGCTTCGGTGAAATGTAGATTTGGATTGCATGCACACTATTTATTGTACGGATGAATGCATTCTGTGATTGGGTTAATGTTCACAATTGCGAGATTTGAATATAGCATATGCAGTGTAAGCTGATCAGGAGGGGTCCAGCAACAAGGCTGAATTATGTTTCAGTCCAAAATAAGACAACAAGACTGAATTAGGTTTCAGCCTGAAATAAATAGCAGAGAGGGATTATACACTGAGTGCATGTGTATGATGTGTATGAGTGTGTTTTCTGTGGTAATAGCATTTTTTATAAAAAATAAACAAACAGAAAACAAAGAGTGAAATAAGATGGGTAGGACAGGTGGCAAAACTACTGAACCATCAGCTTGTTCTCCAGTTTATATGTATCATAAATATTGGTCAAATTCCTTCAGTATATAAAAGAATGACATAAACTGACTAAACCAAACTCACACTTATGCTTACCCTGAAAATGACACCTTTCATAGAACTAAAATACTGAACCTTAGAGCAACACTGGAGAAAAAGAGTCAAAAGATAAAATCTGATCAATGGAATCATTATAATGATTGTTATATAGAGACTTTAAGGAGGAAAAAAGAATTGAAGATAAAAGAGTCAAAAGATAAAATCTGATCAATGGAATCATTATAATGATTGTTATATAGAGACTTTAAAGAGGAAAAAAGAATTGAAGATAAAAGAGTCAAAAGATAAAATCTGATCAATGGAATCATTATAATGATTGTTATATAGAGACTTTAAAGAGGAAAAAAGAATTGAAGATAAAAGAGTCAAAAGATAAAATCTGATCAATGGAATCATTATAATGATTGCTATATAGAGACTTTAAAGATAAAAAAGAATTGAAGATAAAACGGTTAAAAGATAAAATCTGATTAATGGAATCATTATAATGATTGCTATATAGAAACTTTAAAGAGGAAAAAAGAACTGAAGATAAAAGGGTTACAAGATACAAATTAAAAACTGTTGCACAAGTTAAGGAACTTAAAGGTTCAGTAAAAGCATGTAACAGTGCACCTTTATTCCCAGTGATTTCCAAGGATCAGACAGTGGTTCATGAGATGGTAGGTTAAGGGGAGGAATCTTCAGGGGAAAACTATCAGCTTCCTTTCTTCCCTCATCAGACATCTCAACCAGTCAGGTCCCAGTCTGTAATCCACACACCTACACGGTGAGCTGTATCTTTAAATATTACAACTTCTGCACCTCCAAACACAGCACTTGCACACCTAAATCTGAACCTTCTAGCACCCTTTTGCTTGCCTCTTGATTCAGTGATGAGATCCCAGGAAAAACAGGACAAGATAGAGCAGAAAGGTAAAAGGTATACCATACTTGTTTAAAGGCAGATTCCTTGCATCCTCTCAATAGGTACCTCATTCAGAGGCAGGGGTAGGCAGGGTAGAGAAACAGCAATGACTTTTCAGCAAAGTCAAGCTAGAAGAGAGGCTTATCACAATTATGAAAAAATTGGACATTGGAAAGGAGAATTCCCTAATCAACAACAGCAGCAAACACAGCAGTAGCAAAATCAAAATCAATTCAATGTTTTCTTGCCACTGTTACCCCCAGAGTGGCAACAAATGGGAGGAAAATGCTGACAACACCGGGGGGGGGGTAAATGAAGTAAGCATAAAAGCATTGATGCAAGTAGATCAAGAAAGACCTTATATTAAGTTAAAAGTAGGGTAAAAAGGTGTTCCTTTTCTGATTGATAACCGGTGCAATTCATTCTGTGCTGAAAATAGGTGATCAGAATAATATACCAATATCATCTGAAAAGGTGTCAGCAGTGGGTGTAACTAACACCCCAACTACTTTTACTGTGAGTAAACCTATTCCGGTCCCTTTAAGACCAACTGAAAAGAAGCATGCTTTTCTGTTAAGTACTTCAGCTTCAGTAAGCTAAATGGATAGAGCTCTGCTTTGTAAATTAGGATATACTATTTTTTCACTGCAGATGGACTTTACTTAGATGTACCAGATGAATCTGAAGAAGTAATTGCTGTACTGTGTCACTGAAGAAGGAAAGGGAAAGCAATGTCCCACAGCAGACAACAAATTGTTACAACAGGTTCCTGACATTCTGTGGGTGAGACATTCTAATAAAGTAGGACCGTTAAAATCTACTGCAGCTAGAAAAATGTGTGTTGATCCCAAGAAATTACTTCCACCACATAGCACAATACCCTCTAAAACCAGAGGCAGAGCAAGGAATAAAAACTGTAATTAAATCATTACTTCAAGGAATTATAGCAAAAATGTGCAGCTGTTGTAATATTCCCATTTTTCCAGTTAAAACGCCATATAGCGATACGTATTGGTTTATGCAGGATTCAAGTACAGTCAATTAGATTGTCATCCCATCTTACCCTGTACTGCCAAATTCAGGAAGCATATTGTGTTGCCTTCCAGCCTGGGGTGCATATTTTTCTGTAGTAGATTAATGTTCAGCTTTTTTCTCCATTACTATTCACCCTGATAGCTAATATTTATTTGCTTTCACATATGGAAGAATTCAGTATACGTGGCTATGAATGCCACAGGGGGTTGTTAATAGCTCTTCAATCTTTTCACAGATTCTAAAGTAGGACCCTGAAGAGATTTGATTCCCATGCATATCTGCACTGGTACAATACGTAGAAGATTTTATTATAGCTTCATATTCATTAAAACATTGCTAGCAGGATGCTATACATATAATGACTGAATTTGCAAGAAAAGGGACACAAAGTATCAAAGGAAAAACTTCAGTCGTGGTAATCTAAGGTAAAACTTTTAGGGCACTTAATATCACATGGTGAAAGGCATCTTTTGCTTTCACATGCTGAAGCCATTAAAACAAGAACCCACCTGGCTGCTCAAAAACAGCTGCAAGCTTTTCTAGGTTTGGTTGAGTACTGCAGACAGTGGGTTCTAAATTAGGCAGAAATTGCCAAGCCTTTGACTGATGTGCTTAAAGAAGATACACATGAGCCATTGCCCTGGTGAGAAAAGGAAGAAAGTGCTTTTAACTTCCTAAAACAAGCCCTTGCTACAGCTACAACCTTACCACTATCAGATTATAAGAAGCCCTTCATTCTATACTGTCATGAAAAGGGAAAATATACAGCACAGTAGTAGTTCAAAATCAGTTTAGATGCATTTAGACCTATTGCATATTACACAGTGGCGGCTGGTGACTTCAAATCAAAGGGGGGGGCTGCAGGAGACAGCTGAATGGGTGGAGTCAATGGAAAGGGTGCGGCCAACTAGAAAGGGGAGGAGCTATGCTCAAAACCACAAAAACTAACTTTAATTAAATACGCTGCCCAAGGTGCCAAACCGTCATTATGAGAGTCCAATCAAGACAAAATGAAGTGTAGAAGAAAAAAAATATTTCATTGCATTGGCTGCATGACAGCTTACTTAATATCTAGATGAAAACAAAAAGGTTGTGAGGCATGAAAAAATAAATTACTTTTTAAATACATTACTGGAATGCCAGTCAAAATCAAGTATAAGAAAAACAAGCAGCACTCAACTCAAACCACTTCTCCTTGCACTGCAGTTCTAATTATAATTTATATTCAGCTTTATTAAAGTACCAAGTAACATGCTGAAAGTAGCAATCTCTGTGATGCCCCCACTTGTAAAAATGTTTCTTATCCAAAAAAGACCTGCTGCCTGACAACTATCTACTTGTTTCATAGGGAAAACATTATCAAAGTAAAAAATGAAAAGTAAACAAGAAACAAGCTCAAGATACATTGTTTTAAGGATTATTGTATAGGTTATGGATCACACATGATAGATTGTCATTCTGTTTAGTTTACGGGTAAAGCCTGCAGAGATGACTGACATTCTGTTTAGTTTATGGGTAAAGCCTGCAGAGATGTCAGGAAGTCACCAACAAGTGTAATGAGCTTCTTAAAATAGTGTAATCCTGTCCTTTATTACAAATACTGTCATATGCATTTCAATACCCAAGGCGTATACATTATCTAGTTATGTAAGTATTCTCTGCATGGCAACAACAGAAAGGCTTTCAATGTTGGCAATTCTTTAACAGTATGCTTATTAAAGCTTACTTGCATCTTACATTCTCAGACAAGCTTACCTGATGGTCATTAAAACATTGCTACTTAAACACAGAGCAACAGGCACTTTCTGAGTAATAAGCATAAATCAACAGTATAAAAATATGACAGAAACCAGACCATTCTGCAAAATCAAGGACAGATGAAAAGCCACTGTAGGACTTGTGTCTACCTTGAATGGGGGGATACTCTGCACATTTACACTGCATAACTGCTCCTTGCCTTGCTTGGACACATCCAGAGTCACTACATGGTGGAGTGGGGTGCAACAAGTATGTCACAATTTGAAATATCTCTGGCTGACTGTGATGGCTTTGACACATTTGTCATACCTCTCCACCTCAGAGCAAGACATCTGGACAAAGCCATACATAGAAGTGGGACAAAGGCCCAAAAATAAGGACAGTTTTTAAATATTGCTCTTATAAACTTAGAAAGATAATAGAATAGTAGGTCTTGCATTAGTATCAATTTTCTGAAGGGTATGAAATCTGATACTCAAATGTCTCTCATTATTTTCTAACTTCAGTCTTTAATGATTTGCCACTAATTTGCCCAAAAGAAAACACAATTTTATGAAAAATGGACCAAAAATGTGATGCAAAAATATAAAATAGCCACACAATACAGCTGGGAACCTACCAAAGAAGGGACACTTTTTTAATATTAGTACTGCTAACCTGAGCAGCTGACAAAATAAAAGAATCTACATGCATTTCTGAAATAAAAGTAATCTACAACTCTGATTATTACAGTTATTTCTTAATTGTAAGCCCTCCATGTTTTCTTCCAAAATTGCTATTTTGTGGAGGGATTATTAGGGGAAGAGCAAAATTTTGAGCCAAAATTGGGGACAGTTGAGAGGTTTGGCTATGCCTAATTCTATAAAGCAATTTATTTGCATGTACCTCTCAACCTGTTAATGCAATAAATCTGGACAAGGCCAAATATATTGGGGGAACATATAAACAATACTAAAATTGCTCTTGTATAAACTGAGACAGTTGATAGAATAACAGGTCTTACTTTAGCATGCATTTTTCTGAAGGTTATGAAGTCTGAAACTCAGTGTCTGTCATTATTTAGTGACTTAATTCCTAAATGATTTGCTAGAAAACCACAAATTTTAGGAGGAACAAACCAAAAATAAGAAGTAAAAATCTATTCATTCTGTGAAAATCTGGACAGTTGGGAGGTATAGTTCAGCCTGGGCTGTCTTTGAGATTGCCACCCTTCCCCCTCACAAAAACCATGGTCGAATGGAGCCTCCCCTCTTCAGCCATTCCAATGAACCATTACTTGGTTATTTCACCACATTTACCATAAACACTAATGTGCATACTGCTTAACTTCTATGATGATTTGGACTTCATTTGAAAGTTTTAGTTTGCATTTTACAGCACAAAAACTAAGACATCTGCTAAACAAAGCAATGCAGTCTCACAATGAAAACAGACTTAACATTAAAACTTCTCTGCCCTTGAAACTCACATTCATTGAAACAGCATTGAAACTCACATTCAAAGAAAATACATTTTGTCAGTGGCAGATAAAGATTAACTATGGGCTGATTTCAAATCATAGGCCCCTTGCACATGAAACATACATGTGTTCTTTGATACACCTTCTTGATTGTACTAAATTATATTCCTTGTACAATACAGCACAGTTGTTAGAGGGTGTTTTAAATTTATTGTTTTGAACATTTTTCTAGTAAACAATGAAACAAAATGCATGCACCAATAATGACAAAACTTCCCAATTCAGAACATTTTTCGAGTAAACAATGAAACAAAATGCATGCACCAATAATGACAAAACTGCCCAGTTCAGAACATTTCCATCATAAAAGTCTACTCAAACATCTACAGTCCACCATTATCGGTAAATATGCACAATCTCTAAAGAAGTAAAAGTAATCTAAATAATTCCACATTAAAGAAATCTGTAACTAATGAAGAGGTTGTTGCTAGCAAACACCTTTATATTTCATGGTTTCTTCGAAAAATAAAGTGTCTGTTGCCCCTGAGGAATAAATTGCCTATATTACATTAAAAAAAAAATGATAAGCTAGTAATATTGCAATAGGAAATGGATAGCAAACTGATAACAGGTTCATAGTTAGTATCTTCGCCATTCTTAGTACGGCAGCATCCACCCCTTGTGGGAGTAGAACCCACAGCCTTCTGCATCAAAAGCAAGTACACAATCTGTTGTGTGATTAACAATGCAAGCAGTCTTAGCATAAGCAGCACTAAACTTCTCTTCCCCTGCAGCTCTCAGCTCCTTGTAAAAGCTACTCAATACTTAACTACATCTCAACTTCACAGCACAAGAAATCTGGAAAAAGCCAAAATTTATTGGGGGGGGGATCAAAAGCCCAAAAAACAGGGACACATTAAACATTGCTTGTATAATTTTGGAAAGTTGCTAGAATAAAATGCTGTGTTACCACCATACATTTTACTGCCAAGGTCCCTGTGCAAAACAGTCAGAAAAACATACTACTATGCCAAATCAGCTGCTTTGTGAAAGAGAGGAAGACTGAAACTTAAATGGCTATCATTTAGTGAATTCAGTTCTCACCATAGCTGTCAACCTCTTAGCACAAAACACCTGGGCAAACCCAGTAATGAGGGAATTCAGTGAATTCAGTTCTTGCCATAGCTGTCAACCTTAGCACAAAAAACCTGGATGAAGCCAATAATGGGGGAATACAGTCCCAAAAATAGGGACAAATTTCAAATATTCATCTTATAAATGTAGAAAATTGCTAGAATAAAAGGTTTTGTGTTACTATGTATTTTCTGAAGAATATGAAGTCTGAAATTCAAATGCCTGTAAGTTTTGCTTATTTAACATTTGTTAACCAGAAAAGTCTGATGGAACAAAAACAATTTTCAGTAGAGGCCCAGGGAGAAATACTACAGACACAAGTCTTTGTAAAATGGCAGGACAACAGAATAAACCCAGGGGAGAAGATGCAGACTTCACACAGAAGGCACCCCATCCAAGAATCAAACTAGAGAACCTGTAGCTGTGAGGTAACCATGCTACCACTGCACCATCAAATACTTAAGGAATTACACATTCAGAAACCTGAAGTCTGAAATTCAAATGCCTGTCAATTTTATTTAACATTTGTTAACCAGGACAGTCTGAATTGGAACAAAAAAACTATATTCAGCAGAGGCCCAGGAAGAAATAATGCAGACACATGTCTTTGTAACATGGGAGGACACAAAAGCAAACCCACGGAAAAGATGCAGACCCCACACAAGAATCAAACCTGAGAACCTGCAGCTGTGAGGCAACAATGCTACCACTGCATCATCAAATATCTAAGCATTTAAATATTTAGAAATCACAGATATTATGAGAAACAGAACAGATCAACCATGAGGCAAAAATCTGCAAATTTTTTACAAATGGTGGTGGTTAGGGAATTCAGGCCCTTACTACCTGCATACAAGGTACAGGGTTCAAGCCTGAGGTATTCCCTACCACACCACCAAGAGCTTGCTCTAGCCACCAGTATATAGCAACTGGGGCATTACACACACACACACACACACACACACACACACACACACACACACACACACACACACACACACACACACACACACACACACACACCTTGCTGACAAGCAACCCTAGATATCTGAACAATCCAAATCCACCCTTTGCCTAGATAAGTGCTCACCAGTCCAAATCCACCCTTTGTGCCTAGATATCTGAACAGTCCAAATCCCTGCTGGTGTATGTTAGCTGCTTGCGATTGGTCCAGCACACCTTGTTAGTTGCTACATCCATCTTGATTGGTCCAGCCTGCTGCAGCCCAGAGTGCCTCCATTCTGTGATGTCACCACCACACAGACTGCTGCCTATCTAAACTGCTGAGAAAGCAGTCTGAGAGTGTCCCCCTCTATCTAGAACATACATGTGCAGACGTCTGGGAATTACAGCGTTTATTTTTGTGTTTCTTAGTTGTGGTAGGGCTGCAGTCCTATGGCACTAGCTACCCCTGATATTACAGTTCATTCTTAGACCCGGTGGCTAAAGGATTACTGGGCTGCCTGCAGCCAGTAGCAGCATTTGCACTAATGATAGAACAATCTGCAACATTAATAATAGGACACAAACCTACAGCTGAAGGTCCTCGTGGTATCTGCACTGTTACTGAAATCTAAGACACAGCATTTTTCATCTACCAGGCTAACCAAGTATGAACTGTTGCTTCAAAACCTTCAATCACTATTGAGCAGTGCCAGGTATGGAACCCTGCATCTTTTCTGCCCATGGCAGAAAATGGCATACTGCATGGCTGTATAATTTTGACTAAGCATGTGATTTTCCTGGATTGGACTTAAAGGATACCCTGTGGGACAACTCAGAAATGGAATTGTTCATGGATAGATAATGTGGGAGAGACAAATGTGGTATGAAGGGAAAAAATATATATAAATAAATAATAAGCAATTTGAGACATAGTGTAAAATGATCTGCACATGTCTGAGAAAGAGAAAGTGAGTATGTGGTCAATGTGCATGACTAAACTTTTTTTTTTTTTGCAAATATTTTTATTAATTTCCAAAAACAAGAAAACATGTATACAGGTTATTTATGACAGTGAAGTATTTACAGATTAAACGAAATCAAGCTGTCTAAGTAACATTAAAACGACCAGTAGTCCATCAATAATCCACTTTATTGAAATACAAACACAGGAGCAACTACCATAAGCACTTTCGTCTTAGGCACAAGACTTCATCAGATCATCTGATGAAGTCTTATGCCTAAGACGAAAGCACTTATGGTAGTTGCTCCTTTGTTCGTAATTCAATAAAGTAGATTATTGATGGACTACTGGTCGTTTTAATGTTACTTGGACAGCTTGATTTCGTTTTCTTGGTTGGATTTGTATTTCTTCACTTTTTTATTTTTAAGTATTTACAAATTATTTAAAAAGGTTGACTAAAACCACTAAACAGATATCAAACATTAAAACCAAAATAAAGTATTTACAAGGGTGTCTACTGTTAGCATATAATTGACTTTCTATATAATTGTTTCCTGATTATAATTTGCTACAGTCATTACTCTCCAGTATTTCAGTTACTTTTTGCCATGCAATATATAATGATGTAGTTACATTGTTGCCATGCTATATATAATGATGTAGTTCTTTCAGTTCTTCCTTTCATAGTGTTAATTTCCAATTGCAATACTGCTGACACCATATTCATGAATTGCTTAAAAATTGGAGAAGCCTTGGATTTCCAGTTTGATGTAATGTTCTTCCTTGCAATGGCTAGGAGACTCCACAAGATTACATATTTTGTTCTTGGTACACAGTCAGGTACAGGTGCATTAAACAAAATAATAGATTTGAAAATATGGCATTTGTCATTGAATACCATCTGCAGAAAATAATTTATTTTATCACAGTATGGTTTAATCAAATGGCATTCGTAGAACATATGTTACCAGTCTGCTTTTTTTGATAAATCACATCTCCAGCAGCCAATATTTTTCTTAAACATAAGTTCCATTTTATGAGAGGTTATGTAAGATCTGTGTATGAATGTAAAGAGTCTCCAATGTAATGAAAGTGATATCTGTTTTGGAGAGAGAAGAATTATTTTTTTGTCTCTGCCATTTGGCGTATGTCCATTCACTGATCTATAATAGTTCCATGTTTTGTATTATTATAGGTTTTTATTTTTGTTTCTTTTATAAATAGATGATAAGTATCCCTTTCCAGTAATGTTTTGATTCATTAGTAATATTATATGTTCTATAAGATTAGAAACATTCTGTCCTATTGATGGTTGTGTTGTTTCTTGTTTGCTTAATATATATTGTCTTAATTCTTGTTTATGTAGCCATGAACAATTTTCCATATTTAATTTCCTTTTAATGTGGTCTATTGTCAGAAGTTTTCCAGAGACTACCAATTGATGCCAATATATTAATCCCTTTTCTTTAAGCATGTTGACTAATTCTATAGCAAATGTTATTATATTACCTTGTGTGTACGCTACTGGATATAATAAAAATGACCATGCTTTAATATCAGGATTGCTATTAAGAAGATTTTTGAAAGTTTTTAATGTATAAGTAATGTATTTGGAACTTATATTTTTATGCTTATGTATCATCATATATTCCTTCATCGGCCATAGAAAATTATTTGGTATGAAATCGGTATACTTATTTGTTACTACAAATCCTAATTTTAACCAGATTTTCTTATGAACTAGCTTCCATTTTGATGTATATTTTGTATTTAGCCATAATGATATTATTTTAACCAGTACTGTTGGCCAGCAGGGTGCTAGCGGAAATTGGGCTAATGTTGGCCGAAGGAGGAGAAGAGAGGGAAGGCATGCCCAAAGGCAGGTAAAGGCTAGAAATGTGATAGTTTGGGTCAGAACTTTGAATGTTGGTAGTATGACTGGTATAGGGAGAGAGCTAGCTGGTATGATGGACCAAAGGAAGGTTGGTATATTGTGTGTACAAGAGACCAGATGGAAGGAGAGCAAGGCTAGGTGTATGGGAGGTGGTTTCAAATTGTTTTATCATGGTGTGGATGGGAGGAGAAATGGCGTAGACATTATCCTGAAGGAACAGTATGCTAAGATTGTTTTGGAGGTGAAAAGAGTGTTGGATATAGTGATGTTTATGAAGCTGGAAATTGATGGTGTAATGATGAATGTTGTTAGTGCATATGCTCCCCAAGTTGGGTGTGCGATAGACGAGAAAGACAAATTTTGGAGTGAGTTGGATGAAGTGGTGATGACTGCACCCAAAGGTGAGATACTGGTGATTGGAGCAGATTTCAATGGGCATGTTGGTGAAGGTAACAGAGAGGATGAGGAAGTGATGGGTAGGTATGGTGGTAAGCAAAGGAATGCAGAAGGTCAGATGGTAGTGGATTTTGCGAAAAGGATGGACATGGCTGTGATGAATATGTATTTTAACAAGAGGGAGGAGCATAGGGTGACATACAAGAGTGGAGGAAGATGCACACAGGTGGATTATATCTTATGTAGAAGGCCAGTCTGAAGGAGATTGGAGACTGTAAAGTGGTGGCAGGGGAAAGTGTAGTTAGGCAGCATAGGATGGTGATTTGTAGGATGACATTGGTGATCAAGAAGAGGAGGATGAGTGTGAGGGCAGCACCAAGGATCAAATGGTGGAAATTGAAAAGGGTAATTGTGAAGTGATGTTCAGGGAAGAATTAAGACAGGCACTGGGTGGCAGTGAAGAGTTACTGAATAGCTGGGTAACTACAGCAGAGCTAGTAAGAGAGATGGCTAGAAAGGTGCTTGGTGTGACATCTGGAAAGAGGAAGGAGGATAAGGGGACCTGGTGGTGGAATGAAGACATACAGGAAAGTATACAGAGAAAGAGGTTGGTGAAGAAGAAGTGGGATTGTCAGAGAGATGAAGAAAGTAGACAAGAATATAAGGAGATGAGGTGCATGGCAAAGAAAGAGGTGGTGAAGGCTAAGGATAAGGCATATGAAGAGTTGTATAAAAGGTTGGACACTAAGGAGGGAGAAAAGGACCTGTACCAATTGGCTAGACAGAGGGACCAAGCTAGTAAAGATGTGCAGCAGGTAAAGGTGATAAAGGATAATGAGGGAAGCATACTCACAAGCGAGGAGAGTGTGTTGAACAGATGGAAAGAGTAATTTGAGGGGTTAATGAATGAAGAGAATGAGAGGGAGAGAAGGTTGGATGATGTTTGGATAATGAATCATGAAGTGCAGTAGATTAGCAAGGAGGAAGTAAGGATAGCTATGAAGAGGATGAAGAACGGAAAGGCTGTTGGTCCAGATGACATACCTGTGGAAGCATGGAGGTGTTTAGGTGAAATGGCAGTGGAGTTTTTAACTAGATTCTTTAATGAAATCCTGAAAAGTGAGAGGATGCCTGAGGAATGGAGAAAAAGTGTTTTGGTACTGATTTTTGAGAATAAGGGTGATGTGCAGAGCTGTAGTAACTACAGAGGGATTAAGTTGATCAGTCATAGCATGAAGTTATGGAAAAGAGTAGTGGAAGCTAGATTAAGAAGGGAGGTAATGATTAGTTTTCAGCAGTATGGTTTCATGCCAGGAAAGAGCACTACAGATGTGATGTTTGCTCTGAGAGTGTTGATGGAGAAGTACCGAGAAGGTCAGAAGGAGTTGCATTGTGTCTTTGTGGGTTTAGAGAAAGCATATGGCAGGGTGCCTAGAGAGGAGTTGTGGTATTGTATGAGGAATTCGGGAGTGTCAGAGAAGTATGTAAGAGTGGCACAGGATATGTACAAGGGTAGTGTGACAGCGGTGAGGTCTGCGGTGGGAATGACGGATGCATTTAAGGTGGAGGTGGGATTACATCAAGGATCAGCTCTGAGCCCTTTTCTTATTTGCAATGGTGATGGACAGGTTGACAGATGAGATCAAACAGGAGTCCCTGTGGAATATGATGTTTGCAGATGACATTGTGATCTGTGGTGAGAGTAGAAAACAGGTGGAGGAGACCCTGGATAGGTGGAGATATGCTCTAGGGAGAAGAGGAATGAAGGTCAGCAGGACTAAGACAGAATATATGTGTGTGAATGAGAGGGAGGTTAGAGGAATGGTGAGGTTGCAGGGAGTAGAGGTGGTAAAGGTGGATGAGTTTAAATACTTGGGATCAACAGTTAAGAGTAATGGTGAGTGTCGAAGAGAGGTGAAGAGGAGAATACAGGCAGGATGGAGTGGGTGGAGAAGAGCGTCAGGAGTGATTTGTGACAGACGAGTACCAGTAATAGTGAAAGGGAAGGTCTACAAGTAGGTAGTGTGACCAGCTATGTTATATGGGTTGGAGACAGTGGCATTGACAAAAAGTCAGGAGTCAGAGCTTGACGTGGCAGAGTTGAAGATGTTTAGATTTGCACTAGGTGTGACGAGGATGGACAGGATTGGGAATAAGTATATTAGAGGGTCAGCCCAGGTTGGAAGGTATGGAGACAAAGCCAGAGAGGCAAGATTATGTTGGTTTGGACATGTACTGAGGAGGGATGCAGAGTACATTGGGAAAAAGATGCTAAGGATGAAGCTGCCAGGTAATAGGAAAAGAGGAAAGCCTAAGATAAGGTTTATGGATGTGGTGAGAGAGGACATGCAGATGGTTGGTGTGACAGAGCAAGATGCAGAGGACAGGAAGAAATGGAAGCAGTTGATCTGCTGTGGCAACCCCTAACGGGAGCAGCCGAAAGAAGAAGAAGAAAAAGAAGAAGATATTGTTTTAATAACAGATGAATGCAAATATACTACTATGTCTGGTAAACCTATGCTACCCATATCCCAATCATCTAGATGATATTTCATAGCTATCCTTGTTTTTTTGGATACCATAGGAATCTTACTATTAAATCATTTAATTGTTTTAGGTGCGATTTAGCTGGTGGCAAAGAACAAGCTTATATAACATAAAGAATTTTGGAAATATGATCATTTTAATTATATAAAGCCTTTCTTCCATTGAAAAGAAGAACTTATTCCATCTTTGCATTACATTTTTAATATTATTTAAGATCTCTTTAAAATTTCTTTCAATTGTAGTATCTCGATTGTTAGTTATTATAATTCCCAAGTATTTAATTGTATTATCGGTGGGGATATATTTATGGTATTTTTTATTTAGATCTTTTTTATTAGTATCTATAAGCAATAAATGTGTTTTGTTTTCATTAAATTTAAGACCCGAAAAGTTTTGAAAGTTTTGAACTGAGTCCCATAATGCTTTTAAAGGGCTATTATTATTCTTTAAGGTAATTAAAATATCATCAGCAAAAAGTTGAATTTTAAGCTCTAGGCTGTTGTCTAATTGTATTCCTTCAATATTTTTATTCATACGTATATTATTTGCTAAGGGTTCAATGACTAGTGCAAACAATAACGGAGAAAGAGGACAGCCTTGTTTTGTGCCCTTTGTTATTTTAATAGATTTAGACAGACAAGATCCCAGTTTTATATAAGCCAATGATTTTTCATATAATGATTTTATTAACAAGGTAAAGTTGTTTGAGAAGCCATATTCTTCTAAAACTAGCCATAGATAATCCCAGTTCACTGAATCAAATGCACTCTTTATGTCTAAACTAATAACATTCATTTTGTTTTTTGTGACTTTATATAATCAATTAAGGAAATAATTCTTTTTATGTTGTCATAAGTGTTCCTATCTTTTATAAAACCTGTTTGATCCTCCTCTATCAGAAATGGTAGTAAATGTTTTATTTGAGCAGCATGTATTGCCATCAAAATTTTATAATCTATATTAAGAAGTGAAATGGGTCTGTATGATGAACATTCACTGGGATCTTTACTTTGTTTCAGAATTGGTGATATTAGTGTGTACTTCCAAGAAGGAGGGATGGCTTTACCATTTTAACTGATGTAAAGATATTCAATAACAACAGCAAAGTCTCATTAGATAGTAATTTAAACATTTCTGGGGTGATATTATCTATACCTGGAGCTTTGTTTAATTTTAGCTTATTCACTTGAGCTTTAAGTTTTGTCATTTTTATTTGCTTATGTATTAGTTGCATCTGCTCTTCTAATAACCTAACTTTAACATTATTTTTAAGAAAAGCTTTCAATACTGAATGTGTTGCTATTTTCTCATTTTGATTATTAAGTTTATGAAAGAATAGCCTAAATGCTTCTAATATTCCTTCTAAATCAGACACTTTCTTTTGGTTTCTATATTATGTATTTCCTTGATTTGATTTGCTTTAATCATCTTTTTACTCCTATTTGCTATTCTTCATTGGTTTTTAGGGTTCATTGAATAGGAACATAGTTTAATGTTTTCTAAGTTGATCATTGTTTTGTGGTGTAGCGTCTCTGAGTATTTTTTATTAGTATCTTCCAGTTCTTTATTAAGTTGGTGTTTCCATTTTGAATATCAAGCTTTAAATTATCCACTTTTGACTGTAATTCTGTTAATTCCTTATTCCACTGTTTTTCTTTATTTTTATACCATCCTACCACTTACCATATAGGTATGCCTTCAATGCATCCCATAGATATATTTCAGATACATCTTTCGTAAGATTCATATCTAAGAATGCTTGTGTCTCTTTAATATAAAATTCCTTAAAATCTTTTAGATTTGTTATGTAGGATGGTATTCTTGTTACTGATATCCTTCTCTTGAAACACAAGTCTATCTCAAATGTTATGGTGTTATGGTCTGAAAATGGGCATGAAATTGTCTTGACTTTATTTAATTTAGTGGTTAAATCTTTTGTTATGTACACTCTATCTGTTCTAGAGTATGTATTATGTCTATGGAAAAAATGTGTAAAGAATAGTGAATCCGGGACAACATACTAATTTATGTCAACTATATTAAAAGTTTCAACACACTCAGATAACAACTTTATCAAAGGTGATCTCTTACATGTAGTTTTAGTATTTGTGTCAGTTTCTTTTATATTGCAATTGAAATCTCCAGCTACGATTAAATTGCCTTTGGCATATTGTACAATGTCACCTAAGTGTTGTTTGGCCACTCTAACTCCTAGTCCTGGTATCCAATAAATATTCACTAATGTATATACCATTTCATTGATAGATATTGTCACTAGACAAAACATTCCTGAGTTGTCATGAAATGAGTTTATGATTTTAGGCATTAAAGTAGTGCTTTCCACAAAATTGCTACTCCCCTTCGCTTTTGACTATAGGTGGAACTTACTAGTACTCTATCATTTTTATTATTTATTTTATTTATGTTTTCCTGTGTAAGGTGTGTTTCCAGTAAAAATACTAGTTCTGCTTCACATAGCTTTAAATATCTGTAGACTTCCCTTTGCAGCTATTATGTAAACTACTTACATTAATAGATATACATTTTGCAATTGGATTTATATTAGCTTTGCTTTTATCCATATTCATATACATGTAACAATGTGTAGATGTGTGTACATGAAGAGAATGACTTGTTCTTTCTTCTTCCAACAGTATTACAATAGATTATAGACACCCAATAAAAGTACATTAGAAGATCATAACTGAAAACATTATAAGATAAACAACCACCAAACCCCTCCATGAGAAAAAAACATCTCATCCTTGAATGATCTAACCATTCAAGCGATCCCTCTAGATCTGCGTTTCGGCATCCTCCCCCAGCCCCACCACCTGGTAGTCTTAGAATGAAAAGTATCTTATATATCTTTTAAGTATGCATGTATTTGTATTTACATATTACATAAATACAGTCTTTATCTATTTGTAATATTTTATAAAACACTAAGGCAACTCAACTGTACCTAGATTTACTACTTAACTATTTGGCTTTGTTTAAATTGTAAAGAAAAATCTCTTAGTTTAATATATCTTTTGTATAGCAATGACAGTTATGCATCTTAAAAGTAATATGCTTGCTGTTTATCTCCCTTATAGTGCAAATGGCATTCATAGGTATCAAACTTTTGTAATGGTCTATAAAAAAAATTGTAAGCATTATATGCAACAGTTGTTAACTGTACTACAACTTAATTAAATCATGAAGTGTCTGTAATAATTTATATAATATTACACTTTTATTGTCATATATCAGTAATCTTACAGCTTTCATTTCATTCAAAAAGTCATATTTTAGTGGCATAAATGTTAACTAAGTCATTTTTGTCATTGGTATTATATAGTTTAAGACTATATTTCCAGGCAGTTCCTATATATTCTTAGTGCCACTGGCACATTTCACCGCTAGTATACCACGTATGTCATATGGCAAATAGCAACTCATAATCCTTATGATATTACAGGATTTACCTACAGTGTTATAACTGTAAGGTTGAAATATATAACAAGCATAGTAAACTTTAAGCATGCTATAACACAATTGTTTGGTACTTGTTACTGTCAACCCTTCTACATATACGGGAAAGGATAACCTTATATGACAACCGACCATTTTCCTTCTTTTTTCTCTTCATCCTTCTATTCTCCATTTTTTAATAACTATTTATTTCTATTGTGGCTTCTTTGAATTTAGTGAGGGTACTCAATATCATATTATAGATAATACAGAACATTCAAACCGAGAACATGCCCAATATAGAGACATATTCTCAACTCAAATGGTCGACACCATAAATTTATAACATTGCAGTCATAAATATACTAATGAATAAGCAATAACCAGCAGCTTTGCAGCATCTGTGTGTCTCTGACAAGTACATACCTACAGGATATTAAAAAGAATAGATAGCAAGCTCTTCATTCATAATTAACAAGTGTATATAGCCTGGTATTTACTTTCACAGACAGAAATTAGACCTGTTATTTATATGCATATCATATACCAACAGCAATATATTAGTAAATGCCCATGCTATTCAATTCATATTTTTATACTTGTCATATTTTAAAAAACATGACATATATAGATAATATAAAAGTGATTAATATCAGATATAGCTAACAATGTCTTTAGCACTTGTGATGATATATAATATATATTCAGTATTATAAGTAAAAGTACATTGCATGTCTATTGTAATCTAAGGTTCAAGGCTGATCAATTTAGACATACAAGACAATCTCTTTAGCCTCAGTCATATAATGGGAGTTGCTGTCTCTCTACACAACCATTCATTTTCAGTGAGGATGTTTAATATTAGAATAACTTGCTTTTAATAAAAGCATACTTATAATTCAGCAATTCTTTTCTATGTGTATATAACAATATCATAATCAAGTCTATGAGATTTTTTCTTGCTCATTACTGCTTAATGACTATGCTACTTGGCTAATTTAACATTTACAGAGTATGTTAATAATTAAACAGCAACTCCTTTTTTACCTTTAAAAATGCCTAATAACAAACAGCTACATTCGTGAACCATAATTGTCTTACTGTCCTTAAGGTTGAGTACACTAGCTGCAATGTGTTTACAAATATGTTATATAGTTCCAGTCAGGGACTTAAATATATTAAATTTTCATAAAATTAAGTTAAATTATAGTAATTTACTTGGGTGATGTTATCAGAAAAGATTGTAATAAAGTCTGTATGTGCTAACTGTTCATACAGTATCTTTCAAGTGATATACTTCTTTTTAAGCCTTGTGTGCTGTTTATGTGTACAATTCAAAATGAATAACAAATGTTACAATATAATAAAACATCATGCACATGCTGATACCTTCTAAATTTGTTGGGTACTTCAGTGTACTTTTAATATTTGTTAAACTATAAAAGCACTTTGCCATCTCATAAATAGTGTGCTTGTCACTTTAAGAAGCTTAAGAGCTTAAACCACACCCATACTGCCTTGTTTCAGTGCTTACATCACTCACAGTCTGTTTACTTTCGTTTTGTGCTGTTCGCACATTTGTAGAGGATTTAACACACACTAGTGGATTCTAACTGAAGAATTTCCATTCTAGGGATGGTAGTTGGGAGATTGTAGTTGGGAGATTGGTAGATGGCAGATGGGAGTCATGACCATGGCTGGAAGCCAAAAATAAAGTAAGTGAAGCTTTTAGAGCTTTTAAACTGATCACGAGCTCATTAAACTGCTATTAGATTTTTTAACATTAAGGGACAGACATACAAGCCAAACAGTTGTTAGTCAGAAAGGCACTTTTAGCATCAAAGAATAGATAACTACTTTTCAATGCACTTTTTTGACAGTTATTACTATCAGCTTCTGTATATTATTATGTGAATTAAATGCAACAGCTTAGATATTTCATGCAGCTTAGTGTAAATAAAATAAAAAGAATCATGTTCATTTAAGCACACCACATTAATATCATAATCTATACTAGAAGTAAAAGGCAGGTAATTTATAAATGAATTATCTAGATATCATTTAGAGTCAGAGAAATCATGACTGTAAGTAATTACACTGCAATAAAGAAAGATATGTTACCTTGCTTTCTTTAGGGTTGTTTTCTTTAGTTATAAAATGTCTTGTTTATCCTGTATTTATATTGCTTCAAAGACTGACACATATGTAAAGCATGAATGCATTTAAAGAACTTTTTTACCTTACAGAGCAAATAGAAAACAATAATGTTTGCCCTTTTCATGCGTCTCTGAATTTCTTCTTTTTCTTGTCAGCAGTGCTCCATTCATTATTTTCTGCATGTCTCTTTACCCCAAAGGAGCTCCAATCCATTTGTTCCACTTTATCCAAGGTTTTATTAGCTGAAAGATAAGAGACTTTTGCTTGTAGAGTGTCAAAAGTTTTAGGACCTTCAGTAAAGAAGATTTTTATTCTTGCAGGGAACAGCAGGTGCACTTTAAGTTGCCTTTTTTTCAATTCCTTTAAAAGAGGGAGACATTATTTTCCTGCAGTTATAACTACAGCAGAATAATCATTATCAAATCTGATTATGTTGTCTTTGTATTTAACTGGAGAAGTTGACCATGCTGTCTTTAAAATAAGTTCCTTATCCTGTGATGAAAAAACTTTACTATTATTGATCGCGGGTGAGTTTTTTGATTTGATGGTTGATGAAGGAGCTCTTAAGGATCTATGGGCACTTAATTCCATAAGAAATAGCTTCAGGCAATTTAAAAACTTCTGGTAACTAGGTAGTAAGGAAAGTCACCATGTTATCTTCCTCTGTTTTCTCTGGCAGCCCATAGATACGAAGATTATTTTGTCTGGACCTGTTCTCTAGATCCCCTATTTTATTTTCTAATGAAGCATTTTGTTTTGATAAAAAATGTAGCTGAAGATCTTGTTCTGAGAGTCTGCCCTCAATATAATTTAGGGATCTCTCTATGTCAGCTGTTTGAGACTTCTGTTGTGTCATTATTTCTTGCAGTTGCTGTATTTGTTTTGTAGATCTCTCTTCAAAAGTATCCAGTTTGGTATTAATTTTGTCAAATTTCACTGATAAGTCTTGTATAGCATTTAATAAAGACTATATCTCCTTTCTCATCATCTGGTCCTGTGTGGTATTAGAAAAGCTCTTTTCCAGTACATTCAGATAGCTTCCTTCTTGTTTTTTGACAGGAAAAATAATTATTAAAGCCAAAATTTTGCAATGTAGACTTCTAGTGATATTAGTAGGTCATTCAGCAAAATAGGTTTGTCTACAATATCTAGTTTTTAAAATTTCCTGTCAGAAATATCTTTTGAGTACAGAGCTGAGAAAAGATGCTGCCAACCAGTCTATATCGTAGCCACCCATGACTAAACTTTTAGCAATGTCAGCAAATTATTTTAAACAGTAGACAACATAATTGTGCATGTCCAGGAATGTGCAAAGTATAGCAAATATACTAATGTATCTGCTTCATTGTTCACAATGAACTTACCAAGCAAAAACTATATGTGACATATTATGGTCTGCGCATGTTTATAAATGTTGCTAAAACTGCTAGATAGCTGGAACATGTGAATGGATTAAAATGTATCAGCTAGTCTGCTTAAGACTGCATTTCTTCAAGTTTCACCACTGTAACATTACTAATGCTGAGTTGAGAGAAGGATGTTTTAACTAACCAATTTTTAGCACATTGATGTATTTCATTTCAGATTTTAGGTGTGATGAGGGTGGACAGGATTAGGAATAAGTAAGGTTTGGAGACAAAGCCAGAGAGGCAATATTATGTTGGTTTGGACATGTGCTGAGGAGGGATGCTGAGTATATTGGCCTAAGTATATGCCTAAGACGAAAGCACTTATGGTAGTTGCTCCTTTGTTCGTAATTCAATAAAGTAGATTATTGATGGACTACTGGTCGTTTTAATGTTACTTGGACAGCTTGATTTCGTTTTCTTGGTTGGATTTGTATTTCTTCACTTTTTTATTTTTAAGTATTTACAAATTATTTAAAAAGGTTGACTAAAACCACTAAACAGATATCAAACATTAAAACCAAAATAAAGTATTTACAAGGGTGTCTACTGTTAGCATATAATTGACTTTCTATATAATTGTTTCCTGATTATAATTTGCTACAGTCATTACTCTCCAGTATTTCAGTTACTTTTTGCCATGCAATATATAATGATGTAGTTACATTGTTGCCATGCTATATATAATGATGTAGTTCTTTCAGTTCTTCCTTTCATAGTGTTAATTTCCAATTGCAATACTGCTGACACCATATTCATGAATTGCTTAAAAATTGGAGAAGCCTTGGATTTCCAGTTTGATGTAATGTTCTTCCTTGCAATGGCTAGGAGACTCCACAAGATTACATATTTTGTTCTTGGTACACAGTCAGGTACAGGTGCATTAAACAAAATAATAGATTTGAAAATATGGCATTTGTCATTGAATACCATCTGCAGAAAATAATTTATTTTATCACAGTATGGTTTAATCAAATGGCATTCGTAGAACATATGTTACCAGTCTGCTTTTTTTGATAAATCACATCTCCAGCAGCCAATATTTTTCTTAAACATAAGTTCCATTTTATGAGAGGTTATGTAAGATCTGTGTATGAATGTAAAGAGTCTCCAATGTAATGAAAGTGATATCTGTTTTGGAGAGAGAAGAATTATTTTTTTGTCTCTGCCATTTGGCGTATGTCCATTCACTGATCTATAATAGTTCCATGTTTTGTATTATTATAGGTTTTTATTTTTTTGTTTCTTTTATAAATAGATGATAAGTATCCCTTTCCAGTAATGTTTTGATTCATTAGTAATATTATATGTTCTATAAGATTAGAAACATTCTGTCCTATTGATGGTTGTGTTGTTTCTTGTTTGCTTAATATATATTGTCTTAATTCTTGTTTATGTAGCCATGAACAATTTTCCATATTTAATTTCCTTTTAATGTGGTCTATTGTCAGAAGTTTTCCAGAGACTACCAATTGATGCCAATATATTAATCCCTTTTCTTTAAGCATGTTGACTAATTCTATAGCAAATGTTATTATATTACCTTGTGTGTACGCTACTGGATATAATAAAAATGACCATGCTTTAATATCAGGATTGCTATTAAGAAGATTTTGAAAGTTTTAATGTATAAGTAATGTATTTGGAACTTATATTTTATGCTTATGTATCATCATATATTCCTTCATCGGCCATAGAAAATTATTTGGTATGAAATCGGTATACTTATTTGTTACTACAAATCCTAATTTTAACCAGATTTTCTTATGAACTAGCTTCCATTTTGATGTATATTTTGTATTTAGCCATAATGATATTATTTTAACCAGTACTGTTGGCCAGCAGGGTGCTAGCGGAAATTGGGCTAATGTTGGCCGAAGGAGGAGAAGAGAGGGAAGGCATGCCCAAAGGCAGGTAAAGGCTAGAAATGTGATAGTTTGGGTCAGAACTTTGAATGTTGGTAGTATGACTGGTATAGGGAGAGAGCTAGCTGGTATGATGGACCAAAGGAAGGTTGGTATATTGTGTGTACAAGAGACCAGATGGAAGGAGAGCAAGGCTAGGTGTATGGGAGGTGGTTTCAAATTGTTTTATCATGGTGTGGATGGGAGGAGAAATGGCGTAGACATTATCCTGAAGGAACAGTATGCTAAGATTGTTTTGGAGGTGAAAAGAGTGTTGGATATAGTGATGTTTATGAAGCTGGAAATTGATGGTGTAATGATGAATGTTGTTAGTGCATATGCTCCCAAGTTGGGTGTGCGATAGACGAGAAAGACAAATTTTGGAGTGAGTTGGATGAAGTGGTGATGACTGCACCCAAAGGTGAGATACTGGTGATTGGAGCAGATTTCAATGGGCATGTTGGTGAAGGTAACAGAGAGGATGAGGAAGTGATGGGTAGGTATGGTGGTAAGCAAAGGAATGCAGAAGGTCAGATGGTAGTGGATTTTGCGAAAAGGATGGACATGGCTGTGATGAATATGTATTTTAACAAGAGGGAGGAGCATAGGGTGACATACAAGAGTGGAGGAAGATGCACACAGGTGGATTATATCTTATGTAGAAGGGCCAGTCTGAAGGAGATTGGAGACTGTAAAGTGGTGGCAGGGGAAAGTGTAGTTAGGCAGCATAGGATGGTGATTTGTAGGATGACATTGGTGATCAAGAAGAGGAGGATGAGTGTGAGGGCAGCACCAAGGATCAAATGGTGGAAATTGAAAAAGGGTAATTGTGAAGTGATGTTCAGGGAAGAATTAAGACAGGCACTGGGTGGCAGTGAAGAGTTACTGAATAGCTGGGTAACTACAGCAGAGCTAGTAAGAGAGATGGCTAGAAAGGTGCTTGGTGTGACATCTGGAAAGAGGAAGGAGGATAAGGGGACCTGGTGGTGGAATGAAGACATACAGGAAAGTATACAGAGAAAGAGGTTGGTGAAGAAGAAGTGGGATTGTCAGAGAGATGAAGAAAGTAGACAAGAATATAAGGAGATGAGGTGCATGGCAAAGAAAGAGGTGGTGAAGGCTAAGGATAAGGCATATGAAGAGTTGTATAAAAGGTTGGACACTAAGGAGGGAGAAAAGGACCTGTACCAATTGGCTAGACAGAGGGACCAAGCTAGTAAAGATGTGCAGCAGGTAAAGGTGATAAAGGATAATGAGGGAAGCATACTCACAAGCGAGGAGAGTGTGTTGAACAGATGGAAAGAGTAATTTGAGGGGTTAATGAATGAAGAGAATGAGAGGGAGAGAAGGTTGGATGATGTTTGGATAATGAATCATGAAGTGCAGTAGATTAGCAAGGAGGAAGTAAGGATAGCTATGAAGAGGATGAAGAACGGAAAGGCTGTTGGTCCAGATGACATACCTGTGGAAGCATGGAGGTGTTTAGGTGAAATGGCAGTGGAGTTTTTAACTAGATTCTTTAATGAAATCCTGAAAAGTGAGAGGATGCCTGAGGAATGGAGAAAAAGTGTTTTGGTACTGATTTTTGAGAATAAGGGTGATGTGCAGAGCTGTAGTAACTACAGAGGGATTAAGTTGATCAGTCATAGCATGAAGTTATGGAAAAGAGTAGTGGAAGCTAGATTAAGAAGGGAGGTAATGATTAGTTTTCAGCAGTATGGTTTCATGCCAGGAAAGAGCACTACAGATGTGATGTTTGCTCTGAGAGTGTTGATGGAGAAGTACCGAGAAGGTCAGAAGGAGTTGCATTGTGTCTTTGTGGGTTTAGAGAAAGCATATGGCAGGGTGCCTAGAGAGGAGTTGTGGTATTGTATGAGGAATTGGAGTGTCAGAGAAGTATGTAAGAGTGGCACAGGATATGTACAAGGGTAGTGTGACAGCGGTGAGGTCTGGTGGGAATGACGGATGCATTTAAGGTGGAGGTGGGATTACATCAAGGATCAGCTCTGAGCCCTTTTCTTATTTGCAATGGTGATGGACAGGTTGACAGATGAGATCAAACAGGAGTCCCTGTGGAATATGATGTTTGCAGATGACATTGTGATCTGTGGTGAGAGTAGAAAACAGGTGGAGGAGACCCTGGATAGGTGGAGATATGCTCTAGGGAGAAGAGGAATGAAGGTCAGCAGGACTAAGACAGAATATATGTGTGTGAATGAGAGGGAGGTTAGAGGAATGGTGAGGTTGCAGGGAGTAGAGGTGGTAAAGGTGGATGAGTTTAAATACTTGGGATCAACAGTTAAGAGTAATGGTGAGTGTCGAAGAGAGGTGAAGAGGAGAATACAGGCAGGATGGAGTGGGTGGAGAAGAGCATCAGGAGTGATTTGTGACAGACAGTACCAGTAATAGTGAAAGGGAAGGTCTACAAGTAGGTAGTGTGACCAGCTATGTTATATGGGTTGGAGACAGTGGCATTGACAAAAAGTCAGGAGTCAGAGCTTGACGTGGCAGAGTTGAAGATGTTTAGATTTGCACTAGGTGTGACGAGGATGGACAGGATTGGGAATAAGTATATTAGAGGGTCAGCCCAGGTTGGAAGGTATGGAGACAAAGCCAGAGAGGCAAGATTATGTTGGTTTGGACATGTACTGAGGAGGGATGCAGAGTACATTGGGAAAAAGATGCTAAGGATGAAGCTGCCAGGTAATAGGAAAAGAGGAAAGCCTAAGATAAGGTTTATGGATGTGGTGAGAGAGGACATGCAGATGGTTGGTGTGACAGAGCAAGATGCAGAGGACAGGAAGAAATGGAAGCAGTTGATCCGCTGTGGCAACCTAACGGAGCAGCCGAAAGAAGAAGAAGAAAAAGAAGAAGATATTGTTTTAATAACAGATGAATGCAAATATACTACTATGTCTGGTAAACCTATGCTACCCATATCCCAATCATCTAGATGATATTTCATAGCTATCCTTGTTTTTTTGGATACCATAGGAATCTTACTATTAAATCATTTAATTGTTTTAGGTGCGATTTAGCTGGTGGCAAAGAACAAGCTTATATAACATAAAGAATTTTGGAAATATGATCATTTTAATTATATAAAGCCTTTCTTCCATTGAAAAGAAGAACTTATTCCATCTTTGCATTACATTTTTAATATTATTTAAGATCTCTTTAAAATTTCTTTCAATTGTAGTATCTCGATTGCTAGTTATTATAATTCCCAAGTATTTAATTGTATTATCGGTGGGGATATATTTATGGTATTTTTTATTTAGATCTTTTTTATTAGTATCTATAAGCAATAAATGTGTTTTGTTTTCATTAAATTTAAGACCCGAAAAGTTTTGAAAGTTTTGAACTGAGTCCCATAATGCTTTTAAAGGGCTATTATTATTCTTTAAGGTAATTAAAATATCATCAGCAAAAAGTTGAATTTTAAGCTCTAGGCTGTTGTCTAATTGTATTCCTTCAATATTTTTATTCATACGTATATTATTTGCTAAGGGTTCAATGACTAGTGCAAACAATAACGGAGAAAGAGGACAGCCTTGTTTTGTGCCCTTTGTTATTTTAATAGATTTAGACAGACAAGATCCCAGTTTTATATAAGCCAATGATTTTTCATATAATGATTTTATTAACAAGGTAAAGTTGTTTGAGAAGCCATATTCTTCTAAAACTAACCATAGATAATCCCAGTTCACTGAATCAAATGCACTCTTTATGTCTAAACTAATAACATTCATTTTGTTTTTTGTGACTTTATATAATCAATTAAGGAAATAATTCTTTTTATGTTGTCATAAGTGTTCCTATCTTTTATAAAACCTGTTTGATCCTCCTCTATCAGAAATGGTAGTAAATGTTTTATTTGAGCAGCATGTATTGCCATCAAAATTTTATAATCTATATTAAGAAGTGAAATGGGTCTGTATGATGAACATTCACTGGGATCTTTACTTTGTTTCAGAATTGGTGATATTAGTGTGTACTTCCAAGAAGGAGGGATGGCTTTACCATTTTTAACTGATGTAAAGATATTCAATAACAACAGCAAAGTCTCATTAGATAGTAATTTAAACATTTCTGGGGTGATATTATCTATACCTGGAGCTTTGTTTAATTTTAGCTTATTCACTTGAGCTTTAAGTTTTGTCATTTTTATTTGCTTATGTATTAGTTGCATCTGCTCTTCTAATAACCTAACTTTAACATTATTTTTAAGAAAAGCTTTCAATACTGAATGTGTTGCTATTTTCTCATTTTGATTATTAAGTTTATGAAAGAATAGCCTAAATGCTTCTAATATTCCTTCTAAATCAGACACTTTCTTTTTGGTTTCTATATTATGTATTTCCTTGATTTGATTTGCTTTAATCATCTTTTTACTCCTATTTGCTATTCTTCATTGGTTTTTAGGGTTCATTGAATAGGAACATAGTTTAATGTTTTCTAAGTTGATCATTGTTTTGTGGTGTAGCGTCTCTGAGTATTTTTTATTAGTATCTTCCAGTTCTTTTATTAAGTTGGTGTTTCCATTTTGAATATCAAGCTTTAAATTATCCACTTTTGACTGTAATTCTGTTAATTCCTTATTCCACTGTTTTTCTTTATTTTTATACCATCCTACCACTTACCATATAGGTATGCCTTCAATGCATCCCATAGATATATTTCAGATACATCTTTCGTAAGATTCATATCTAAGAATGCTTGTGTCTCTTTAATATAAAATTCCTTAAAATCTTTTAGATTTGTTATGTAGGATGGTATTCTTGTTACTGATATCCTTCTCTTGAAACACAAGTCTATCTCAAATGTTATGGTGTTATGGTCTGAAAATGGGCATGAAATTGTCTTGACTTTATTTAATTTAGTGGTTAAATCTTTTGTTATGTACACTCTATCTGTTCTAGAGTATGTATTATGTCTATGGAAAAATGTGTAAAGAATAGTGAATCCGGGACAACATACTAATTTATGTCAACTATATTAAAAGTTTCAACACACTCAGATAACAACTTTATCAAAGGTGATCTCTTACATGTAGTTTTAGTATTTGTGTCAGTTTCTTTTATATTGCAATTGAAATCTCCAGCTACGATTAAATTGCCTTTGGCATATTGTACAATGTCACCTAAGTGTTGTTTGGCCACTCTAACTCCTAGTCCTGGTATCCAATAAATATTCACTAATGTATATACCATTTCATTGATAGATATTGTCACTAGACAAAACATTCCTGAGTTGTCATGAAATGAGTTTATGATTTTAGGCATTAAAGTAGTGCTTTCCACAAAATTGCTACTCCCCTTCGCTTTTGACTATAGGTGGAACTTACTAGTACTCTATCATTTTTATTATTTATTTTATTTATGTTTTCCTGTGTAAGGTGTGTTTCCAGTAAAAATACTAGTTCTGCTTCACATAGCTTTAAATATCTGTAGACTTCCCCTTTTGCAGCTATTATGTAAACTACTTACATTAATAGATATACATTTTGCAATTGGATTTATATTAGCTTTGCTTTTATCCATATTCATATACATGTAACAATGTGTAGATGTGTGTACATGAAGAGAATGACTTGTTCTTTCTTCTTCCAACAGTATTACAATAGATTATAGACACCCAATAAAAGTACATTAGAAGATCATAACTGAAAACATTATAAGATAAACAACCACCAAACCCCTCCATGAGAAAAAAACATCTCATCCTTGAATGATCTAACCATTCAAGCGATCCCTCTAGATCTGCGTTTCGGCATCCTCCCCCAGCCCCACCACCTGGTAGTCTTAGAATGAAAAGTATCTTATATATCTTTTAAGTATGCATGTATTTGTATTTACATATTACATAAATACAGTCTTTATCTATTTGTAATATTTTATAAAACACTAAGGCAACTCAACTGTACCTAGATTTACTACTTAACTATTTGGCTTTGTTTAAATTGTAAAGAAAAATCTCTTAGTTTAATATATCTTTTGTATAGCAATGACAGTTATGCATCTTAAAAGTAATATGCTTGCTGTTTATCTCCTTATAGTGCAAATGGCATTCATAGGTATCAAACTTTTGTAATGGTCTATAAAAAAAATTGTAAGCATTATATGCAACAGTTGTTAACTGTACTACAACTTAATTAAATCATGAAGTGTCTGTAATAATTTATATAATATTACACTTTTATTGTCATATATCAGTAATCTTACAGCTTTCATTTCATTCAAAAAGTCATATTTTAGTGGCATAAATGTTAACTAAGTCATTTTTGTCATTGGTATTATATAGTTTAAGACTATATTTCCAGGCAGTTCCTATATATTCTTAGTGCCACTGGCACATTTCACCGCTAGTATACCACGTATGTCATATGGCAAATAGCAACTCATAATCCTTATGATATTACAGGATTTACCTACAGTGTTATAACTGTAAGGTTGAAATATATAACAAGCATAGTAAACTTTAAGCATGCTATAACACAATTGTTTGGTACTTGTTACTGTCAACCCTTCTACATATAATGGAAAGGATAACCTTATATGACAACCGACCATTTTCCTTCTTTTTTCTCTTCATCCTTCTATTCTCCATTTTTTAATAACTATTTATTTCTATTGTGGCTTCTTTGAATTTAGTGAGGGTACTCAATATCATATTATAGATAATACAGAACATTCAAACCGAGAACATGCCCAATATAGAGACATATTCTCAACTCAAATGGTCGACACCATAAATTTATAACATTGCAGTCATAAATATACTAATGAATAAGCAATAACCAGCAGCTTTGCAGCATCTGTGTGTCTCTGACAAGTACATACCTACAGGATATTAAAAAGAATAGATAGCAAGCTCTTCATTCATAATTAACAAGTGTATATAGCCTGGTATTTACTTTCACAGACAGAAATTAGACCTGTTATTTATATGCATATCATATACCAACAGCAATATATTAGTAAATGCCCATGCTATTCAATTCATATTTTTATACTTGTCATATTTTAAAAAACATGACATATATAGATAATATAAAAGTGATTAATATCAGATATAGCTAACAATGTCTTTAGCACTTGTGATGATATATAATATATATTCAGTATTATAAGTAAAAGTACATTGCATGTCTATTGTAATCTAAGGTTCAAGGCTGATCAATTTAGACATACAAGACAATCTCTTTAGCCTCAGTCATATAATGGGAGTTGCTGTCTCTCTACACAACCATTCATTTTCAGTGAGGATGTTTAATATTAGAATAACTTGCTTTTAATAAAAGCATACTTATAATTCAGCAATTCTTTTCTATGTGTATATAACAATATCATAATCAAGTCTATGAGATTTTTTCTTGCTCATTACTGCTTAATGACTATGCTACTTGGCTAATTTAACATTTACAGAGTATGTTAATAATTAAACAGCAACTCCTTTTTTACCTTTAAAAATGCCTAATAACAAACAGCTACATTCGTGAACCATAATTGTCTTACTGTCCTTAAGGTTGAGTACACTAGCTGCAATGTGTTTACAAATATGTTATATAGTTCCAGTCAGGGACTTAAATATATTAAATTTTCATAAAATTAAGTTAAATTATAGTAATTTACTTGGGTGATGTTATCAGAAAAGATTGTAATAAAGTCTGTATGTGCTAACTGTTCATACAGTATCTTTCAAGTGATATACTTCTTTTTAAGCCTTGTGTGCTGTTTATGTGTACAATTCAAAATGAATAACAAATGTTACAATATAATAAAACATCATGCACATGCTGATACCTTCTAAATTTGTTGGGTACTTCAGTGTACTTTTAATATTTGTTAAACTATAAAAGCACTTTGCCATCTCATAAATAGTGTGCTTGTCACTTTAAGAAGCTTAAGAGCTTAAACCACACCCATACTGCCTTGTTTCAGTGCTTACATCACTCACAGTCTGTTTACTTTCGTTTTGTGCTGTTCGCACATTTGTAGAGGATTTAACACACACTAGTGGATTCTAACTGAAGAATTTCCATTCTAGGGATGGTAGTTGGGAGATTGTAGTTGGGAGATTGGTAGATGGCAGATGGGAGTCATGACCATGGCTGGAAGCCAAAAATAAAGTAAGTGAAGCTTTTAGAGCTTTTTAAACTGATCACGAGCTCATTAAACTGCTATTAGATTTTTTAACATTAAGGGACAGACATACAAGCCAAACAGTTGTTAGTCAGAAAGGCACTTTTAGCATCAAAGAATAGATAACTACTTTTCAATGCACTTTTTTGACAGTTATTACTATCAGCTTCTGTATATTATTATGTGAATTAAATGCAACAGCTTAGATATTTCATGCAGCTTAGTGTAAATAAAATAAAAAGAATCATGTTCATTTAAGCACACCACATTAATATCATAATCTATACTAGAAGTAAAAGGCAGGTAATTTATAAATGAATTATCTAGATATCATTTAGAGTCAGAGAAATCATGACTGTAAGTAATTACACTGCAATAAAGAAAGATATGTTACCTTGCTTTCTTTAGGGTTGTTTTCTTTAGTTATAAAATGTCTTGTTTATCCTGTATTTATATTGCTTCAAAGACTGACACATATGTAAAGCATGAATGCATTTAAAGAACTTTTTTACCTTACAGAGCAAATAGAAAACAATAATGTTTGCCCTTTTCATGCGTCTCTGAATTTCTTCTTTTTCTTGTCAGCAGTGCTCCATTCATTATTTTCTGCATGTCTCTTTACCCCAAAGGAGCTCCAATCCATTTGTTCCACTTTATCCAAGGTTTTATTAGCTGAAAGATAAGAGACTTTTGCTTGTAGAGTGTCAAAAGTTTTAGGACCTTCAGTAAAAAAGATTTTTATTCTTGCAGGGAACAGCAGGTGCACTTTAAGTTGCCTTTTTTTCAATTCCTTTAAAAGAGGGAGACATTATTTTCTTGCAGTTATAACTACAGCAGAATAATCATTATCAAATCTGATTATGTTGTCTTTGTATTTAACTGGAGAAGTTGACCATGCTGTCTTTAAAATAAGTTCCTTATCCTGTGATGAAAAAACTTTACTATTATTGATCGCGGGTGAGTTTTTTGATTTGATGGTTGATGAAGGAGCTCTTAAGGATCTATGGGCACTTAATTCCATAAGAAATAGCTTCAGGCAATTTAAAAACTTCTGGTAACTAGGTAGTAAGGAAAGTCACCATGTTATCTTCCTCTGTTTTCTCTGGCAGCCCATAGATACGAAGATTATTTTGTCTGGACCTGTTCTCTAGATCCCCTATTTTATTTTCTAATGAAGCATTTTGTTTTGATAAAAAATGTAGCTGAAGATCTTGTTCTGAGAGTCTGCCCTCAATATAATTTAGGGATCTCTATGTCAGCTGTTTGAGACTTCTGTTGTGTCATTATTTCTTGCAGTTGCTGTATTTGTTTTGTAGATCTCTCTTCAAAAGTATCCAGTTTGGTATTAATTTTGTCAAATTTCACTGATAAGTCTTGTATAGCATTTAATAAAGACTATATCTCCTTTCTCATCATCTGGTCCTGTGTGGTATTAGAAAAGCTCTTTTCCAGTACATTCAGATAGCTTCCTTCTTGTTTTTTGACAGGAAAAATAATTATTAAAGCCAAAATTTTGCAATGTAGACTTCTAGTGATATTAGTAGGTCATTCAGCAAAATAGGTTTGTCTACAATATCTAGTTTTTAAAATTTCCTGTCAGAAATATCTTTTGAGTACAGAGCTGAGAAAAGATGCTGCCAACCAGTCTATATCGTAGCCACGCCCCATGACTAAACTTTTAGCAATGTCAGCAAATTATTTTAAACAGTAGACAACATAATTGTGCATGTCCAGGAATGTGCAAAGTATAGCAAATATACTAATGTATCTGCTTCATTGTTCACAATGAACTTACCAAGCAAAAACTATATGTGACATATTATGGTCTGCGCATGTTTATAAATGTTGCTAAAACTGCTAGATAGCTGGAACATGTGAATGGATTAAAATGTATCAGCTAGTCTGCTTAAGACTGCATTTCTTCAAGTTTCACCACTGTAACATTACTAATGCTGAGTTGAGAGAAGGATGTTTTAACTAACCAATTTTTAGCACATTGATGTATTTCATTTCAGATTTTAGGTGTGATGAGGGTGGACAGGATTAGGAATAAGTAAGGTTTGGAGACAAAGCCAGAGAGGCAATATTATGTTGGTTTGGACATGTGCTGAGGAGGGATGCTGAGTATATTGGGAAAAAGATGCTAAGGATGAAGCTACCAGATAACAGGAAAAGAGGAAGGCCTAAGATAAGGTTTATGGATGTGGTGAGAGAGGACATGCAGGTGGTTGGTGTGACAGAGCACAATGAAGAGGACCGGAAGATATGGAAACAGATGATCTGTTGTGGCGACCCCTAACGGGAACAGCTGAAAGAAGATGATGATGATGATGATAATGATGTATTTCATTTCAGATATTTAGTACTGTTCTTATGAATAACTACATTTACAGATTGTAGTAGTAAACAACATTTTATTGGAACACTTGTTATTGTCACTTGTATTTTATTATAAAAATACCTGGACATATTTGTTTGCGGAGACATTCCTGTTTTGGTTTTGTCTCCCACACGTGATTTCTAAAACATTTTAAAACTCTATCAAGACAGTTTAATTATTTAATTCATTTTTATTTCCTTAAGAATGGAAACCTCACTGCAGGCATTGCAGTATGCACTGAAAACACAGTACTATATCAGGAAAGACTGAAAGGGGTTAGATCTGCACAAGTAGTTGAACTTACTGCATTAACTACAGCATGTAAAATAGCTAAAATAAGTTTGCAAAAAAAAATGGAAAGTTTGTGAAAGGTTTATTACATGCTCTATTGTTGCCAAAAAGTTTATCTGTAACTAAAGTACAAGATCATATAAAGGGAGACACTTTCACTGTGAGAGGTAACTGGATAACACATGCAGTCAAGCAAGCTGTTGGTTTGGATGTCTCTAGAAATTTTGCTCTAATTGTCCAGGAAACATCTACAAAGTCTGATAACCATTGTAATTTTAATTATTTGATTACTTTGTAGAATGAAACTCTAGAGGCTGAAAAAAGAGGTGGATCAGTGTGGGTTGTAAAAAGCATGCTGATTTATTGTGGAGACACCCTGAAGGCAGGGTGCTAACACTTTTGGCTGTACTTCTCCCTCTTTCTCACTCTCTAGTTAGCTATTCTGTGAATAATCGTAAAATCTGCTTGTCACATAACAACACCCTCTATAAAGACTATGCTTTCTGCTCTACACCCACCTTAGGGACCTTTTCTAAATATTCAATTAGATTTTATCCAAATGAAGAAGCATGCTACATTTTCATATATTTTAGTTAGTGTCTGTGTTTTTCTGCATGGGTAGAAGCCTATCCATGTGCCAAGTATGATGCTGAAATGGTAGTAAAGAAATTGCTACAAGAATTTATTCCTTTGTTTGGAATTCCACACAGTATTAATTCAGACAGTGGTACTTACAGTATGCTACTGTTGAAATTGTTAAGAGACAGTGTTCTGTGTTTTAAATCTCTTTGCAATTACACTGACTCCACCATACTCAGTCATCTGGTCTGGTTGAAAGGTCTAATGAGACTCTTAAAACTAAAGTTAGCAAAATTTGCAATAAAACAGGACTTAAATGGAAGGACACTTTACCTCTTGCTTTGATGAGTATGTAAGGAACTATAAACACTACCCATAAACTGAGTCCACATAAAATTATTTTGGGCTGTTCCATGGAATGCCACCTTCCCCCACCAGTGAGAAACTGTGAATTGGCATTAACTGATGAAGCTTTGCTAAACTATTGCCCAAAACTTGTTTCTGTCTTACAGACTTTTTATAAGAGAACTTAATAAGCCCTTCCACAACTTGCTACAGCTTCCCATTATGGCCTGTGACCTAGAGACCAGGTTTATGCAAAGCTATTCTAAAGCAAATCTTCTATGGAGCCACAGTGGAAGGGACCTTATTTTACTCTCCTAACTGCCTATACAGCCATAAAATGTTCTGCGATACTGAACTGGATCCCTGTTTCACATTGTAAGAAAACCTGCCTGACATCCACAGAGCCAAAATATGATGGCACCACATCTCATTTTGATAAGATCACTAGGACACCTTCATTTACTTCTTCCAATCGAAATGAGGGAAAATCGATTCCTTTGAGTGCTGCACCAACATGCCAATGACTTAAATGTTCCAAACTGCTGGGTGTGTGGATTGTGCCTCATGGCACCAAGGCAGGGGGTCATTCCATTGCTAGCTGTTCTTGTCCAGCAGGAAGATTTCAAAATGCAAATTGCCATGGAAAATCAAACCTGGCATAATACCATGGACTGGACTAAGAAGATATACTATCAACTGGCCACGTCCACAAGAGGTGATACTTGTAACATCAGAAACAGAGCTGTGTGAGTGGGCTATAGCAATTGTAATTATATTTGAAATGAAACTGTGATGGCAGTACTTAACCTAAAAACATATGACTGGGGAAAAGGCATGGAAATATTGGACAATCACTATTACATCTTCAGAGATTGCGCCTACATGGTTACCAAGAAATTGGTCTGGTTGTTGTTATGTGGGACACTATGCCAACTAGAAGGCTGCAAAATAAAATGACTATACCCCCAGCTGAGCAAGCAGTAGCTTTCTCATTTCTGCAGTATGGCATACTTTATACTATGAATAAAGTGATTTGTTTGTCCTTAATATTAGCTGCAATGGCTAACAAACATCAGAGCACATCCACATGGCAAACATGGAATTGACTGAGGTTTGAGTCACAGCACTACAAAACCAAACAGCCCTTGATCGCGTACTTAGCCTCCAAAGGCAGAGTCTGCCATTTAATTGGGAAAACAGTGCTGTACTTTCCTCTCATACTTTCATGATGAGCATGAAAAGGTGGCTAATTTTATGGAACAAATGGCCATTAATTTAACTCAATCTGAGTCTGGTTGGACCTTATTTGGATGGAATATTTGGAAATGTTGGTACTAATATAATGCAAAGCTTGGCTACCTTTGTCATAATTGTACTTACTTTTCATAGCTCTTGTATATTATGTTATTAAAAATCTGCTAATACTCTACTTTGTAAAAAAAAAAAAGTACACATATACCCAAACAAACACAGCCTTGAGCTTATATATTTGATTACCAAAATAATGACAATATAACTCAAAGCGATTTGGGATTATGATGCTTTATAGCATCAATGGGAGAAGGCTGCACTGGATTGTTTGTATTTCTGAAGAGTTTAGTTTAATTTGCTTCAGTGCCTTTCATGTAATTCTTGTAATAAGGGTCAACCTGACCCTTTTTAGACATTAGCAAGCAGATGGTAAATGTTTTCCTCTAACCATGCAGATATTATTAGTTTAATGTATCCTGTTCTTTGCACAAAATGTTTCTGAGATAAGCCTGTTTAAAGTAATACAAAGCATGTCTGGATAAGAACATATAAAATTTGTCAAAATGTCCTCCTTTCCACATGTTTTTACAATGTTTATTCATTCCAGCCTTGGGAATGTATGTAAACTGATTTTGTCATAGTTTTGACAAGCTTAAGATCTGTATGAACTGAGTTTTTTTTCTTTTAGAAAGGTATATAAGAACTCATGACTGTGTATATGGCTGAATTTCTCTGTACTGAGATATTCCGTATCATGATACTGCTTTAATAAATAATGTGTTTGAATCCAGAAACTTTGACAGTCTTTATACTGAATTTTATGGCTGCATGAATTGGAAAATAAAACATTTCCTTTTCAATATACATGTTTGGCCTGGAACTTCTGCTTTTATCCCACCCAGGGGTATGCATCACTCCCCACTTGCTGTATGCAGGGAGTCAAAAAATATTGTGATCTTGTCGGGGGGGGGTCAAGGGTGGTCCACCATTGGTGGCATCCCTCGATCTCTCATACCACCATTACCTGTTGGCTACACAGAGGATCACGTCAGAGCAGCATCTCTGACAGGCCTCACAGGACCTGTTGTGACCTCCAACCACATTAGTCATGTTGGTGATGTCAGCCCACACTTTATTTCTCCATACTGTATTTCCTGCACATTCAATGAGTCTCTGCCCATGTTGTTGCAGAGCATCTAGAATGATATAATTTTCCTATGGGAAGAAATTGTTGCCCCTAGGTCTGTTTGCCATCTGAAAGACAGTGGTATAAACATGATCATAATTCTGTGGCTGCCCAGTCATGTAGATGATTATGTAGATACCACATGCCACCACAAACAGCATGCATTCCTGTACAATGCAAAAGCCTATGAAACACTGACTGTGACAAATACTAATGTGACATAAAAATTAACAACAATGCCTGCATACATAACAGTTGTAAAATCAACATAACTTGTGATATCTGTACAAGTTGTATGAGAGTAGAACCCCTTACACTACATATCTGTTGAATGGATACCCAAAGACAACAGCGTCATACCACAGGAGTCTGGATGCATTTCACATTAAAATACTACACAAACTAACAATTGAACAACATATGGAAAACAGTGGAACCCGTCAGGATCTATAAGCAGGCCACAGACAGTACAGATCCTTTTTATATTGAATCACTAGTTATAAGACTTTTGTTAATCACTATCGATCAAGAAATATCCATAAGAGCAAAAGAACATAGTACATATGAATAATGTCAGAATCCGTACGTTTCTGTATCTACACCACAGAGTGTATGGAGTTACCTGTAAGACATATGGATGATCTTTAAATCCCTCTTTATGTACTGTTCACTTTTACTGTGTAAATCTGTCTATGCAACTGCATATATGAAATTACTGCATGCCCTTAATGAAGATGGCAACACCTGTATTCGTAAAGGTAAATCAAATATCGCTCCAGTAAGTTAAAAGCATTTCTCTTAAAACACATATTTTAATAAAAATTAATCTAAACAGGTACCTTTGACAGCGAATAAGGTTAACAGAGTTAATATTCCCCCCAAACAGGAATGCTAGCAGGTGGCAATTTACCTTATCAGCAACCTCTGACTCAGGTGGTAATGTGCACCCATATTTAAGTACCATTTGCGCCATACATTATTAATAAGGCTTCCTTAAAATTCAAGGTTTTGGAATCTCTTTTGTGCATGTCTGTGTAAATTCTCTAAATCTGGCTTAACATCTAGGTGCTCCACACAAGTGCCCAGTAGGTATTGATGAATGGTAACATGTGTGGCACATGCTTGTTATCTTCCCATGATCTGAAAACATGACATGATTTTGATACATTTACAGATTAGACAATTGTTACATGTAAACTGAGTGGGACCTAAGTGAGCATTTTTCTATTTTTCCATTTATACTTTATTTTCTATTGGAGTATCAAGATGGCTACTACAAGAAGGCTGCAACATGTCTGGGTGTCAACTTGACTGATGAGAAGACTGCACAGATGCTGATCATCTGTGCTGGAGTGGAGCATTGGATAAAAGCCAGGGCAAGAAACTTTGTAATGACAGATATTTGGAACCAGATTGTGATGGAGTACTGATGATGTATGGAATTGGCCATGGCCTCTGATGACTACACATGTTGCAGTTATTCAGTATAGTACAATAGCATTTTCTAGTCTAGCAATATATGTCTGAATAGTAGCTCATAAATAACTTTTTTACTCCATTCCTCATAATAAAGCGAACATTCCTACTGCAGTCCCATTTGTTTATGCCAAGAGCAATGCCTGTCTGACTGCTTATACATATGTTTTCAGTTATGTGTTGATAGCTGTTATTTCGTTAGAGTAAAATGCCCAATAAGTGTTATAAATTTACAAATTCAGCTGTTATCTGCAGTAATTCAAATGACACAAGTAGTACTTGTTTGTCAAAAAGAAATGTATGCTGCCTGGTCTGTAAGGAAACCAGCTAGCATGCTATGGGTTCAAATATACATAATGGAAACATATTGTTAAATTGTTATCTTGGCTTATTTCACAAATAGTCTAATATTAATTTTCTACATAATGGCTTATTGATATTAACATTTTATTTCGTGCATGGTAATGAATTCCTTTGACTATACTCATAATCCATAACAGTCTATTAACAGCAGCTCTTTAAGTGCAGGGTTAGTAAAGCTTGTTACAGACTGTTACGTCTGACAAAGTTTTGTGCAAAATGGTATTATTTTCAAAAGTGCATTCAAGTGTTGTTTTGTTGTTCACTATTAAATTCACTTCAACAACCACATCATTCTTATCTTTTGACGGAGTGAGATGGAAAGAGCTATAGCTGAAATATAGAACAGGGAGATACAGTGATGTATGTTCTGTATTTGCTTTGTGATGTGCACTTTGCAAAGGAATATCTTTAAATGTAGCCCTTCCACACAGCCTACTGTGTCCCTGATGTACAGCACCTTTTATGATTCTAAAAATAACAACCTACATCTTCACATCTAGTTTATTCCAATACACTTCACTAGCCTTTATCATGCCACAACTTTGACCAAAATATCATCTTATTCTCACAATTAGACAACCAACATGGGGTGAAGAGTCTAGTATAATGCCTATTGATCCAAATTTTCTAAACATGCAAAAAGGTAATTTGTCCAGTATGTAAAGTATAGTCAACATGACTGGTAAAGTGCACATCACATTCATCTCACATTCTTCCTATTATTATAATCCTGCTCAGCCCTCTCAATATACAACATGGCCTAGAAGACTAAAAAACAAAACTCTTCTATTCACAACAACCAATCAACTGTGTAATTGTATGTTCTTGAGCAAATTCTTCAGGTATTTAATATTGCCAACTAATCTCCCTCCTTCTTTTTCCTTCTGAATATAACCATATCCATTTTTCATTCATCATGTTGAAATATAATTGAAATAACTAAATATTTGTCTCTTAACCCAATCTATATTTATTAAATGTTAGTGTACCCTAACTTAGTAATGCTGATTAATATCTACATTGCTTTTGGTTAAGTATTCCTGGCTTAATACCTTAACTTCATAAGCAGAATTCAGCCTAACACTATATACCACAATGGATTGACATCAATCCCTATCTTGCAGATAGTATTTCTTTTTAATTTACATTATTTTTAGAGTTCCAATCAAATATCTTTTCAACATATACATTATTTCAGTAGAGAAAAGAAGAAAACACATATATATATATATATTAGTGTTACATGACCCCAACTTTTTTCTTGCATTTTTTTCTTGTAATTTAAGACTTCATCCTACTGTGTAATATTTATTCAGTCCACAAATTATTCACTTGTATAATGAGTATTATGGTCTTTCAAATGAAGCACAAATTAAACAATCCATATTTTTAATTCTCTACCCTGATTTCCATTTTTTAATCAAATCTATGATTATCATTCCCAAGTCCTGATAGCTTCAAGTGCAAATAAACTAATAAAAATAAGAAAGGTAGCATACACGTCTGACCATATGAAAGTATTGCTTATTTATATTTATCTATTTCACATTTGTTGATTGATATAATCCAAATGAGTATGATAACCCTTTTTCAGCAGAAGTCCGAGGAAAAAATGCTCCACATTACAATATACTAGAGTATACAAGAATAATTATTTAGAGAAATAGCAAATTAAATATTAAATAACACAATATGCAGACTTATCACAGGGCAGTAGATAGCAGCACCAGCACAGAAAGCAGTGTATATATCTATATATCTATATCTATCTATACATATATAGTGTGCAGTTGTTGCATATGTTGCTAGCAGGTATTGAAGAATTGTGCAGAATTATCATGGTGCCTAATGCTGATTGTTCTAAAGCAATGTATTTACATGCACACATTTCTGCAATTCCACTTACATTTAACAAACATATCTATTTATTTGTATTTCTTTCCCAGTTGTATGAACCTGGAGGGTTTCTATTTATATGTGTTTGCTATTTAAAGAAAATTAGGTTTCAGTTCATCCTGAAAAAGGGCATTGGCAGATCAAGGATTATCTGAGATGTTGTTTCAGCTCTGCTTTTAAAGTTGAGGTGTCCTTAATTTGCCTGAAGTGGGAGAGATTTGATTCTATAGCTTAGAGACATAACTAGAGTATAGTGTATGTCCTGCAGTGTTTTGAGATTTAGTAATTGTGAGTAGGGATTTGTCTAGACGGAGTAGGTTCCTGATTGAGTTATAATGCTGTATTAAATAATTTAGAGCACAGCATTTATTTGGGTTGTATACTAAGTTATGAATAATCAATAGTTGAGGTTGATGAAGGTTGCTGGTTAGTTTGATCACGTTTATGCTTTTGAGTGCTAGGCAGTGGTAGGTACAATGTGGAATATTTAAAGCAAATTTTATGATTTCTTTATAGCACTGATCAAGTTTAATTCTTTGGAGTACTGTTAGGCTAGTGAAAATCTGAGAGGCATATAAGACTGTAGGGAATAAGAAGGTTCTTGCAACTGCTTCCTTGGTTTTTGTCTAAAAGGTATGGTTTGCCCTATATAGCAAGCCTATGTTTTGGTGTGTTTTTTGATTGATATGTGCAGGCATGAGTCAAATTGTAATTTGTCATCAACAGTCACACCTAAGAGTTTAGTCTGCAAAACTAATTCAGTCATTGTTATTGGCTAATGTAATTTTGAAGTGTTCTTTAGTTGAGGAATGTGTCTTAGGAGTAAACAGAAAATTTTTTTGAGGGAGGGGCAAGTAAAAGTTATAAATTGTCTAACCAAATGTCACTGGAGGAGCAAGCTCCTTGAGTTAGGTCTTTTAAATTTTGTAAGAAAGAGGAAGAACAGATTAATGTTGAGTCACTTGTGTATTGTATTGTATTGTATTAGGCTAGCATGTTTGGTTGCTGAGTGGAGGTTGTTTATGAACACAACCAACAAAGGTCCAAGAATGGATCTTTGGGGTATACCTACTTTGACAAGCAGGAAGGAAAAATACTCCATTTTCCACTTTACAGCTTGATGTCTGCCTTATAAATAGCTTTGAAATCAGGAAGGTGACGAAAGAGAGAGTGAGAGACCTAGCAAAGAGAGTTTTTGTAGCAGACGATTATGTGATACTGTGTCAAACGTCTTTGATAATTCAAGAAACAGTGAGGACAGTAGATTGCCAGAGTTTCTGTTAACATTGATGGTGCTGGTGAATTCTAATAAGGCTGTGATTATATTGTAATTAGGGTGGTAGCTTTGTTGTGTCAAGGAAAGATTATTTGCATCAAGGTAATCCAACAGTTGGATTTGTATACATTTTTTTAAAGTATTTCATATAGGGGTAGTATGGTGATTGGCCTAAAGTTAGAGTGGTCATTTTTAGGCCTCCTTTGTGGAGGGCACATAGAATTCTTTGACTGATCAATGCATTAATAGGGTTATAGGGTAGGTGACAGCATCAGCAGCAGTTTTTAAATATTCATGTGGAAGATTATCTATGCCAAGTGTAGCAGTTTTAAGTTTAAGTACTATTTTTTTCTAGATGAGTGGAGGCCGATTTTAGAGTAAAGTGTATATCATATGAGCTGGATCTAGTAAAGGTGTAGTACTTGTGATTGTGCTATTTTTTGGGATAGAACTGGTGGATTATCAGAAGAGATTATTAAAGTTATCTGCTATTATTGCTTTGGGGTTTTCAGTCCAAAAAAGTTATGGAGTGTTTTGATGAATATCTTCCATGGTACAGTAACAGGTTTTTTGTCCATTTTTATGCTTTGCTTAATTTTGTTCCTAAGTTGCCCACAGAGCTGTAGATTTTCCTGATTTTTTTGTAGTTTTCAGTAGTCTAAATAATTGTCTATTTCTATGTGATAGCCAGGGTGCAGGAGTTAGTTTAATTCCTTTTTTAATGGGGCATACTAATTCAGTGTTCTTGAGTTAGTATCGCTTTAACTAGCAGTGTAGTTTTTTTAGGAGGGAACAATTGTAAGACTTTAGGATTGAACAAAATGTTTCTGTATTGAACTTCATTAAGTTAAACACAAATTTGTACTGGTGCTGTTTAGGAGTGTGTGTTTGGATTTTTTGGGTGAAGGTTGGTAAATGGTCACCTAGGGTGTTGGGAAGGGTACCTGTGAAGGGCATATTACTGGAGTGTGAGGTTAGTAACCAATCTAATATTGATGCTGTGTTTGAAACTTTGTTGTATTTTGTTTGGATATTTTCCAGTTGTTTAAAGATGAAAATACTGATTGCTAATACTTCACCATATGCCAGATTAAACAATTTATTAATTTTCTCATATGACTGATATTTCACCATATTCAAACAGTTTCAGTAAGCATCATAATTATTCAGATATATAGTTACAAAATGTACTTAATCATATGGTTAATACCTCACAGCATTCCAGCTTAAGCCTATTAATATTTTCATATGATGGCTAGTCCATCATACTCTATGGCATTTGAACAGTTTCAATGAATTTCATAATTGCTCAATTGTATGATTGCAAGGCAGCATAATCATATAGTTAAGACTTCAAGCATATTGCAGTTCAATCCTGGTGTTAACCATTTCATGTCCTAGAAGCAGGTGTTGACCAAGTTTGGTGATGACTGCATGCTGGACAATCTTATCCCCTCATCCACTTACACTAAATAGCTCCACCAAGGGATGGAATGTGCACATATCTGATATACTGAAAATTGTCTCAAGCTAAATGCAAAAAAGTGCAGTGTTCTGCAAAAAAGATGCTCCCACCTCATGTGTTATAAATGGTACTGCTTTTCAGACAGACATGGTTGTAAGAAACCAGGGTACTTATGTGAATGACTCTGTCTTTATTTTTCTTTTGATCATCATGTTTCTGTCATGCTCAGTAAAACCTTTTTTATGGTCCAGTTAATTTTTGAGGGAATATTTTCAAGATTCAAAGAAGTCATCCTACCATAGTAGTTCTCCCATATCAGACCCATAACTGACTACAAATCCCAATTTGGTATGTTCAAATCCAATCATATCACTGAAATGGAAAGAAAAAAATTAAAAAGCCTTAAATACTTCAAATTTCTTGATAGATTAGTATGACTTTTCTTATAGTCATAAGATTATGAGCTGCTCCAAGGTCTTACTTTTGAGCTATGGAAGACCCAGACTGATTGAACTCGTATTTATTTACAAACCAGTGGCTCTAAAATAACTGTACTAGGGACCTAAAGCCACATGAACAAATAAACAAGACTCACTGGAGGGATAGTTTCCTAATCAACATATTTCTGGCCTATGGAATAAGTTACCACTACAAGTCAAAGTATTATAGTCTGGTAGTTGGCACAGAAGTTTAAGACTATGAGCTGTGGTACAATGTTTGATTTTGGCAGCCCTTATTTGCTCACTGTGCAACCTTGAACAAGTCACTTAGCCAGGCAGTGCTTAAGGGCAACTTGGAATTTGGGCTAGTCTTCACAGTAGTCCCCTGGACTGCAAGCCTAGTTACAAACTGTGAACTACTTTGTCTACCTTTAAGGTTAGTCTTAATGACCAGTTGGATAGACAGAGGTTTACACCAGGGATATCATACATGGCCCTGCTCAGTTTAGGAGGTTCACGCTATTAAGTGCTTGAAAATGGCAACAATAGCATTTATCTGTGTGCAGTTAAAGGTACATCCTATGGGCCCTGTGATCACTTGCCTAGCATTGTTGTACTTTTGCTATATTCCTTGACAGTTTACTGCTTCAGTAAGTGTCATAATTGTTTTTTTTTAAATATGAACTCCTTTATTAGAGAACCATCAAACAAATTCACAGTTGGAACACATACAGCACTTGCACATGAGTTATAAGAAACAATCTAAAACCTATCTACATATGCATAAAAAAGGCTCACACCATGTTATTGTAGCAAAAGAGGGAAATGTTTTAGTATTGTTCAAAATAATCTTCCACCTCAGTGTCCTTGTTAACCAAAGTCCATGTTTTTATTTATAAACCAGATCATGTGGCCCATGTTTTCAATGGCAAAAAATATGGCAAGAAAAAATAAAACCACAGATTTTAACCAAACTCATTCTAATGAGCTCATATGGAATTGTGAGTCTAGGACACCAAGCAGGCAATATTCTGTGCAGTCCACAGGAGGTAGATTCCTGGAGAGGATCCATCTACAGGCCTGTGTAACCTTGACTTATATCTCCTCTGACTTGGAACAGGACCACAGCAAATGCGTATAGCTGACCTCACCTAATCCACATCTCCTGCAGCCCATACTTTTCCCATCCCTCTTTTACTCAGGTCTGCCAGCTTAAGATGTCACAACTACAACAACTTGAAATACATGAATAACAACACAGGGGCCCACCTAACTCTCTGCCCTATCTCTAACACCTCCTCCCAAACTTTTTCCTCCCATTGTTTCTCCAACAGGTGTTCCCACCTGAATTTCAGCATCTGAAAAGCTTGTTTGTCCTGGCAGAGCAACATAACATACCAAGTAGCTATGGATTTGCACGGAACCTTGTACTCCTTAACAAACTTCTCCACCCACTTATCAGAGTTAGATCTAGCCAAATTAACCATGCAATGTTTTCTTCTAGCAGCAATAGAGGACAACTGAAGGTATTGCCACTTATGGAGACCCACACTAGGATACAAGCCTGAAAAGAAAAGAGGATCAACAATCTTCCATCATAATGTCTCTCCATAAACCAATGTCTTTAGCCATCCAGGAAATCCACGATATAGGAATGGAGTCAATCACTGTCTGCGATGTACCCCAAATCCTTTTCATACCCCAAAGATTTCATCAGGGAAGACCAATCATCTAAACTGATGCCAAGTCTTTTGAACTCCCCTTGCATACCAAACCATATTTCTATCCCAACCAGGTTATTTTTGTCCCAGACAGAGAAATACTTCCAAATCAGAGATCACCCATATATGTCAAGAAATAGCTCTGGCCTGCCAGAATGTTGTCAGTTGTAATGCCTTCACATAAGAAAGAATGATTGATAAACCTGCCCCATCTCTGCTGACTAGTGCATACAGCCATCTTCTGGAGAGCCAGGGATGTTGGCTGTCTCAGATAAAGGCAACTACCAATTTCTGCAGTTTGGCTGGTAAGGGTGAGTAAGTCAAATAAGGGATATTTATTATGAGAAACAAAAATTTGGGGAACAGCATCATCCTCACCGCAGTCATCCTAGCAAAGAAAGAGATTTTCAATCTAGACCATATCTGGATCTGTTCTTTAACTTCTTTCAGAAAGAGAAAAACATTCAATGCCTCTGTCTGATAAATCTCATAATGCAGCTGAACACCCATATATCTAACTCTTCTAGTAACTGGAATGGGGGTCGAACCATCACTCTGTAACTACTCCTTTGCCAGAGCATTCAAATGAAAAAGTCCAGATTTAACACAATTGATCCTCAACCCTGGTGTGTCACCAAAATGTTGGAGAGCAGTCAGTACACTGGATAAGTTAACCTTAAGGTCTACCAAAGAACTATGTGACATACAAACCAAGATGAAGGAATATATTCTGATGGGTTTACCCTGATTACTCAGTGCCTGAACTTTTGCTTCAAACACTATGCAGATTCTCAAGTGTCATAACAAGTAACATAGGGGAGAGTGGGCAGCCCTTCCATGCCCCTTTCTGTAATTGGAAGGGAAGGAGTTAATGTGCATTTTTGTTTCTACTTGCATCATGGGACTCACATACAATATCTGGCAGTGCTCATGAAACTTACCTTTAAATCCAAAGGCTTGAAGCACCTCCCACAGGAAAGGCCACTCCAAAGTATGAAATGCCTTCTGCAGATATATAAATAAGGTGGCCATGGGTATAGATTGAAGTATTGTGCAAATCATTTGCATAACATTAAATCATATATGCATGAGCCGAAGATTTCCTTGTCTACCCTTAGCAACCCCATTGCATGGGATGAATTAAGAAGAGGAAAATTCTCTTCAATCTCAAAGCTAACATTTTGGTATATATCTTGGTCTCCCTCTGTAAGACTGAGATAGGTCAAAACTAAATTGGCTTCTGTATTGGCTTATTAGTTTTGAGTATCAAAACTACTGTTGCTAATCTGGCTGAAAATGGCAACATTCCCCCACCATCCATCCTCCAAGAACAACTGCAAAAGATGTCTCATCAAAAAAAGCTTTTTATAAAACTCTGCTGGAAGACTATCAATGACTAGCACCTTCCCATTTGAGAGTTTTTAAATACAGTTGAGTATCTCTTCCTCCCTAATGGCTGGTTAAGAAATTCCAGATCACTTTTCTTCACTTGAGGGAACCAATTTTCCTTCAAGAATACAACCCAAGATGTTTGGTCCCAAAAATCTCCCTGGCTGTATACCATTTTGTAAAACAGCAAGGACACATTCATTGATACCCTGGGAGTCCCATAATATATCCCCTTGCACACTTTCCAGAGATAAAATAGAGAACTCCCTCCTGCGTTCCTTGAGTCCACTGGCCAATAATTTTGGAGACCTCACTTCCTTGGCTCAATGACCTGATTTCCACCACTCCCATTTAGTATTTGTAGTGCTGAATTGCAGGACCTTACTCTCCTTTTTTGAGAAAAAGTATCTGGCACCAAGCTATATATCCCCTCTTCCTGCCTTTTATATCTGCTCTCTAATTCATGTATCACATCCTCCAGTTGTCTAATCCTTCCTTTTCAACTGTTTCTTCTGCTTTTTTGCATCCCTTCTGTCCATCTTTGTACTGCATTTTTAGATGCCCCCTATCTCTGAAAGATGTCTCCAGAGTTAAACAGGCTATCTTTCCAATATCTCTAATAAACCTAACTAGAGTGGTCATGTGCACTGAAAAACTAAGTAACTTTATGTCAGATCTCCACCTTCTACTACACATAGTTGAGTCTTGAAGCTGGGCCAGACGTATGGGCAACAAACCTGAAATATTCTGGGTGTGTAGAGTCCTCCAAATATCCACTAACTGGACATCCTTTACAAAATCTTGAAAAGCCTGCACCATTCTAGATTTCCTAAATCATTTCTGAGATTATTAGAACCCCAAATGGCAGACTAAGTGTCAAAGTTCCCTCTTATCGAGCCTGGGGTTATAATTCCCCCAAAGTCAATGATTGCCTGGCAAAACTGGGACTCTGCATTGGGATCATCCTCACTGAGACCATAAAAATTCCCTAACACAATTGGGTCTTCTTTTTTTCCCCCCAAATATTAACAGCAAAACATCAAATCAAAAAACACAAAATGAACAGTACATACAAAAGGGAAACACCCAAAAATCTAATAACACACACACAAAAAAAAAATATATATATATATATATATATATATATATATATATATATATATATATATATATATATATATATATATATATATATACATATATATATACATATATATATATATATATATATATATATATATATATATATATATATATATATATATGTATATGGGTCTAGGACTAACGCGCTAACGGCTGTTTCACCGAATCATTATCTGCTGGGCATACTTACACGAAAGTGCTTTTCACTGAAGCAGCACTTTTGCGTAAGTATGCCCGGTGCGGAGGTCGTACTACGGTGCGGATGAGGGAAAATTCCCTTTTCCTCACTGTAGTGCAATCTCGGAGTGAGAATATTAAAGTAGGGGGGTGTGGGGGTGCAGGGGGGCTTGCCCCCCCTGCATTAACATTTATTTAATGTTTTTTTTTTTTTATACAATTTAGCGAAAGCGCTTTTTCGGTGAAAGCACTTTTGTTAAATTGTGTTCGGTGATAGTGGATTCGGACTGTTGAACTTTCGTTCAACAGTCCTAGATCCATATATATATATATATATATATATATATATATATATATATATATATATATATATATGGGTCTACTTCTTTTGACCTAACTTTCATTTGCCTGACACTCATTTGCCTGACCCCATTTGACTGAAATTTCATTTGCCTGACACTTCATTTGCCCGACACTTCATTTGACTGACAAGTATTATTAGCAAGAAAATGGAACATGCCCCCTTCCCCACTGTAGTGCGACCCTGGAGTTAGAATATATAGTTAGAGGGTGGGGGTGGGGGGCACAGCCCCCCACAATGGGGGGTGTGGGGGGTGCATCCTCCCACTTCATTTCATATGATATTGTTAACTTTTGATGTAATATTGCTTAGTAAAAGAAAAGTAAGTGGGGGGGCCTCACCCCCCACACCCCCTGTTGTGGGGTGCTGTACCCCCCACACCCTCCCTAACTATATATTCTATCTCCAGGGTCGCACTACAGTGGGGAAGGAGGCATATTCCATTTTCTTGCTAATAATACTTGTCAGTCAAATGAAGTGTCGGGCAAATGAAGTGTCAGGCAAATGAAATTTCAGTCATTTGGTCTCAGGCAAATGGGTGTCAGGCAAATGGGAGTTAGGTCAAAAGAAGTAGACCCATCTATATATATATATATATATATATATATATATATATATATATATATATATATATATATATACTAGAAGTCACTACATCATCAAATGGAGTATAAAAATTTTTAACATCGATTAAGAAAGTGATGGATAGTATTATGAAATGACTGCATTACAACCAGTTATTTTTTTCCTTTCCCATTTCCTCTTTATATATCTAATTACATTCCCAAATGCATTAAATATAATAAGTGGTTGAATTTCTATCTCTATCTTTTTCACAATTGGGTCTTCTAATGTGTGCACTCGTGTTACTATCCATCTTCCTCCTGGACCTTTCTGTACTGACAAAAGTGACCACTGTAGTCCCCTCTGAATCAATATAACAACCACAACCTCTTCCTGTGATGAAGCACTACAACTGGAAATTCCCTTCCTTTCCACTTCCTAAGGAATAAAATAATGGATTTGTTTTTTTTTTTTTGTTTTGTTTTCTGGATAAATATCAGTTCTATGTTTAACTCCTCCCATGGATTCAGACACACATGTTGCTTAATGTCTTTAAACAACCCCCTCACATTCCAAGAGATATCATACAACCCTCTCCCTGAAGAAGAACATGCCAGTGTCCCCTTCTTACCAAACTACAATCTTGTGGAACACTGGCTACTGGTCGTAAGCTCACTAAGTTATAAAAAAGCAAACTAATAAACATAAACTTGCAGAAAACTGGTTGTAATAAAAACACACCAGCAGGAGCAGTCCCAATAGGCCAACTACCATGCCCATGTAGAGGAAAAAAAACAACCCCAAATGTGGAAAGAGGCCAGGAATTGCACCTGAAAATCGTACAGTCAAAACACAGTGCCTGCTGTTCCCTCCTAACTCCATGAGTAAAAATAGCTTAACCGCCAACTACTAAACCCAGAATGTAGGAAGGCAAAAAGACTTCAAACAAGACTTTCTGCAGCCCTTAAACCAGCATTATCTTAGACTTTAGCAGGGTTACCTGGTAATCCTCCACCACTAAAACTGTGCAGCATCTATACTATCCTGTCCTAGTATAGAAAAGACAGTACCTTCATGTGGGCAGACTGCCCTTCATTACCTGCAAGTCCAGTAATACAGCTGTTGGCTTGAGAGTGGAAAAATCACCACTCACCCCCACTGTGTCATACAGCTCTAATATCTGTGCAAATGTATTGCCATCCAGGGAGATCAGCAAGATCTGGGAAGATCTAACTGCAAATTCTGTTTTTTCATTCCAGCTGGCCCTTGCCCACTATCCATGGTCTCTGTTCCTTCTCTGGGTGACTTCTCCAAGGAGTTGGGAGCTGAACTTCATGCCCTTTTTTTTATCCTTTCTTTTGAATTCCACCTCCATTGAAGAGGAGCATTCAGCACTCAAGCCCTTATTGGGCTGCTGACAGGCAGTAGCAATAAATGCTTTCACCTCCTCCGGCAAGTCAAGATGTCTGGCCCACCAAGGTTACCCATAATGTGGTCAGGAAAGTCAGCTGGCATGTGGATCCAAATTTTCTTAACTTCCTGATGAATGGTGCCATTGCCTTCGTTTTCATAAAAAATGCATTATTGTAATCTGGGAAAACAAGGTCCTGTCCCCCCAGCCAACGAAAAAATATTGCCCATGGCTCTGCTTATCTGTAAAACCATTTCCCTGGCACTGTAATACAAAAAATTGGCTATAAAATGCCTTGATACATTTTGATTCCTATTCCTCAAGCTAATCCTGTGGTCCAAGTCTACCATCACTTGACTCAGACGTTGTAGAGTCACTGTTAATTCTTTAATAATAAAAGCAACTGGATAGCGCCCTTCTTTCCCCTCTGGTATCTCTATAATAAAGTGGAGGTTGTTGCACCTGCTCCTGTGTTCAGGATCATTCAGTTTTACCTCTATTCTATGAGCATATAGCTAGAGTTTGTTTAACTGGCCTGCCTGCTCCCTTATTGAGATCTGTTTGATTTCCATTTCTTCCTGTTACTTACTCATTGCATTCATCAGGGACTGCAGTTTGGCATCTTGTTTTGTACTAGTTTCTTTGAGTGCAGCAGTGTCATTGATGACTGCCTGTAGCATGCTGGTGAGTTGATTTAGGGACATCTGCAATTTGCCCATACCAGAAAGTCCCTGCAAGAAATGTTCAGCCATTTTTATTTCCTTAAGCCCTGGAGCTGGTCTCTTAAATCCAAAAACACTCCAATATTATAGAGTACTGATCTGCCCATCCCTGAAAAACAGTCACATCATGGAACCCCATGGAAGTACTTGAAAACAGGGATGGATTATCTATAACTAATTTAATTCCCATGTACATAACTTGCTCTCTAACCAAGCATGCTATCCCTGCACCTTCTCATGAGTGTTCCTCCGGTAAGTGTCAATTGTTCAGTCATATAGTCACACTCTATAATTCAATTACAATCTAATATTAACATTTTTATAAGTCTGCTCCTTCACCAAATATAATACTGTTAAATGGTCTCAAAAAATTATGTCAAACCTTATTTAATGAACTGTTATGAACGAAAAGCCACCAGCCAGATGAATAAATCCAATTTAATTACGAAATAAACTTACACAGCCACAAAACGAATTTAAAAATGCCAGGAACAAACCACAAATATCCGTAAGCGCTTTCGTTTAAAAGGTTTTAAACTTCATCAGACGTTTAAGTAAACCTTATTTAATACAAGTACTTGCTCAAAATATATTAATATTAGAGTGCATGGCATTTCACTGACTGTTTACAGTCTGAAATTCCAGTATTTTGAATAAAACATATGGCTCTTATCGTAGCACATCTCCAGAGCAGGATTTAACATGCAATCGGGGGAAGGTGGGTATCTCTTTCTCCTGTTTCTATCATGTGATGAAATGGGAGCAATATATTCTACACCTGATGTACCAGCACATGACTATGTAGTCAATTAGCACTCCTAGGGTGACCCTTGGATTGATATTGCTTCTACCTACAACAAGGTGACCAACTGTCCCAGTTTTTCCAGGACAGTCCTGGTTTGGAAGTCTCTGCCCCAGAATCCCAATCATTGTCTTTGGGACACAGAAATGCCCCAGTTTAGACCACTCAGTCTGAATGGTGACCTGGCTTCCTGGGGCAGCCAGTCCCCTTGCTTTCCCATCCTGAGCAGCTCTGGGGACTTTGTAATTTTTCAGGGATGCCATTGGGTATGGGGGTAAGGTCGGATGCCTTTGCCCTGGCAGGAGCCTTCCAGGCCCTGCTGCCATCCATCACTCACTGCCTCTAGGACTTCCATTGTGGGGGGCTCTGCCTGATTCCACTCACCCAGGTAAGAGGTCTCCAGGCTCCCACCCATCTGCCTGATGTTCCCTTACTGACTTCTGTCAGGGCCAACCCCTACAGGCCTCCCCTTCTACCTGGCCAAGAGACCTTCCCTGTCTGTGCCCCCCCATGTCAGGGGACTCCACCACCTCCATGTCTCATGCAGGTTGCCAATTCATGCTGGATCACTCATGACCTTGGACCCTCTCAGGGAAGCTTCCCTCCAATCCCATCTGTCCCTCTGGAACTCCCTTGGCTGCTAAGCGGCAGATCCACTCTCATGAAGGCTTTAGTCCCCCTGCTTTCCCAGCCAGAGCAGCTCTGGGGACTTTTGAGATTTTTCATGGATTCTGTCTGTTATGGGGTGAAGTTGGATGCTGTCACCCTGGCAGGAGCTCTCCAGGCTCCTCCGTCTTCCACCCTGGCACTTCCTCAAGGACTTCCTTCATGGGGAGCTCTGCCTGACCCCACTAACCCAGGCAGGAGCTCTCCAGGCCCTGCCACTGTCTGCCAATTGCTCCCTTAAGGACTTCCATCATGGGAGGCTGTGCCTGACCCCGCTCACCAGGCAGGAGCTCTTCAGGCCCTGCTGCTGTTCATCAGTCACTCACTTAAGGACTTCCATTTTGGGGAGCTCTGTCTGACCCCCCCCCCTCACCCAGGCAGGAGCTCACCCAACCCTCCCACTATCTGCCTCTCTCCCCCTTCCAGATTTCTGTCCCAGAGGGGGCATGATCTGATTACCAGACTTCCTGTTCACGTTACCAGAACTCTTGTCATGCGTTCAGGTGACCAGCCTGCTTCCTTGTTGGGTAACAACGCCAATGTTGCTGATGGTCAACTAAATGCTTGCTCTGGTCTTCGGAGAGTGAGTGAAGACAATAACAGTGTCCAAAGAAACGAAGGAAGTAGGAATGGGAATGGTACATCTAATGAAACTAACTTACCTTCCATGGCAAACTTTTTAGGTAAGAAAGACTTTTTTTCGGTGCCCATGTATGGTGAAATAGACGGCTTGAATTCCGATGTTGCTGTGACTAATTTCCGCGACAGATTAAATGTATTTGACAGTAAATTATTTTGATGTAGGAAACTCCAATTAGAAGCAGCTTACCTACAAGAATGTATTAACAACAAAGTAGTTCCAAAGGGGTTAAGGCAATGGCGTTTCCCTGCTGGTCTTATTAAAGACTCTGTTTATCACAAGGAACTTTTAAACCTCTTTGACAAGCAGGGGTTTGAATTTATTGTGACATTAATTAATTTTTATGGAGAAGAAATTATTACTTTAAGAGAAGAACTGGAGGGTTTGGAAACTAGTCTGGTGCAGGACAATGATTTTTTAAGATACAAATATGATTACTTCAGAATTTTCTCAAGTATTGATGCATCTATCTCTAAACTTGTTTTACACAAGAAACGAAAAATGGATAGAGACATCTCAGACTATTCAAATAATAAAGCCTATTCCCCTCCCCCTTTGGTGTGGTCAAATAAAACAAAAGAGGGTGAACTTGTAACTAATAATAACAAGTTGGAAGATATTTGTAATAATGATGTGCAGGCACCTGTTCGCAGAAGCGAATGGATTAGGGGTCGGAACAGCAATAATAGTAATAATTTAGGTGGACAGGACCACAATGAGAGAGTGTCTGACACTAGTAACCAACAGGATTTTCCCAGGGACACACACGTATCGAACAACACCAATGTGCGATTCAACAACAGGAGGCAACCGCAGAGGAAGAGGAAAGGGAATCAACGGAGGAGATGATAAGGGCTACTAATGTTGGACCGGACATTCTCAAGGCTAATAACAGTGACTTTAAGATATATAATTACACTGTTCTAACAATTGAGCCAACCCTAATTGACTTCTTTTCAAGAGACCTCACATTCATTCCTGATAAAAGGAGTGATCTTGTAAAAACAATTATTGATTTCAAACTGTATGTACGCAAGTTAAACCTAGCAGTGTCCCTAGGGAATACACAAGGCCTTTTGAATCCACTTAGAGTGTCAAGTGTATTTAACCCTCCTGTTACTGGTACACTTAGTATCTTTGAAAGAATGTGTGAGATTGATTTTAGGCAGATGTTTAATGAGAATGGACACAATCGTATAACAAGACGTAATATATCAAAACATGAACTGGACTTTATCACGCTTCTTAATGAATGTAGAGTTAGAATTATGAAACCAGACAAAGGAGGTGGGTTGGTATTTATGGATGAGTACATTTATGAAGATAAAATGTTGACTCATTTACAATCTGATACATATTTGACAACTAGTTTAAATGAATTACACCTGGCATATAAGAAAATTAGGGGTGTATTAGACAACCTCTTTTTGGAAGGTAGTATCGATTGTGACATATTTCACTACTTGTCTATGGCAGCACCCAGGGTTCCTACAATTTTTGGCATGCCAAAAATACATAAAAACACAACAGACCCCCCCCTTTGAGACCCATAGTAGATGGACGTGGGTCTATTACATATGCTTGTGCCAAATATATTGATGGAATTCTGAAACCATACATCCAAGGGGAATGGCAAATTTGCAAGGACTCCTGGGAATTTTTGGAGAGCTTTAATAATATAGAGTACCATTCGGAATTTGTGTTTCTTGTCGTGGATGTTAAAGATTTGTACACAGTCATACCTCATCAGTTGGGTATTGAATGGACAAGAAACTTTTTACTAGATAAGAAAGCCTCCAATGAAGAAATGTACTTAGTGGAAACATTGTTAGAATTGGTATTGACAAATAATTTTTTGATTTTTAAAAACCAATTCTATCTACAAAAGACAGGAATAGCGATGGGGTCCCCCTGTGGTTGTAGTTTCGCTAACAGTGTAATGGCATATTGGGAGCGTAATTACCTGTTTAGTAGTGAATTGTATAAACAGCATGTCACTTGGTACACTAGGTACCAAGATGACATGTGTTTTATTTGGAAAGGTCCACCTAATATTATTCCAGAATTTATTGAGTACATTTCAGGAACAACCAACTTTTTGGAGTTTACCTACACTGTAGGGAATGAGGAAATGAGTTTTCTTGATGTGAGAATATGTAAGGACAGATTTAACAACAAATTTAAGTCCCTAATTTTCAGGAAACCAACTCATTCAAATAGCTATTTACATTTCTCTAGCTGCCACCCCTTTCATCAAAAAAGGAGTGTAGTGAAAGGACAATTTGTCCGAGCAGCCAGGATGATTTCCGAAGAGTTAGATTTTCTGGATGAATGTAGGAACATTGTTAATATGTTCCTCATTCGAAGTTACCCTGAGAAGCTGATTGATGAAATTATGTACGAAGTACAAGAGAAGAGGTCAAATGGGCACTTTCTGCTCTTACTCTGTGGAGGGAGAATGAGTAGGGTGAATAATTCCAACAGTATGGGTAATACATCTTCACTTCCCACTATCAACTTTTTGTTTACTTTTAGTGTAGATTTTAACGCTATAAGAGAAGTAGTTACTAAAAACTGGAATATTATTCTTGAAGATAGAGCCTTAGTTAAAGTTTTAGGCACGCACCCCAAGTTTACATTTAGAAGGGGTTTTAACCTTAAGAATCTTGTGGAAAAAACTTCAGTTAATCCAAAAAAGAAAATAGTGGGAATGAGGAAATGTGGGAGGTGCCCACAATGTAAGTTTATTAAAGTGGATAAGATAATTTACATTAACGAAAAAAACTACTTTCTTAAGGGAAACTATAATTGTGATTCTAAGGGAGTAGTCTGTGTCGCGGTGTGTGAAAAATGCCCCTCTTTCTATATAGGAAAAACTGAGAGAAAAATAAAGAAAAGAATTTACGAGCACCTATATGCAATTGAAAGGAGGGAGGTGACAAACGCACTTGCCAGGCACATCTTGGAACATCCTGACCACAGTTTTTTGTTTAGTGTAGTACAACTTATAGAATAATATTAGGGGTGGACCCTGGCAACTACACTTAGAAGAACAAGAACTGTTCTGGCAGTTGAGAACTGATGCACACTTTCCACCAGGTCTTAATGACATCGCATCCATTAAATGTATCCTTAAGCTTAAAGCTCTCCGTAGATAACAATGAATTATAACCACCCTTTAAGAATTTCTATTTATATTGATTTTTAATCATCTACTGAGTTGATTTAGAACAGGATTTGTGTAAAAAATCTTTCTTGTAGTATGAGTGAATTGCAAAATGGTCCGACTGCGTCTTAGACTCTATTTGTGTTTGGAAGTATTACAGAACAAATGTTTAAACACACTTGTGTGTACTATTATAGGTATCACCTTATAGTTTTTAATGAATGTATAGGAAAGTTAAGTATTGTATTTAGAACTTACTATATTAATGTATGAATTTAATATATATATATATATATATATATATATATATATATATATATATATATATATATATATGTGTTTTTTATGTAAATTAATTTATAATTGTGAATGGCTGATTGATTAATTATGTAATGAGATTGTGTTTAGTATTTAAGCTAAGCTGTGAGTATTTTGTACTGTCTGATGAAGGTTGAGCATTGGCTTAACTGAAAGCGCTTACGTTTATTTATTAAAGCCCGTGCTGTTTTCTTTTACGTTGTTCTACATTGCTTTTTTGTGTTTTTTATCAGTTTACAACTTTGTTTTTGAGTTGAGTCGCTTACTTAATGAACTGTTATGAATGAAAAGCCACCAGCCAGATGAATAAATCCAATTTAATTACAAAATAAACTTATACAGCCACAAAACGAATTTAAAAATGCCAGGAACAAACCACAAATATCCGTAAGCGCTTTCGTTTAAAAGGTTTTAAACTTCATCAGACGTTTAAGTAAACCTTATTTAATACAAGTACTTGCTCAAAATATATTAATATTAGAGTGCATGGCATTTCACTGACTGTTTACAGTCTGAAATTCCAGTATTTTGAATAAAACATATGGCTCTTATCGTAGCACATCTCCAGAGCAGGATTTAACATGCAATCGGGGGAAGGTGGGTATCTCTTTCTCCTGTTTCTATCATGTGATGAAATGGGAGCAATATATTCTACACCTGATGTACCAGCACATGACTATGTAGTCAATTAGCACTCCTAGGGTGACCCTTGGATTGATATTGCTTCTACCTACAACAAGGTGACCAACTGTCCCAGTTTTTCCAGGACAGTCCTGGTTTGGAAGTCTCTGCCCCAGAATCCCAATCATTGTCTTTGGGACACAGAAATGCCCCAGTTTAGACCACTCAGTCTGAATGGTGACCTGGCTTCCTGGGGCAGCCAGTCCCCTTGCTTTCCCATCCTGAGCAGCTCTGGGGACTTTGTAATTTTTCAGGGATGCCATTGGGTATGGGGTAAGGTCGGATGCCTTCACCCTGGCAGGATCCTTCCAGGCCCTGCTGCCATCCATCACTCACTGCATCTAGGACTTCCATTGTGGGGGGCTCTGCTAATTCCACTCACCCAGGCAAGAGCTCTCCAGGCTCCCACCCATCTGCCTGGTGTTCCCTTACTGACGTCTGTCAGGGCTGACCCCTACAGGCCTCCCCTTCTACCTGGCCAAGAGACCTTCCCTGTCCGTGCCCCCCCATGTCGGGGGACTCCACCACCTCCATGTCTCATGCAGGTTGCCAATTCATGCTGGATCACTCATGACCTTGGACCCTCTCAGGGAAGCTTCCCTCCAATCCTGTCTGTCCCTCTGGAACTCCCTTGGCTGCTAAGCGGCAGATCCACTCTCATGAAGGCTTTAGTCCCCCTGCTTTCCCAGCCAGAGCAGCTCTGGGGACTTTTGAGATTTTTCATGGATACCGTCGGTTATGGGGTGAAGTTGGATGCCATCGCCCTGGCAGGAACTCTCCAGGCTCCTCCGTCTTCCACCCTGGCACTTCCTCAAGGACTTCCTTCATGGGGAGCTCTGCCTAACCCGACTAACACAGGCAGGAGCTCTCCAAGCCCTGCCACTGTCTGCCAATTGCACCCTGAAGGACTTCCATCATGGGGGGCTGTGCCTGACCCTGCTCACCAGGCAGGAGCTCTTCAGGCCCTGCTGCTGTCCATCAGTCACTCACTTAAGGACTTCCATTTTGGGGAGCTCTGTCTGACCCCCCCCCCCCTCACCCAGGCAGGAGCTCACCCAACCCTGCCACTATCTGCCTCTCTCCCCCTTCCAGACTTCTGTCCCAGAGGGGGCATGATCTGTACCCCCTCACTCAGGTGGGAGCTGTCCTGTCCCATTCACTTTACATGAATCTCTCCCTTTCCGACTTCCATTGTGACGGACCACCCTCTGGGCTTCCACTTCTACCAAGGAGAGAGAGAGAGAGCTCTTTTCCATGGTTACATATCTCCTCACTGCTGGCAAATCATGCAGTGTCACATGTGCTCTTTGAGCATCTCAGGGGATATTCCCAGCCTCATGGAACTCTGCTGGCCTATGCGGCCTTAGACAGTCCCTCATCCAGACTTCCATGACACTTGTTCTCCCCTTTGCCTTGCACCTAGGGCTTTCAAGCTCTCAGAGGAGATGGCCCTGGGTCTTCCCATCTCTGCACTTTTTGCGGTACACCTCAGTCTCTCTCCCCTATGTTGCCAGGTAGCAATGAATGAGCATCACTTTGAGCTTCCTGGTGTGTGGCCTCTTGGCTCCTGGGTGGTGCCATTCATAGAGTGGCATCCCCATAGTGCCGGGTGAAGGACGGGAGGCCAACCTGTTGGCCCCAGTGTGAGATGACATGGTGGCCCTATCTCCACTCCTGTGGGGGCTAGGAGAATGGGATTGCAGACCTGGCTTCCCGGGATGGCCCTCAAGTGTCCTAGTTTAGATTCTGTAACAAAATGGTCACCCTGACCCTATAGATTACTACTTTAGGTGAGCATTCTTGCTTGAACATGTATCTATTGTACAGTCAATGAATTCAGGAGAACCATTATGCTTTAAGACCTTGTTTCTAGGACAACACACATAAATAATTATCTTTCCATGTTTTCCTCACACTTATCCTCTATTTACCAACAGTAGCCATGCCTCTCAGTCTAATGATCCCTGCCTAATTTTCCTTGAGGATTTCTTCACTAATGTTGTGGCATTTCCTTTACCTTTGCTATTCTTTCACCAGAATATTCAAAAGTCAACACAACACCTGCTTAAGCCACTGTGGAAGTAGCAGGAAATGCCCGTGTATACCATACCTTTTTCAAGTACAATCTTTTATTCCTTCGATAAATAACAGGCAATGTTTCACAGCCACCTTGTCGTAATCATGCTCATCATACTCAGGTCATCCAGACACTGATAACCTTCTACTAAGCAGCTGCAGTTGCTAACTTAATGATCTTTGCAAAAACTCAGCCATTTTATGCATAGGCTTCCCATATTTATTACCTGACACTAGTATTGGTAAATGCTCTACAACTGCAATTTAGAGTGAATATTTTATAAAATGTATCCAGTCTGCCATCTTGGTTTTTATGTAGTCCATTGGCTCTCACCCTTCTTCATACTTTTATGACTCCACACAATCTCAGATTTCATCTTCTTTCTGTATCTTCCTTTCCAATCAGCTGTTTGTTCTCCATGCTCAGTTTGTTTTACCGTTACTGTTGCCTTTTCCTGAATCTTGAATATTTAAAATTTAGCATGTCTTGTGGCCATTTAATGATCATAGAAGAATTCTATATTACCCCATCCAGCTATTTTCTGGGATTGGACATATACTGTAAACTATTCTGTCACATTCCAAAATTTAATTTTTATTACTTCTAACCTCTTTGTCACCTCTGAAACATTTAACTATATCAGTTTCTTTGAACAACTAGAAGGGTCATGAAAAAACATGTTTGTGCTGCTCAGCCATGAATTATTCCATCACTAAATTGCTCAGTTTCAGGTGCATATTTCATTTCTTGCATTGTCAGTTGGTAAGTGACACCTTTACTCTACTTTACACTGAAAATACCATCACATAAGATACTTTTACTTGGTTTAGAAGTTTTAATTATTAGCGTTGCAGTGTGACCAAAGGAGGCAAACAACTTCTCCAAGCACTGTGAGACTTCTTCAAGATTATTATTATTATTTTATTTTCTGTATCTTACAGTGCATTATATGTGCTTTATTGATTAAAAATATAAATAAAATCAGAAAAATTGTAAAAGTTGTAGCGATATGTACTCCAGGTGTTGTTTAATGATGTGGAGAACCACAGAGATAGCTTATATTGAAAGCAGGTCTCTGAAGCCTACATGCTAACTATCCTTTTATTTTTTGGTGGGGGGACTATCAGCTTATGTTGTCTTTTACTGTAAGTATTTTAATGTGTATACAGAAACTATGATATGACAAAAGTCAAAATCAAACGGCATGGTCAGATTGAGAAAACTTTGCTGTATTACATTGAGCAGCCTGCACAATGAGCGGCCATGTGCATGGCTTGTGCAATTCAGAAAACCGAGCTGCATGATGGGTCTAAGCTAAATATTATGTAGTCAGCAATGCTATATGTTAATGACTGTATAATGAGGCACAGTGTATCATAATGAGGCAAAACAAGATGGTAGAGCAATTCAAAAATGTTTAAATGTCGCACAATGGTGCTGCATCTGCTGTATGTTTGAACTCGGCAATATGCCATTGTTCAGATGGAGTACATTGCGGAACTATGTTAGGGGTTGTCATAACCATAGTAACAGTGTATCTGCAGGAGGCTCTCATCACAGCTGCACAACATCACCCATGGAGGTGTTGGGTTAGACAACCATGCTTAATATTTCACAGCCTCCACAATACCAACATGATAGCCCATTACAGTGGTGATATCATGGTGACACAGACACCACACAGCAACTCTTAGACATATGAAGGCATTGACTGCAGCACCACGGGAGTCATGGAGGTCCTATCCCAGTGAATAGAAGGTAAGTGTACCTTTAATTATATTAACTACAGGGACCTTTCAATAATCTACAGCAGACACAGTCGGGGTATCTCAGGCATTTGCCATAAGAATACTCTATCAGTTTCTCAAGGCCATGTTTCAGCATGTGGGGAGTCATATGTGGTTTTCATATACTTAACAGGAGAGAGCAAACACCATGCAGGAACTCTAATATACAGCCCATTTCCCTGAGATACTGGGGGCCATAGCCTCTATCCACATTGAAATTAGACAGACTATGACTGCTCATCTCCACCTGGTGAACTGGGAAGGAGGTACATGAACCACAGAGGGTATTACTCCATCAACTACCAAGTGGTCTGTAATGCACAGGGTATCATCTTCAAAGTATGTATAGGTCACAGGACAGTATTCATGGCTCCCATATATATGGTAGACATGTGGCCGTACCAATGGCTTGCAAGGTGTGACCTCTCACAGGGGTATCTTATTGGTGATGCCAGATATGCACTGGAACCCTGGTTCATGGTGACACCCATGACAAATCTACACAACCAGACAGTCTATAGGTACAACCATGCATTATCACAAACCAGAAGTACTACATAGCATGTGTTTGAGCTGCTGAAGGCACACTTTCACTGTCTGGATTTGTCAGGTGATGCTGCAGTATGACCTACCCATGTATGCCAAAATAGTGACTGTGTGTGCAGTATTACACCATATTATAGTTAGGAAGCCATTACAGCAGGGCGAGCTCCTGCAGGGCTAGCAGTTTCCACCATAATCAGTTAGTGAAAGCTGAGACAGACAAGAAGTCAGGGGAGGAGCCAACAGCAGGGTTGATCATGCCAGACTGACAAAGGTGCTACATTCCATGGAACCAGCAAAGAGGCTTCAAATTATGCATAGCTTTACAACAGATGTATACAAGAGTTAAGTAATACACTACAGTAAAATGATGCATGAAAAAACATTGCCAGGCAGTGTTTCATCATGCACAGGCTGGTCAAGCTGTGCATCAGATGTAGGCAATCCAAGGGATACTGTATAAAGGGTAAGGTACAGTTATCATCATTTGCACAGGTAAAGAAGAGACTATAGGAGTACATGTTTTTCACAGGGAAGTGAGTGAGTGTGAGTGCTGATGTGTATAGAAAGAAAATGTGCTTTTATGAGAAATGTCAGAACTGGTATGGGGGTTAAATGTCGAAAAGGACTGAGGTCTGTGGATGTGTGTGATGTGTTGTGGCTGTAATGTAGTTGTTTCTGCAGGTCTGCAGGACACAGCCCCAGCAGTTGTTGTAGCACTGGGGCTCAGTCTACTGGACAAGTCAAGGGCATACATGACAAATGGTTCAGCATCTCATGCATGTCCCAGCCCACTATGGATGGTTTTACTAGGACTTGCAGTGGCTGTATCATGACCCTGACTAGATGTCAATGTGCCGTGTGACTTTGACCAATGTCTGCTAGAATATTTGTTAGCATGATGATGGCCAAAACCATGGGGATGCCCTCTCCTGGTAGTAGACACCACCACAATACATGTTGCTGTGGAAGTGCTATCACTGCAGAGTGGGATCTTACATATCTCCGTCCGTGTTGGCTAACACCTGCATATGTAGCAGATGACTGCCTGTGAAGATAACCCCTCGCTCATGCCAAATAACCCAGAGAAGACATTGCATAGTCCATTATGTGATTCAGTGTATCAAAGGAATCACACATATGGGACATGTACTCTGACCCAGAGAAGACATTGCATAGTCCATTATGCGATTCAGTCTGTCAAAGGAATCACACATATGGGACATGCACTCTCGTAGTTCAGTGTGCACACCGTGGATCAACTTTACTATCTCTGCTGTGACTGTGATGACACTATATTTGTATGTTGGGTTGCAGCCACTGACTCACCATCTTCAAGTGGAGGTTGATAGCCATATCTCCATCGAGCACCATTACCAACCTTCTTGTGTGGACCTCCTTGTCCATGAGTGCTAGGGACAGATTCAGACATCTACCTATTGGTGGCCAGCAAACTTCTCTGATTAATAGCACCCCCATCAAGCTGACCTCTCTCTCTTAGATGTTTGTATAGACTGAATATCCACAAGCATAGAGACTGTGTCCATGGTCTATGTATGTATGCTTTTATTTATTTATTTATTTACATTTGTTTACCAGGATAATCTGAATGGGCTGTGTCCCTTTTAGGAGGCCTAGGGAGAAAAGCTCCACAAACAGAGAATGCATGATTACAAAAAAAAATTAATTTGAACAGATATATCTGTAACAATGAGTAGTTTACAGTCCAAAGTAGGCTTTATATGTATATACATAGGTTCATAGGTTCATAGGTAAGCACTAGGCTATCTGCCCAAGAGCATTTATAAGCCTAGCCAGAGTGTGTTGGCTTTTGCCAGCCCCTTAGATTAGTTCCCTGTGCCTCTGACCAGCAGAGCCATTAGTTCCCCGCACCTCTGTCCAGCAGAACCACTGCAGTGATCCCCGGGATAAATTTTCTGTTTCCCATCCACCCATCAAGGTTTCTCTTGAAGAGTGCTAGTGAGGGGCTCTGCCTGATGTATATTAGGATCTTGTTCCAAAGCATGGGGAGTCTCTGGGTCAGGAATCTTTCCCTCCAGCATGTCCTATTTATCATTGTGGTAAGGTTTATATCCCTAGAGCGTGCGGCTCTCAGGGATTTGTTTATGCTGTATGCCTGTCTTTCTCTTGAAAAAAATTTAATAGTTTTGCTGTCTTTACTGAATGATACCTGTTTTGACTGTAATACTACCTGTTGATTGTTATACTTCCTGTTGATTGCAATGCAAATATTTTTCTTGTAATTCTCTATATAATGTAGCTTTGTATTGTGGAGCTTTTCTCCCCGGGCCTCCATTGAAAATGGGCTCTCGAGCCCAGTGGACCTCCCTGGTCACCAAACTGGAATAAATAAATAAATAAAAATTGGCCTCATATTTTTGGTCCATTTTTCATAAAATCGTGGTTTTCTGGCAAATTAGTGGGAAATCATTAAAGACTAAAGTTAGAAAATAATGACAGACATTTGAGTTTCAGGTTTCATATCCTTCAGAAAATCCATGCTAATGCAAAACCCATTATTCTTTCAACTGTCTAAATTTGTAAGAACAATAATTAAAAATTGTTCCTATTTTTGGGCCCTTGTCCCACTTTTATTTAAGGCTTTGTCCAGATTTCTTGCTTTAAGAGGTTGAGAGGTATACTGTTCTCACATATCAGTGGAATGATTTGCATTCATCAAACATGTGAACAATTCCCTCAATGATACTCTTTCAGAGATATAACCCTTTGTTTGACCATAACAATCATACGTTTTGGTAAACAACATGCAGCTTTTCTTTCACACATTTCCAATATCAAATCAGTATCTACAGAAAGACCTTTATACCTTTGTACACTCATTGTCTACCAAATGGATAGTTTGGTGTCATTCAAAGGGGATCCAATGTCTGTCTGCCTGGGATGACATGCTGGACAAGCCACGCTGCTTCGCAAGGGACGGCTTGCACCTGTCACCCCTGGGCTTCCGGATATTGGCAAAGGCTCTTGCCACCCCCATAGTGCCTTTTTTAGGCAAAGCTCAAATTCTAAACCTACCACCCTAGAACACAAAAAAGGAAAAAAACTAAGGGTAATGCTGCTCAATGCCAGAAGTCTCAATCTCAAGATGCACGCACTCGAGGCCCTTCTCAGTATGGAGAACATCGATGTCTGTGCTGTGACAGAAACCTGGTTCAAGGCTCCTGAGAGCACCCCAGCACTATCAGGTTTCACCTCATATCATGCGTTCCGGCCCCAAAATCCGGACAACACCAAGAAAGGAGGGGGGGTGTCCATATTCATAAAGGACACACACACCTCAAGGTTGGTGGCAACGCATGATGCATCGGAGACCATCCAGGTGTAATTAACCATAGGCAAGACTGCTCTGCAATTTGTAGCATGTTACAGGCCACCCTCTCAAACTCAGGAACCTCACATGGCCTTCCTGAAAACACTGGAGGGGATAAATGTATCTCCAAATACCATCATACTAGGTGATTTCAACTACCCTAATATAGACTGGGAACATTATTCAAGCCCAAACACTCTAGCCCAAAGGTTCCTGGAGTTCATAAACTCAAATGCCATGGAACAACTAGTCACCATCCCCACAAGAGGAGAAAACATACTTGATCTCATCATCACGAGCATGGGATCACAATGTTCAACACCGGAAGTATACCCCTCACTGGTGAGATCAGATCATAAACTAATCTCGCTGGAGGTCCTCATCCCGCCCCCACCTGAAATAAAAAAGACCACAGTGAAAAACTTCTCAAAAGCCGACTTTACACTTCTAAAAACTAGTGTGGTCTCCTTTAAGGCCCCTGAGCCAGTGGTAAACATTACTCAAACCGCTGAATCACTTACAAATGCCTTCTACCAGCACCTACAGGACTGCATGGATCAGGCAATCCCAAACAAAACTAAGACTCTTTGTACCAAAGGCAAGCGTCCAGTCTGGTGGACCCCAGCCATAAACAAGCTCTACAACAAAAGGAGGAAGCTACTACAAGATAGAGCAAAATCCTTGAAAGGTAAGACACCTTTGATCATTATAAGTAAAAAACTAAGAGCTCTCATAAAATCATCCAAGGCAAATTTTGAGAGAAAAATCGCCAAGGACTCAAAAGACAATCATAAGGCCTTCTTTAGCTATGTTAGAAACCTAGGAGGAAACTCCCAGATATGCTCAGAATTAGTTCAAAATGATGTGAAGATTACTGAACCTACACACATTGCCAACATACTGGCTGACAGGTTCAGTGCAAACTTCTCCCCCCCCCAAAGGAGAGATATCTATACCAGAGGATTGTAGCCCCCCAAACATCTCCAACGCCCAGGTGAGAACTGCTCTCTCCAAGGCAAAAAACACAGCATCCATGGGACCGGATGGTGTCCCCGGCTGTGTGCTCCACGAACTCAATGAGGAATTAAACCCGCAGTTAGGACAGCTGTTTAATCTTAGCCTCACCTCAGGATACGTACCCAAGGAGTGGTGCACGGCGACTGTGGTCCCACTTCATAAGGGCGGTGCCTCCACCGACCCTGGAAATTACCGTCCCATTAGCTTGACAAGCCTTATCTGCAAAGCCATGGAGAGGATCATAATGGAACTCATAAATAAAGACATAGGGAACTTGCAGACTTTGGATCCATCCCAGTCTGGCTTTGTCAAAGGCAGATCATGCCTCTTAAAGTTGGTTGACTTTTTTGAAACAGTCACCAAGGCCATTGATGAGGGCAAGGCAGTCCATACAGCCTACCTCGACCTGGCAAAGGCCTTCGACACAATACCTCACTCAGGTATCATCGAAAAACTCATCAGCTTAAATGTAAACCCATACATCACAAGATGGGTTGCAAACTGGCTAAGTGACAGAACCCACAGGGTCAGAGTTGCTGGCGCCATGTCAGACACAAAGCCTGTCACAAGTGGTGTCCCACAGGGCTCAGTCCTGGGACCACTCTTGTTCGGCATCTACTTTTCTGAAGTACAAGCAAACACAGGAGGGTTATGGCTGACAAAGTTTGCAGATGACTGCAAACTGGGCGCCATAGTCGAAAACACATCTGACACAGATATCCTTCAGAAGGGCTTCACAGAAACGGATAACTGGTGCCAGAGCCATGGCCTAAAGTTAAACACCAAGAAATGCATAGTCATACCCTTCGGGAAAAACAAGGTTACCCCTAGCTACCATATAGGTGGCAATCCACTGAGCACAGAAGAAGTCATCAGGGATCTGGGGACCCAGGTTGACAGTAACCTTTTGTTTGACACTCATGTTGCCAAAGTAGTTAGGAAAACCTTCTACATTGCCCACCTGATCATGAAGGGATTCACATCTAGATCTAGGGAGGTCATCGTCCCCCTGTACTCGTCACTCATTAGACCTATGATTGAGTACAATGCCCCATTCGGAATGTATCTGACCCGACACCTGCAGCAGCTGGAAAGGCCCCAAAAGTTCCTCACCAAAAGGATAAAGGGTCTCAAAAATATGTCTTATGCTGCCAGACTGAAAGAACTCCAGCTCTATTCAGTCGCATACCGCTTGCTCAGAGGTGACCTGTGCCTGACATATAAGGCCATGTCAAACCCAGATTTGATGAATATGCTTCACCTCAAAAATCTAGATCCCTCAGAACCACAAGGGCGGAGACTTAAACCTTGACACGGTTATTAATAGAACGTGCTGGTGGGACAGATTCATCACCCAGAGACTCCCTATGCTGTGGAACAAAATCCCGGTACATGTGAGGCAGAGCACCTCGCTGGCCTTGTTCAAGAGGAATCTTGACCAATGGATGGGAGATCGCAGATATACCCCAGGGATTACTTCAGTGTCACTGCTTGACAGAGGCACAGCAAAATAATAGGCATAGTTTTCTTCAAACTAAAGGGGTGGCGAAAGCCACATAACTATGGGCTAGGCTTATAAATGCCCTTGGGCAGATAGCCTAGTATGAACCTATGAACCTATAATTTAATTTTTTTGTAACTTACACCATTTCGCAAATATTATGAACTCTAATGAACTATGCTTTCAGTACAGGGTTTTGGAAAACGCTGTCAGGAAACAAATGTTTTCCTTGCTTAGAAGATCACAATAAGCAAAGGTATTAATTAGCCTCCTGCAGTTCAGGATTAAACGAGCTAAGTGCATAATAAGCATAAAGAGAACAGTAGTTTATATATAAGGAGTGGAGGAGAGTGCTAATGTAGGTAATAGGAGAGAAAATAACACTTTTAGAAAGTTAGAAAGGGTGGGAAGGGGTGGAGTGGGGGATCATGAAGTTAGGAGAATAAAGGAATAATGGGGTACAATAAGTAAGTGAAGGGAAAGTTGAAGACGTAGAATGGGTAACAGGAGAGATGGCAGATTGTAGGGCTGGAAGAAGTGGTGAGAAGGGATAAATATACAGCATGTAAGATTAGAACAGTAATTAGGTAGAAAAGTATGTACTTGTGATTAGTTAGAGAGTTTTGTTCTTAATCAGGGTTAGAACAGGCGCAGGACCAGGAGTCCATCAGATGATTTTTAAATACTTTCTGAAGGAAGTGTGTTTAATGTCAAGTAGTAAACTGAGTGGAATATTGTTCTACAGTTTGGTGACAAGCATGAGAAAAAGAGAGTCTCCAGCAAAGTTCTCGGACCTGGTCACTATGAGTAGGTGTTTATGAAAGGAATGTCTGGTTGGTGTATACTGAAAAAGAATATTGGCCAGACTAGGGTATTTTTAAGGGCTGTGGATAAGTTTGCGAATGATAATAATGATATGATAAGTCATGGGGGAGTGCCTTCCAAAGGAGCTGCTGTAAGTCTGCACAGTGCTGAGATCTATGTGTTAAGCTGGCTGCAAGTTTTGCAGTTTTGTTGTAACACTGTTTGAGAATGTGTATTTGGGCAGACTGTAGATTATTCAGGATGAGGGTTCCATAGAAAAGACTTGGTAGAAGGTATTTTGTAGGTATATGTAATTTAGCTTTTCCAGTTAGATATGGCTTGATCCTGTATGGAGTGCTATGTTTTTTGTGATTTTTTTTCCAAAGTTTCTTTACACATAAGTCAAACTTCATGCTGTCATCTATTGTGACTCATAGAGGCTTGATATGTAAGACTGTTTCAGTTAATGTGCTGTTGGAAGAATGTAATGAGAAGAGGGATTTTTTTCTTGATATGATTTGGATGTAAAGAGGAGTAGTTTTGTTTTTTGGGGGTTTAGAAGAGTTGGGAGTTGTTGAGCCTCTTCTCAACAGACAGGAGTGATTTCTGTGTAAACTCCTGCAATTTATCAATGGAGTTAGCTGAGTAAAAAAGCATGGAGTCATCTATGTATTGTATAATTGTGACAGTTTTACTGGTTTCATGGTAGATCATTTATGAAGACAGTGAATAGGAAAGGGCTGAGGATGGATTCTTGGGGGACTTCTATGGGTATGGGAAGGTAAAAAGTAATATCAGTGTTCCATTTGACTGCCTGATGTTGATCAGATTGGTAAGTAGTGAATCCTGAGAGAAAGGGTATGTCAAGTGTCCAAGGGAGGATAGTCTGTTTAGAAGTAAACAGGGTGGGATACAGTATCAAAGGCTTTAGACAGCTCTAGGAATACTGTTGATGTTAACTTGCCAGTATTATGATGCAGGTTGTTGGAGGTGCAGAAAATGAATAGTGTAGAAATAGTACTGTCATATGGATGAGCCCATGATGTGTAGGGAACAGAAGGTTAATGTCATATATTGAGCTAAATAGTTGCTGATAAATTCATTTTCAAGGATTTTGCATAGTGGAGAGAGAATGGCTATAGACCAGCTGTTCATAAAGTCTGTTGATTTTCCACCTTTATGAAGAGGTAGGACATTTTCCAGATTAGGTGAACATGGCTTTCTTATATTGATGGGTTAATTAAGATAGATAAACAGTAGACAACTGCTTCTGCAATAGTTTTGATATAACTGTCAGGAAGATTGTCTTGGGTGAGAGCTGAGGGTTTTAGTTTTAAGGGAATTTTTTGATGGTGGTGGTTTGAATAGGTTGCAGAGATATTTTGTTGAGGCTATGGATGCTATTTTAATAGGTAAGATTGCAGTATTTGTGTCTTTTAGTAGTAAGGCTACTGTTTTAATAAAATAAGTATTGTATTGGGAGACTATTTATTTTTTATTTATTTATTTTATTTCTTTTACATTTGTTGACCGGGATGGTCCGACTGGATACATATCCGTTTTCAGCGGAGTCCCGGGGAGAAAAGCTCCAGACATACAACAATTTAGAAGTATTACACATATCCCGGGGAGAAAAGCTCCAGACATACAACAATTTAGAAGTATTACACATATTGGGTAAATAACATTAAGTAAAAGTGAGTACAAAGAAAAAGTAGATAGCACAATGATTTCAATTACAGGACATACATGGTAATACCAGACAAAGCAGAATGTATCCATCCATAAGGCAATCCGTAGGAGACATACAATAAGTGGTAGAAATAGGAGAGAGTTCCTTAGTTACGTATGGTTTAGGAAATTTATTAAGGCAATCAGACCTAGATTAGTTTGTATGATTGATCAATATGATTGGGTGGACTGGTAGGGTAGTACGGTCGAGGAGAGTCAGGGTACTAGTCCGGGTTGGTGCAGGGCATAGCCAGTGTGACTTAAGGTGGCTTTTTAGTTTATGTTTAAATATCGTTGGTGAAGATTCTTGGGTAATGTTATCAGGTAGTGAGTTCCAATATTTACCGACAGAGTTGGCAAAGAGGGAGTCACCTGCAGTGTGGTTTGATTTGGTCATAAGTACTAATAGTTTGGTGGATGAGCGGAGTGTCCGATTGTTACTATAAGGGCAGATTATGTTACTAAGGGCTGGAGTAATGTCTGGGTGGTGGAGAATTTTATGGGCTACTAAGAGCTGGTTGAGTTGGAGGAGTTGTTGTAGTTCCAGCCAGCCCAAGAGTTTCAGGTTCTGGCAGTGGTGGGTCCGGTAGGGTGTGCCAGTAGCAAATCTGGCTATGTGGTTATAGGAAGTTGACAATTTTTGAGGTCAGTTTTACTCAGGTGGGAGAAGAGAGGGAGGCGAGAGAAGGGTTGATAAGAGATGCGATCTGGCAATAGCAGTTCTTGCTGGCGGGGTTAGTAATGATCTGATCCTATAGAGGCTGCCAAATTTCTTATTGATAGTTTTTATGGTTTGGTTGATATGTACATCAAACCTAAGGTTGTCATCGATCATGACACCCAATAGTTTGGTTTGGGTTACTGGGGAGATGATGATGCCATTATTAGCTGTTATGTTGAATGAGGGTGGTTTGGTTCTATTTGTTGGGGTGAAGAGAAGTAACTTAGTTTTGTTGGGGTTTAGTATTAGTTTTTGTTTAATAGCCAATTTTCAACCTTGTTGAAGGTGTTTTGGGTTAATGTGAAAAGTTTTGTTGGGGAGGAGGCAGAGCAGATCAAGGTTGAGTCATCTGCATACTGAATGCAGGTAGCCTCTGGTATGACTGCACTAAGTTCATTTATAAAGATGGAAAAAAGAAGGGGACCTAGTATTGATCCCTGAGGAACTCCAAGTTTGATGGGGAGGTGAGAGGAGAGTTTGCCCTTCCACAGTACTGCCTGTTGTCTGTCTTGTAGGTAAGACTCAAACCATTGGAGGGCTTGCTTGTTTAAGTTTTGGGCTTCCAAACTTTTCACTAACATTTTGTGATCTACCATGTCAAAGGCCTTGGAAAGGTCTAAGAAGAGGGCAGAGGACAGATTGTTATTGTTACGATTGTGGTTGATGGCATCAGAGAAGGAGAGGAGAGCTGTTGTGGTGCTGTGATTGGGTCTAAAGCCATGTTGTGAATTAGATAATAGTTTGTTCTGTGTGAGATATTTCATGAGTTGAATATGAACACACTTTTCCATGATTTTAGCTAGTGGGGACAGAATAGCTATGGGCCTGTAGTTGGACAGTTCGGTAGAACTGCCTCCCTTGTGTAGTGGTATTACATGTGAGATTTTCCATATGCTGGGGATAACGGCTTCTGATATGGTACAGTTGATAAGGACAGAAATAGGGTATGCGATTGCTTCTGCAGCCTGTTGTAAGTAGTTAGCTGGTAGGAGGTCTGCAGCCAGGGTGGTTGGTCTTAGCTTACTAAGTAGGGTCTTAATGAGTTTGGTGGGGACGGATTGGAGTTTGAAGGGGGCTATTGTGCTGGACATTTCTTTGTTAGGATTAAGTCCTGTGGGTTTGAGTTGGTTAGCTAAATTTTGTATGGTTTCTGTGAAGAAGGAGTTAAAGGAGTTTGCCGTGTCTTCTGGAGTTTTTTGATTGGTACCATTTGGGTTTGGGGTGGTTGTTTGTCCTGGATGGAGTAGTCTGTTAATTCCTGCCCAGAATTTCTGGGGTTTAATTTTGTGTGCTTGTTGTAAGTGGTGGTAGTTTTATCTTCTGTTATGGATTTTTTTGCCTCATTTCTTAGTTGCCTAAATAGGAGTTGGTCGGGTTGGGTTTTAGTTGTGCGGTAGGTGGCCCATGCTTTATTTCTTGATATCATTTTGTCCCTGGTTTCTTTGGTGAGCCAAGGTGCAGTATTGACCTTGGTTCTACTAGTCCTACTAGGGGCGTGGAGGTTGAGGATGGTGAGGAATTTGTCATTGAAGTAGGAGACTGCTTCATCTAGTGGGAGCCATTGTAGTGCAGTCCAGTTGCACGCCTTTAGTTCACTGTTAAATTTTAGAGGGTCAAAGCTTCTGTTGCTTCTTATAGTTCTATATATGGGTTGCAGATGGTAGTTGAACTTGTGTCTGAGTATATATGTCAGGCTATGGTCACTTAGATCATCTGGTAGAGTGCCTGTTGAATAGAGATGGGGGAAGTTATTGATAAGTATCCAATCTATAGTACTAGCCTTGTTATGTGATTTACTTGGCCTAGTGGGTGAGGTTATGGTTTGGGTAAATCCTTGGAGGTTAATGTGGATCATTGGAGGTTGAGTGGAACAGGCTGACCAGTCTATGTTGACATCCCTGAGGATTATAGTTTCCTGTGGCTGGTTATTGTTGAGCCAGGTCAGGAATTCCTCTAGGGTGTCAATGTTCTTTCCTGGGGGAATGTAGACACAGACAATGTTTATGCTTTTTTGTTTGTTAATGTGTAGCTTTGCAATGATAATTTCGGTGTTATTGAATAGGGGGGGTTGTAAGGTGGCCATGGTTACAGATATGGTGGATTTATAGAGTATTGCTACCCCACCACCCTTTTTATGGGTGCGATCAAGTCTATGCATGTTGTACCCGGGTGGCAGGACTTCAGTGTCTTTGGTGGCAGGTTTTAGCCATGTTTCTGTGAGACAGAGTATCTCAGGTGAATATACTGCCAGGAGAGCATGTAGGTGCTGGGTTTTGTTGTTTATGCTCCTGATGTTTAGGTGACAAGCCAGCAAGGAGTCGTGGGGTCTGTGAGTTGGGCTTATAGTGGTTGGGGTTTTATCTGACAGACTGGGCATAGATGAGGTGTTTGGGCCTGGGTTTGGGTGGATGTCACCATCCTTGGTAAGGTTATTTTTTATTCTGATTATGAGTTTCCAGACTCGGAGCAGTGTATGATGATAGTATCTAGGTTTGTTGTGGATGTACTTAGGCCTGATAGGGACAAAGTTAGGTGAGGCATTAGTATAGAGGTTCAAGGAAGAGACAGGATGGGGGGTATTTAGTAGAAGTGGAGGGGTGGAGGTACTGAATCTGGGATAGTGAAAGCCAAGATGTACTGTGTTTTCATAGGAGGAGAGTTGAAATGGGATAATTAGTAGGGCTGGTAGAATGAATAGTAGTATATTTGTGGAGGTGGACATGATTGTCGGGAGGAGATTTGATAATGGTATGGGAGTAGGAGGGGTTAGTAGTGGGTGATGAGATAGGTCGAGAGTGTGATATTGGTTGTGGCTGATTGGTTGCGAGGGAGGTGGGAGTGGTTTGAGAGATATAAATTAAGCAATAGTAGGGGTGGGTGGGATTAGGGGGCAGGGTGGGGAGCGTAGTGAGCCCGAGCGAAGCGAGGGCGAACGGAGCGGGGCTTAACCAGTTTCTCGGTTTGCACTTGATTGGAGGTTGCAAGGTAGGTGAACTTCCACATCCAATAGGTTTTTGGTTTGTTGGAGCTATTATAATTATTACAGTTGTATCTTGTGAGACTATACTTTCAAATTGGTTGGTTATATTGGGGAATGGTTAAGTAGTGCAACCAGGGTGGATTGGATTATTTATTGAAGATCAGAACATTTTTGGGTTGGTTAGATTTGTGTTTTGCAGGTTGCTTTAGTATGTTTATCACATTTCACCATATTTTTTTGCCTGGTTTCTAAGCTCTCTGTAATTTTGGAGGTGGAGTTCAGTTTTGTAATTTTTCCAGTGTCTCCAGGCTTTGTCTCTGTTTTTCATCAGCAGCTTGGTTTGGTTACTTAATCAACGATCTGGGTTAAATTTAACCCTTTTAATTCTGGATGGGGCATGTTTGTTGAGTATGGCTAAGAAGGTAGTGTTGAACAGCACAATGTCATTGTGTGGTAAGGTTTTTAGTTGTTTCCAAATGACAGTTTTTAAGGCAGAAATAAAGGTATCTTTATCAAAGTTGGTTGTTTTATGTAAGAGGTTATAGCAGTGAGTTTTTTTTAGATTGATATATTACCTCTAACTATAAAAATGGTCAGGTGGTCACTTAAGGTGTCAGGTTGGGATCCTGTGGCAGATACTTTAGCTGGGAAATTAGTAAATATCCAGACATCAGTACTGTTTCTATTATTATTTAATTCTATCTTGTAGGGGTATCTAAGAGTTGAGTAAATCCATAGAGTTTAATATTGTTGTCACATTTTGCAGCTAGCCAGTCAAGTCCCCTAGGATTATAGGTCCTTGACTAATGTAGGTGGAGACCTAAGAAGGGAGTTCCTCAGCAATGTCAATGTTATCTCCTTGAGGGATGATACCCCTACTAATGTTTTACCTTTATGGTTATTTATTTTGAGTGAGGCCATTAGAATTTCAGATTTTCCTATAGTTGGAAGATTAATACAATGGATAGAGAGGGAAAGTGATTATTTATATATTATGGCCACCTACCTGCTTTCTTTTTTTTCTGTTGAGTCTGAGGATGTTAGCCATGTTTATCTGGCTAAGATTATATTGAATTGGTGACGAGCAGTCTAAGCATGAACCTCAGACAGTTTGTTGCAAATACTTCTGAGGTTGATCCTGATCAGCAATAGTCCTGAGGGATTTACTTAGTGTGACAATGATGACAAGTAGAATGGTGGTGGGGTCTTGCACCCTGGGTTGGGATGGATGACACCTGAGATTGGCAGTTTTAGCTGATGATTTTGTTAGGGAAAAAGCCACTTTTGTTTTAGTTTTAATCAGAAGGTGGATTTAGCTTGATCTAAGTTGTAATTGTTGTCTAGATGTTTAATGTTGACCAGTAGAATATATGGAGAGGTGATGAGGGTGAGGCTATGCTGAATTGTGTGTATGTAAATTGTATAGGGAGGTTATATGATATAGACTAGGGCAGGTGTGGATATTGTGGAAGGTAATTTAAGGAGGACAGGTGTGTGAGTATACTCAGGAATAGTAATGGTAATACTCTAAGGAGTACCATAATGCATGTAGGAGATGGGCTGGTCACACTCCCCGCGTCAAGCACACTCTGAATCCCCAGGCTGTGCCTGCTCATCCCCACCATCATTTTCATAGGTTACAGATCCAGCAACATCACCTGGGGACAGTTGTACAGTGCTGGTGACAGTTAAAGAGTTACTGTGAATATTAAAAAGCAAAACATATCCAGTGTATGTATGATAATCTTATCTTAAGTATGATCCAGCACCATAACTACTCATGCAACTGACATCTTTAGAACTCTAAACATGATAAAAACTAATATTCTTGGTCATGCCTTGTGGAGATGGTTTTGAACATTGGACCCCTGATGGGCCTCTATACCATAAGTTAGATGTATCTAATGATGTTTAGAGTGACTACGAGCTAAAGAGAACTTGTAACTATTGTACCATTTCATTCTCAGCATCTGAGAATTTTGACTTGGATGTGGATTGCATACCAGAAGTGATATTTTTTTCTGTGTACCTTGCTTTATAAACATAGCTCTGTTAGTATGTAATTAATGGAATTAACAGCCCTCTTCCTGCATAGGCCTTACAAATCCTTGCAATGCTACTCCTATGCTACCAGGACCTATAACACAATGTGTTTCTCTCTGATAGATACCTGTAGCCACAATCTTTAAGTAAATGTCAGGCATGAAAGTGCACTGAGCATATATTTGCCACAAAACAAACACAGAAGTACAAATGAACAAGAACACATGACATTACAATAGCACAGTTACAAAGGCTGGTGCTAATGACATATGTGAAGACAAACAACACTAAAATAGTATGGAAGACAACTCTGAATATGAACTCAGTGGTGTGTCTATCTATGATAAAAAATCCTGTAGGCTACTACATTCAGGTTTATGGTATTGTTATAGGTTCATAGATTAGTACTAATCAAACTGCCCCTGTGGGCCATTTTAAGCCTAGGCAACTATCCTCTTTGAGGATCAAACCCTGCACCTTGCGTCTGTAAGGTAAACACCTTAAACATTATGTTAACCTTCCACCTGCACGTTTGCAATGCATCCCTCAAGACAACCTTCCACCAGTACACTTGTAATGCACCCCTCAAGACAACCTTCCACCTATACACTTGTAATGTACCCCTCAAGACACTTTTGGCCAACACATTAAAAGTACTGACAAACTGACATCCCTTAAGCAACTGTTGTACAAAGGAATGGATTTGTAAGCAGATGTTCTTTGCTGGAAGGAAAGATTTCACTAAAGTCATCCTTAGCAGGAATCAAACTCCTTTTCAAGTGTTTCCTTCTGAAGCACAATGAGACTCTGGGCAGGATTCACGAAGGCTTGCACGGAGTCTAAGAGTAGTGTAAGACTCCATGCAGCCTTCGCGATCCAGGAACAGCCCTAAAGTCCGTGTAAGAGACCAGCTAAAATGTCTCTTACATGGAGTGGGTGTGGATATGCTAATCACCTCACTTGCAGCCCAAAGGCATGCAAATGAGGTGGATTAGCGATCCACAAAGCCCAAAGCAGCCCGTGTAAGAGCCGTTTTAGCTGCAGAAATGTACTCAGCTGACAACTGAGTACGTTTCTGCAAACTCCACAACGGAGCCATGTCAGCTCCAAATAAAGGGTGCATATGTGTCAGGCAGCATGCCAATGGCCAAATATGTGGCCATTGGCAAGGTAACCTGATGCATAAATCTTAATATAATTTTTTTTTTTCGGCAATCGCCTCGCAAATGGGCTGCACTGCATAAAACATAAAAATGAAGGTTATAAACCCACAAATGTGGGTTTTATGCAATACATGGAATGACAATGCAGGGACCAGCAGACCAAAAACAACATGGCCACCGTGTAGTGGTTGCTAAGGGGGAAGCTGAGTGTAAGACATGTAACTAAGCATTAGTAGGCAATCTCATGTAAATGAGGGTTAGGATACTGAATCCCACAGTCACATAGCAAATGAGCACAGTCTGAGTAGTGTAAGAGATACATAAGGGGGAAGAATAGAGTAGGAGATAGGTGACATCACAGGGGGGAATGGTAGAAAGAAATGCAGTTCATTGGAGGTCAGTGTAACATGACAGATGACAGACACAGATCAGGGAAAGAGGAGTTCCACAAGATAAGTCTGGGAAAGTCAAGAAATGGAAGGTGTACACTTTTACTTACACTAAAGTTTCTTGCTGGGCGTGCATGCGCATGTGTGCGCACCATGAAGCGCGTGTAGGGCAGTGTGTGCACGTGTAAGGCAGACTGAGCATGTGGGATACTGTTGGCAGATGTTTAACACTGTTTGCGCTGGTGTGCATGTGTGTAGGGCAGACTGAACATGTGGGAGCCTGTTGGCAGACTTGTAAGACTGTTTGCGCTGGCGTGTGCATGTTTTAACCAGAATAAGACGGTTGTAAACCGTGTAAGCATGTGTGCACGCGTGTAAGCCACTGTCAGCGCATTTATGCTGTCTGGTCCCATTGATGCAGTGTTTTTTGCTTTGGTGAGGGCGGCTCTTACCTGAGCATCTGAGATGTTAGGGGGCAGCACTCTGCTGGGATAAATATTTGCCCTTTCGGTGTGGAGTGGGGGAGAAGTTTGCGCTGAACCTGTCAGCTAGGATGTTGGCAATGTATGTGGGTTCGGTGTTTCTTTTGACATTTTGGACTACCTCTGAGCATATCTGGGAATTACCACCCAGGTTCCTAACATAACTAAAGAAAGCCTTGTGATTATACTTAGTGTCCTGTGCAATTTTCTCTCGAAGCTGACCTTAGACAATCTTATGAGTGCCCATAGTTTTTTGCTAATACTGTGATGCCTTCCCTTTTTGGGATTTTGCTGTATCATTTAGTAGCTTCCTCCTTCTATTGTATAGTTTGTTTATGGCTGGGGTCCACCAGACAGGACGTCTGCCTTTGGAGGATTGGGTCTTGGTTTTATTCGGGATCGCATGATCCATGCATTCCTGAAGGTGTCCATAGAATGTGTTTATAGAGGAATCTACGGTCTGGTCTGTATTTTCCACAGGCCTGGGGGCTTTGAAGGTTTCCACATCAGTTTTGAGGAGTGTGAATTTGCTTTAGAGAAGTTGTTCACTGTGGTTTTCTGGGCAGGGGGTGGGGTCGGGATGTGAATATCCAATGAGATTAGTTTATGCTCTGATCTTACCAGTGAGGGATACACTTCTGGTCTGGAGCATAGAGTCCCCATGTTGGTGAAGATCAGGTCCAGTATGTTTTCCCCTCTTGTGGGAGTGGTAACTAGTTGTTCCATAGCATTTGAGTTCATAAATTCTAGGAATCTGTGGGCTAGGATGTTGGAGCTAGAGTCATGCTCCCAGTCTATGTTTGGTTAGTTTAAGTCGCCCAATATAATGGTGTTTGGAGAGACCTTAATATTTTCCTCTGTTCTCAGGAAGGCCGAGTGCGGTTCTTGGGTTTGGGAGGGTGGTCTGTAGCGGGCTATAACCTGGAAGGCAGTTTTACCCATTGTTAGTTGCACATGGATAGTCTCTGATGCTTGGTGCTTTGCCACCAACCTGGAGGTGTGGGTATCTTTGATGAATATCAATACTCACTCCCCCTCCTTTTGTGGTTCGGTCCAGGTTTTGGGGCTGAAAAGCATGGTATGAGGTATAACCTGGTAGTGCTGGGGTGCTCTCAGTAGCCCTGAACCCGGTATCTGTTACTGCACAGATATCAATGTTCTCCATGCTAAGGACAGTTTTGAGTGCGTGCATCTTGAGGTTTAGACTCCTGGCGTTGAGTAGCATAACTCTTAGTTTCTTATCCCTTGTGATACCTATGGAGGTGGGTTTGTCATTTGAGCCTTGCCTAACACAGGCACTATGGGGGTAGCAAGAGCCTTTGCCAATATCCGAAAGGCCAGGGGTGACAGGTGCAAGCTGTCCCTAGCGAAGCAGGTTGTTCAACAGAAGATGAGTATGTGAGGGTGTAGTGCCTGTGATTAGTTAGCAGTGGCATATATGACTGCTCATGTGGACAAATGCCAGGTAAGTCATATGCAATGTGTCACAGGCAACGTACATGTGAACAGGACAGTCAGTGACATTCTGTCACATGAGACATGGACATACATATAGTAAGCTATGCAGATGTCACTAGGAGTCCATAGAAGCTCTGTAACTATGCATTGCAGGTGGGATCAGTATTCCAGGGTAACTGCAAGCAAACATGCATGCAAACAAAGCTACAGTAAGCGGGGATGCATGTAGTCCATTGTACAACAAGCACGCTGTACCACTTCCAGTAGGTAACACTGCAAATATGCAGGCACTATGCACATGTACATTGAAATACACAGGTCAGATAGGGTCCAGTCTCAGTGCACACAAGTGTACAAACCATGTACCGTGAGGATGTACAATAACTGGATGGAAACCCATGTGCTCATACCTGCAGTAATACACATGTCAAATAACAGACACTGAGCCTTCACTCAGTGGTTCCATACTTAGTGTGATGTATGCTACCTGGCCTGCCACCACAGTATCCCTGACATGTATGGGGACTCTCCCTCCTGTGACAGTTAGTTTTGTGTGTTGGGGCTGTCTAGCATGGTATGAGATGTGAGCTTGCAGTGCTAGGGTGCTCCTGTGTGTCCTGTACCAGTCGTGTAGTACTGCACACATATCAACATCCTCAAACATCCGCATTGCAGAGTCCAGTGTGGGCAACATGCCACTTGCAGTTTACATGTCTATCATTGCGTATCAATACTTTTATTACCTTATCCCCTGTGCTACCTATGTATGTAGCCTTCTGTTGACATCCTTACCACCAGTATGCCAACATGTGCAGATGATACACTATGGTACTTACCATGGGTGTAGACAACAGTACATGACAATCATACCCTTACTGCATCAGGCATGCTGTGATATACCCACAATTATATCAGCACACAGTACTATTAACAACATGATACTATTACTACACGTTTATGTAGTCACCCTGTGCATCAGCAACATGTTAACCTGTACCTGCACTGATGTTACAGATTGCAGGAGGTGGCACAGTTTCATCATATGCACAGGGTGTGAACTTGGTATGCCTGAGTCAGCCACCGATACCACCAATTGACATGTATGTGCATGTGTGTTGGTGAGGGACAGCAGTACAAGGTGGGGCAATGTTGATGCAGTGTGTGCGTGTATGCAGTAGCCCTAGGTGTTGTCAATTTGCATGTGTGTATGGATGCACACAGTTCCACCTCATGGCTGCCATATACTGGTGTTTGTGGACAGCCACAGACTGTGCCTGCCAGGTCATACAGATCAGTGTCTCTGGCCATGGACACGGTACCTGTGCCTTGCAGGGGTGCTACGGACTGTATCCAGTACCAACCCAGACTGGGTACTGTCATCAGAAGCAGGTGTTCGTTGACTGGACTCAGATCCCTATCGGGCCTGGCCAGAGCCATGTGCACGTGGTCTCCTGGGGTGGTCTGATGACAGCACAGACCCAGCATTGCTGGGGCTGCTGCTGGCACTATGGGGGTGGCCGCGGCCTTGTTGTTGTCCACGACGACTGCCAGCTGCTGCTGTTGCTGGCATATGCCCACGTTGATGCCTCAACCATCCACCATGGACTCATGGACAGGTAGTTGTGGAACCAGTCTAATATGTCCCCACAATGTCTGTCTATGACATCGGTGAAATTACCGATGGCAGCCGCAATGTCATGCATACTGTCAGTCATGGCTGTGTGACATGCTGTCAGCTCCCTCAGACCCTGTCTGGTGTACCATTCCATACGTGACTGTGCCTGCATGACAGTCCGAAACATAGCTGAGGTTGTAAGACCTCTGTGGGCACGTCTGACAGGGGCAGTATGCCCACGGATGCTCCCAGGAGAACCCATGGACATCTGTATGTGTGGTACCATCTCAGGGCCATGCCCATGGCTGCTGTGTGGGGATGCATGTGCCACAGATACCACATTACCCTGGTCAATTCCCACTGTATGCTATCCATCACCTAGGGACATTGGTGACAAAGGGTGTACTGGCAGGATAACTGTGCACATTGATGCGGTTGACAGCTGTGTACTGTCAATCGGCTGACCAATGACAGACTCTGGCATACCTTCCTGTGCCATTACACAGATGTCATCATTATCAGTACCCATGGCACCTGATTCAGGTTCCCTGCTGCATGACACCAGAGCAGCACCAGAACCTGTGGGAGGGAAACAGGAAACACAATTTACAATATCTACACAATATTACCAGTGATGCACACACCCACACATGCACAAGTCCACACATGCACACGTGCACACGTGCACAGGTGCACACATGCACACATGTACACATGCACACATGCACACATGCACAGGTGCACACATGCACACATGCACACATGCACACATGCACACTTGCACATGTGCACAGGTGCACAGGTGCACACATGCACACATGCGCACATGCACACATGCACAGGTGCACACATGCACACATGTACACATGCACACATACACAAGTGCACAGGTGCACAGGTGCAGACATGCACATGTGCACACGTGCACATGTGCACACATGCACACATGCACACATGCACAGGTGCACACATGCACACATGCACACGTGCACAGGTGCACACATGCACACATGCACACAGTTGCACACAGTTGCACACAGTTGTACACTACTCAGTATGCGAGATATCAACACACAGACACAGACACACCTGCATGCATACACAGAGCAGTACTTAGTGAGCCTGATATTACTATTACTATCAAGACTATTAAAGGTATTGTTAATACACACTCACCAGCATGCATAGGCTGCATTGCTGTTACACCGAAGGGACCTGCAGAAGTGAGGAAACTAATGTCAGTGGGCACAACTGTGCCATTGTTACTGAGTATGATACAGGTCAGTAGTACAACAGTCGCCTTTCACAGGTCAGCTGCTGATATTGAGGATATCACACTTGCACATTAAATACTATTATGACAGCTACAAACCAAGGACACACCTCACACATGCATTAACTACCAGTGTACACAACAGTCAACTATACATATGGCATATTACCTGCACGCTCATAGTCTTGCTGCTGCGTGGCTCCAGCCTCCATCATAATGCATGTCTGCTGCTGTTGTTGTTGTTGTTGGCGGAGTGGAGCCACTACACTCATAAGTAGTCCCTCCAGTCTGGAGAGTGGGGGATGTGTAGCCACCCCACCACCTGTGGTGACCTGTTGCCTGTGGATATCCGATGCACGCTGATGGACATTTCTGATTAAATCACTGCAGTGATGTCGTACCTGCTCATATGTCCTATTATGCATGCCTATGTCATTTACCCGACGGACCAGGTCTTGCCACAGTGCAGCTCTCTCCTGCTGATTCTGGCTGGTGTGGGAAAAGAGTATTGCATAATCCCACACCAGGCTCTGGTGTATCTCCTCATCCTCAGCTGTGGAGTAAGCTGGATTTCGTGGGTGGGCCATGTTCCTGTAAAAGGAAATAACATGATATCAGCAATATATGTCAGCAGAATTTGGCACACATACTACACATGCTACTCGACTGTTATGATATGACATATCTCACATATATAGCATCTGTCTGTCTGTTGGTGGATACACATGTAAATGGCCAGGTATCACTGCTCAGCCAGCAACTGTGCAACAGTACTGGCACACTCCATACAACATACTACCAAACCCCAGCAGTCCAAACACTGATTCAGGTCCAGAGCACCTCCTCACTCTGGGGGTTTGTATCTAGGTACTGTATGGGCTACATCATCAACTACTGTAAGCTGCCCACAAACTAATTGCCCTGGATATACATATCCCACCTCCACCACCAGCACAAACGACTATAGTGAATAACATTGCAAATGCAAACTTTACACTTTGTAACAGTGACATGGTATCCTTTCAGCCCACTGGGCCAGTAGAAGACACAACCCACAATGCTGACCCCTTCACAAATGATTTCTACAGACATCTCTGAGAATGCATGGATCATGCAATCCCATATATGACCAAGACACTCTCCACAAAGGGACAGCATCCTGTCTGGTGGACCCCAGCCATAGACAGATTGCATTACAAAAGATGGAAGCTCCTGCAAGACAGAACATAATTCCATAAAGGGAAGGCATGTCTGAGCAGCACTAGTAAGGATCTATTTTCCCTCATACAAACATCCATGGGCAACTTTGAGAGGGAAATCAACAGGGACACTACAGATAACCACAAGGCCTTCTTCAGTTATGTTAGCAACCTGGTCAGAATCCCTCCACTATGCTAATAGTTAATACACAACAACAAATAATTCACTGAACCCACACATATTGGCAACATTGGGGCAGACAGGTTCAGTGCAGGTTTCACCCCTCCCTCTCCCCCAAAATAAGACATAGTTATCCCAGTTGACTGTAACCTCCCTGTCATCACAGATGTCCAGGTGAGAGCCGCCCTCAGGAAAGCAAAATACACAACATGAATGGGGCCTGATGGTATCCCGGTTGCATGCTACATGAACTCCGAGAGGAGCTAAACACCCATATAGAAGTGCTATGTAACACTAGCCTGACTACAGGATATGTACCTGTACACTGGTGCACAGCAGCAGTGGTTCCACTCCAGGAAGGAGGCACCTCTACATACCAAAACAATACAACACAATACAATACATTACAATACAATACTATACAATATGCTATAGCCCCTGGGACTACAGCAGCATACTGTTCTGCTACCCTGATCATTGTGACACATGTGGTGTGATGGTACCTGCTGCTGTCAAACAGTTACACAGGGTGACTCATATGGCATATTACCTATCTGACTAACATTCAGCAGGGGTATGTGTGACATGTATTCATGGGGAGTCTTGCTTCTTAACACTGTGTGGTTTATTGCAGAGTATGTCTTATCTGTGGGTAGGAACCTTTACCTCCACATGTGCTGTCTATTGCAGTGGCATGGATGACACACAGCAGTCATTTAGGTTGTGGATGCTGTGAGGTGTTACTATGGTTGTTGGACATCTGTCATGAGTGTGACCTAAGTATGTAAATCCAGGAGTGGTAACCTCTATGTGGGTAGAATGTGTGTACTCTGTGGTGTTGTCAGTCACTGTGCATTGGTAATGTGTTTGAGTGCATTGTCACAGTGTTGTACATGTCACTGTGTCCTTCTCAATATCTGTAGCTGTCATGTGAGGTACATACCATGGCAGCCATTATGTGGTGTGGAGGGGTACACTGACCTACATGTCCGTAGCTGACGCACCATGTTTGCTGACACATACCATGTGCAGGTATTCCAGGAATATTGTGCCACTGTGAATATCATTGGGGGGGACTATTGTACACATTTATGACCCTGTTCACCCCTAACACATGCAGTGGTGGGCAGCCAATCACATATCTGGTGGTTACTGGTGTAGGTGATTTGAAATGGGGTATGGTACTCCAGTTTTGACACTGGTGTTCACTCCATGCCTTTGTCACCAGGCACCTGTTGCAATACATCTGTACACATGTGCCTCACTCAGAATATATATACATCTCTCTCTCTCTCTCTCTATATATATATATATATATATATATATATATATTGATGTACATACATTGCTATAGATATGGAGAGGGGGGGTGTGACAGAGAGGGGGTGAGAGTGACAGAGGGGGTGGGACAGGGGGTGTTGAGGTCGTCATATACAGTCATACCTGTAGATAGTCAGATCTGTCTGTCTATGTATATGTATCTACATATAGCTAGATCTGTATGTGTGTATTACATATATATGTTTGTACATATTCTATCTATCTATTTATTCCTACATCTCTCTCTATGTATGTATACATATATGCATATTATATATATATATATATATATATATATATATATATATATATATATATATATATATATACATATACATATACATGTATCTCCAAACACCATCATATTGGGTGACTTCAACTACCCGAATATAGACTGGGAACATTACTCAAGCCCTAACTTTCTAGCCCAACGGTTCCTGGAGTTCATAAATTCAAATGCCATGGAACAGCTAGTCACTGTTCCCATGAGAGGAGAAAATATACTAGATCTCATTGTCACAAACATGGGGACAAAATGCTCCACACCGGAAGTATATCCCTCATTGGTGAGATCTGATCATAAACTAATCTCACTGGAAATCCACATCCCCCCACCCCAAACAAAAAGACCATAGTGAAGAACTTCTCTAAAGCAAACTTCACACTACTCAAGACTGGTGTGGTATCCTTCAAGGCCCCTGAGTCAGAGGAAACCACAACCCAAGCTCTGGAAGCCCTTACAAATGCCTTCTATGAACACCTCCAGGACTGCATGGATCAGGCAATCCCAAATAAAACCAAGACTCTTTCCACAAAGGGCAAACGTCCAGTCTGGTGGACCCCAGCCATTAACAAACTTTACAATAAGAGGAGAAAGCTATTACATGATAGAACAAAATCCATAAAAGGGAAGTCACCCTGATCATTATTAGTAAAAAATCGAGCACTCATAAAATCAACTAAGGCCAATTTTGAGAGAAAAATTGCCATGGATTCAAAGGACAATCATAAGGCCTTTTTCAGCTATGTTAGGAACCTGGGTGGAAACTCACAGATATGCTCAGAATTAGTCCAAAATGATACAAAAATCACTGAACCCACAGACATTGCCAACATACTGGCAGACAGGTTCAGTGCAAACTTCACCCTCTCCCCTAAAGGAGAGATAACTATCCCAGCCGAGTGTAGCCTCCCGGACATCTCAAATGCGCAGGTGAAAGCTGCTCTCTAAAGCTAAAAACACAGCATCAATGGGACCGGATGGTGTCCCCGGCTGTGTGCTACGAGCTAAATGAGGAATTAAACCTGCACATAAGGCAGCTGTTTAATCTCAGCCTTACCACAGGATACGTGCCCAAGGAGTGGCGACGGCAACTGTGGTCCCACTCCACAAAGGTGGCGCCTCTACGGACCCTGGTAATTACCGCCCATAAGCTTAACAAGTCTAGTCTGCAAAGCTATGGAGAGGATCATAATGGAGCTCATAAACAAAGATATAGGGGACTTGCAGACATTGGACCCGACCCAGTTTGGCTTTGTCAAGGGAAGATCATGCCTTTTGAACTTGGTCGACTTCTTGAAATAGTCACCAAGGCCATTGATGAGGAAAGGCAGTCCATACAGCCTACCTTGACCTTGCAAGGCTTTCGACACAATACCCCACTCGGGTATTGTAGAAAAACTTACCAGCTTAAATGTAAACCCATATGTCACAAGATGGGTTGCAAACTGGCTTAAGGACAGAACCCACAGGGTTAGAGTTGCTGGCGCTGTGTCAGACTCCAAGCCGGTCACAAGTGGTGTCCCACAGGGCTCGGTCCTTGGCCCCTATTGTTTGGCATCTACTTCTCAGAAGTACAGGCCAACATGGGAGGACTTTGGCTGACAAAGTTTGCAGATGACTGCAAACTGGGCCATAGTGGAAAGTGCATCGGACACTGATATCCTTCAGAAGGACTCACGGAAACAGATAGCTGGTGCCAGAGCCATGGCCTGAAGTTAAACGCCAAAAATGTATAGTCATACCCTTCGGGAAAAACAAGGTAACCCCAAGCTACCATATAGGTGGCAATCCACTAAGCACAGAAGAGGTTATCAGGGACCTGGGGACCCAGGTTGACAGTGGCCTTTCTTTTGACACTCACATTGCTAAAGTGGTTAGAAAGACCTTCTACATTGCCCACCTGATCATGAAGGGATTCACATCCAGATCTAGTGAGGTCATTGTTCCCCTGTACTCTTCACTTATCAGACCAATGATCGAGTACAATGCCCCATTCGGGATGTATCTCACCCGACATCTGCAGCAATTGGAGAGACCCCAAAAGTTCCTCACCAAAAGGATAAAGGGACTCCAAAATCTGTCATATGCTGCCAGATTGAAGAAACTCCAGCTCTATTCAGTCGCATACCGTCTGCTCAGAGGTGACATGTGCCTGACATACAAGGCCATGTCCAACCCGGAATTAATGGACATGCTCCACCTCAAAAATCCAAATCCACCAAAACCACTAGAGCAAGCGACTTAAACCTTAGCACGGATATAAATAGGACGTGCTGGAGGGATAGATTTATCACTCAGAGACTCCCTATGCTGTGGAATAAAATCCCGGTCCATGTGAGGCAGAGCACCTCACTGACTCTGTTCAAGAGAAATCTAGACCTGTGGATGGGAGATCGTAGGTTTACCCTGGGAATCATCTCTGGGTCACTGCTGGACAGAGGCACAACAAACTAATGGGCACAGTATTTTTTCATATAAGGGGTGGCGTAAGCCACAATAATTTGGGCTAGGCTTATAAATGCCTTAGGGCAGATAGCCTAGTATAAACCTATGAACCTATGAACCTATACATATTTTGACATACATACATATCCATATGATAGAAAGGTATATCAACATGTTTGTTTACCATACTGTATACACACACTAACATACTGCTAAATATACATAACTGTGAAACCTACTTTGTACATTGCACTACAACCTACATTCAACCTACATTGATATGTGCACATAGATGCTCTCACATACAAATGTATGTACTGCCTTCACTGATAGTTGCTGTATGTCCCCTGCCCTTTGCACATCTTCATATACATATGGATACAGACCAATGACACATATGGAGGGTTCACAGTATGTAGACTTTTATAGTATTACTTTACATTACCTGTGTTTGTCACAGCTTCTTGTGTTGCCGTCTAGTTTTGTGTCCTGCTGCTCCACTTGCCAGTTGTCAGCTTTCAGGTGGCTGTTGCTGACCAGTTTTGTGTATGTTTAATTTTATTTTTCTCTGTCTGTCTCTCTCTCTCTGTCTCTCACTTCCTCCTCAGGGTGCAATGAAAGTATTGCATGTGTGGACTGGGAGTACAGCATGCTTTTGTAGGTATCTGCATATGTCCATGTGATGGCCTCTGCACCAATTGTTAGCCAGCATTTGCTAATTGCATGCAGCCAGTTGTGCACTGATTGAAGTTCTCACTGTGATTTCAGAACAGTGCTATACAAAGGTATGTGAGATAGGCATAGCCTTTTCAGATTTTAAGGGCGGGGACCATGCTGGTATGCTGTGAACACTGTTCTGTGAGTGTAAAGGTTGGTATCTCTCTAATATTTCTGGCTGTGTTGTAGAGTAACATTATTCCATTCATTTCTCCAGTTTCCTGTACTAACTGTGTATGTACACTGACACCTACAACTACTACTACTGTTAATGTGTGTGTATGTGCTTTCCTGTGGGACATGTGGTGTAACTGGTGTATAGCAGTGACTCTTGCACTTTGTTGCTATGGCTTCAATATTTGCCCTTTACAGTCACTACTTGTATGCCTGCTAGGTGTCCTGGCTGTAGTGTGCTGCTGCGGCTTTCCTATTTTCCATGTACATTCAGAAATGCTTGCTATATCTGCTAGGGTGTTACAGCATGCAGTGTGGTCTGGCCATGGAGTGGGCCTTGAAATCTATTAGGGTATTTGAGTATGCTGCTGAGCAGGCCCCAGAGACTCTCAGGTGCATCTGTTATCTGCCTCATGGAATGGTATATATCAGTGGGGTACACCCATTAAATTGTCTGGTATGCTGCAGTTGTGACTGTGGGATAGCATGAGCATATGTATTACTACACTTTTTCTGCCGTGCAAGTGGTGCATACTTTCAGGACTTCATAGTTACCATTGCATGTGTTGTAACACCTTTCTGCCTACTGTTTGTACATTTCACATGGAGTCTGTGGGGCATCCCTGTAACTCAGTCACTGTTCCTATGTCTAGGCTCTTAACTATTCAAATATGGTGGTGTCAGACCTCTCATGTGTACAAATATTTGCATGTTGTCCACATTTTTGCCTCATATTTTGGTCAATATCTCATGCACAGCTTTTTATTGCAAATCACTCTGGGCTCAGGTCAGAATATAGTGACAAACATTTAAGTTTCAGACTTCATACCCTTCCAAACATCCCACAAAATGCAGAACCTGTGACTCTCTGAACTAAGTTTGTTGTAACATTATTTCTAATGTTTCCCTGGTTTTGGCCCTTTGCTCCACATATTTTATTTCTTGGTCCGGATGTGTTCCTGTAACAGGTTGTGGGGTATGGGCAGTGATTATCCTGCTGTGAGTATGTGTGTGGCTTGCAAAGTGCTACAGTGATATTATTACCTACTAGCTACCAACTAGCATGGCTGTTTCTGTTCACACACCACTATTATAGAAATCCACTAGATTTGACAGTAAATATGCATGACATTCTTTGTGTACTACACATCCTATATTCCCTTTACATTCATTCCTACTATTACATGATATATTTATTTTAGCACAATGTTTTTGTATAAGGGTCATGGCTTAGTTGTAAGTCATACAGACTACTGTTTCCAAGATCCTGGGTTCGGGACTGACAGTGGGATCTTATTTTGCTTTTGAACTGACTGCAGGACCTGTCAATCACAGTGACTAAGGCACTTTTAAGCAGTTGTAACCGGGTCTGCGCTGGTTTGCTTGGAGCGCCTGCATACGCACTGGCGTTGAGCTCCGCGCACACATGTGCACACCCGCTTACAACCGCTTAACAGTGCTTACTCTGGCGCACACCCGCGCTATTTTCTTTGAAAGAAATGAAAATGGGTAGACAGGAAAGTGGCGAAAAAGGGGTCACAAAGAGGGTAAGACAGTAGGGAAACAAGCTTGGGATTTGCAGGAGGGATGTAGGTAAGGACAATAGCTGCCCATTTCTTCATCAGCAACAGATGTGCATATGTAACTAATTTGGTGTGACATTTGAAACCTTCCACCCCTGAGAGAGGTGTCAGGACAACAATAATACTTGTTGTACAGCCAATTGTAATTGATAGTTTCCATGTCCAGCAGACATGTGTGCAGAATGGGCAGCTATATATGGGGCATAATTTTTTTGTGGGTACAGAGTGCCCCCCTTTTTTTTTTTTCAGGTGAGAGTGGTATGTCAGGTTAAGGAAGTCGGTATAGCTGGGGAGGTAGGTTGGGTAGGTCAACAGAAAAGCCAAACAAGACGCATATAGGGGCGGTGTATGACACATGTGGGGGGGTTACACAATTGACGGGGATGGAGGTTTGGATATCCAGAGCCCATGAGCCCACAGATGGCAACAGTGGAACTGATATCCCCACCCATGGGCAGTTGCCACTGTTCCTTCACTGCCCAGGACAGGGCTGTGCTGGGGGCTGTGTAGGCCGGGCAACAGGCATGCCCATAAGTTGTGCCACTTGTGCCTCAAGCTGGCGTAGGGGCCCAAGAACAGAGTCCTGGATCTCCCTACGCACCACAGTCCGGATGCTACGAAGGGTGAGTGGTGGTTCTCCTCCAGCCACACTTGCAGAGGGGGGATGAGCCCAATCCCCTGCAGCGCTTCCACTCGCAGGTTTGCACAGGGCCACCGGAGGAGGGTCCAGACTGGGCACTAGTGCCAGGTGCACTCGCCAGCTGAGATGGGAGAGGTGGGTCCGCTGGAACCCGCCTTCCCAAATGTCCTATGTTTTGCATTATGTCATGGCAGTTTGCGTTAGTAACATATAATACCATTCACAATTAGTTGTAACAGCATGCATTAGTATTCCCATTAACCAAACACCCAGATATTCACACCATTGAACAGCAATCATAACACATGCATAATTTGAACAGCAATACACAGTCCAACAACATGCAGGGTTGATTGATGGCAACAGGCCATCAGGTTTGGATGTATGAACAGGGCAGATGCATCAACGGACATGCAAATATTTATGACCCAACAGGACAAATGGCCAGGGGTGTTAATTGTGATTGCACATACCATTTTCATGTGGAATGGGTTATATGTGGTTATAGGGTGGGGTGAAGAAAATAATATTAACACCTTTGAATACCAATACATATGCTGTACATTTCTAATAGCTACACATATATACACACTACTGTTCTAACTACAGTTTCCTATATGATAACTACTTCAATTTGGTGATAGGACTGTTACTGCTACGTCAATATACATTTTATTGTTCTTCATGCACATTCATATCTGGCTTTGTTCAGCTACATCATCCTGCTACATTTGCTTTATATAGCTATAGACAACTGTGGATGTTTGGTATGTCAGACAATCATACTATCTGCATATTGCAGACTGTGAGCAACATATCCAGATTTTGGGATACACATTCCAGCTGCAGCAGCACTTTGAACAGGTTTTGCTGTTTGTTTTTGCTTCTCACATGCATTTCATTCTGTACTGACTGCAGTATACTTTATTCAGGGGTTATTACTTCTTTATTGGTGGATTCATAACACTTTCTCACACTCTCTCACTTGTTTTCATATTACTATTCAGGATGGTACTTACTTCTAGGCTTTATTGACATGTTTTACCTGTAGTTATTACAATCCTTTCCAGCAGTCTCACTTCTGTCATGTTTCAGTATTTCAACAGGGGTATATTTCACACATGTGATTTGCTCATCTTCTGCAGCTGTACTTTTCAGCCTGCTGCAGTTTGTGTACTATTATATTACAGGTGGGGCATCTTTATTTCATACTTTATTTCAGACATTTTCATTTTTCTGTTTGGATTACAGACTGCAACACACTTTTGTAATCAAGTGATACCTGCAAACACTCTTAACTTGTTACTTGCACATTCTATTACTTAGTGACTACACTGCACTCTTTTGCTAACTGTCATACTTTTATATTTCTTTACAGTTACTGGGAGAAGATTACTGACCTGCCTGGTGGCGCAACCACACCAGCCTATCGCCATAAGCTCTGCGGTTTGCAGAACGGACACCAGCAGCTGTAATATAAATGAAGTAATATTGGAATACATATCTCCATAATATCAGCTAGTTTAATTTCTTACATACATAATTAAATGTAACTTACTCAGTAGTGGGGCGTTGGGCATTTGCCGGGCCTCCTGGATGCAAAGATTCAATTGGTCTTGCTTGCATCTCTTCAGGTCCGCATGGTGGTGATGAACCTGCTCACCAGTCCTTGGAATCCCTGTGGCACTGGTGAGATCATGAGCCAACCGGTCCCACGCCTCAGCCCTATATGCTCCCCACAGGACCTGGCCCTGCATGAGTTGGGCCTCATGATTGCGGACTAGGAGCCAGACCATGTATCTGGACTCCTCAACACCCCACCTCTGTGCTCGAAAGCAACTACCCTCACCTACTCCACTCATTCTGGCTGCAAGTCAATTCTACAATCGTTTATGCTGTGTATTCCCGCCTATGGGGCTTATATATGCCGTTTTTACGGCACATATCTGTGATTGGCCATTTTGTAATTGTATCAACTTCACAGAACCTGCTTTGTCATGCTCCACTTTGTATTCATTCCTATATATTTGCTATTACTGCATTTGTAGGTACTGCTGTCATGGCTTAGTGGTTCACTACCTTGACTATGGTGCATAGTATCCTGGGTTCAAACCAGGCCACTGCTTTTTATTTTTTATGACTGTCTAGACAGGCTGAGGGGTGTGTCTGTGTAAAGGCAGTTTTGATACAGCTTGCTCAACGTTGCCCGGCGGTTAGCTTGCTGGCACGGTGCGCAGCTCCGCACAAACGGGGTGCGCTGGTTTACGCCTTATTTGGCTATCAGCACGCATATTACACTCAGCTCAGCTAGGGGAACACAGTTTCAGCGTGTTAAACCACTGCTCACCTACAGGCACTCATTTTGCACCTGTTGAACCACTGCTCACCTACAGGCAGATGTACTCAACTTGTTAGACTGTAGCTCAGCTATGGGCACATTTGACATTTTTTTTTTATTATCTCAAATTACTTCAAAATATATGTCCCATTTCATTACATTTTACATAAAATCTAATTTTATAGGTGTACATATATGTCAGGGACTTGTTTTGTGCTTATTTCACAAAAAAAAAAAATGATGTTGTGGGGGCTCGAACCATGCCTGCCTGCTCTTCAGCCGATGTCTCTACCACTATGCTATTGCTTCTTGGCTTACTTTGCATATTTAGCATCTCCGCTGACTGCTAACTGTGGCTAAGCTACGGGCACGCCCGCGCAAACGAGCGCACTCACAGGCAAACATCTTTACGGTTTAAAAAAAATATATAACATGTTCATTTATATATTTTATGTTCATAGTCTGAGGGGGCATGTGCTGTGTTGTGTTTATTCACATTTCCATGGCCTCTATCGTGGGTGTTTACTTTGGGCAATTTTACTCTTCTGGGGCATGTCCACTTGCAGGGCTCGGCCTACGGACACGCCCCCTACTGTCTTCCATGGACCGTGTAAGCCTTCAGTGTGATTCAGCATGCCCTCATGCATATGCATGACATGCTGACATCACACCATTTAACTGCAGCCTCCATGTAAGCCTTCTATCTCTTACAAAGAGGCTTTGTGAATCCTTGCCTCTGTGTTTCTTGTCATGCTTATATCATATAGATTCACCCCTTTGGGTGCAATGAATAAGCTAATTAAGGATCAGCTCATTATTGTTTATGACTTGCTTAATTTGCATGATGAGCATACCTGGTAAACATCATGCAGATTTCTACATAATGCTGTGCACAGACCCGAGCACCTGCAGACAGCTCTATGCACATTGGGTTAGCCTATTATTTCAGAGGTGAAATAATTATCATGCCATATGTAAACATCTGTAGATGTAAATGTAGTTGCTGTATACCAATTATTCTCAACAGCATACAGAGTGGTGGAAGACTGCCATGCTTCACACCTTAATGTGCCATTGATACCATAGCAATACAATACCTCTGCTATGACTTTTCCCATCCATCATGCAAATGAGGTATCCATCAATGCCCATCATTGTGAGGAAAATCGGACACATGAGAACTGTTTTGAAGACCAAGTCTCTTCAATTTTCCCTAACACTCTTCAAGAAGATACATAAGTAAGTGGTACATCTTTTAGAAGACTGAGCTAGTGCAAGGAAGAGTTCAAAAATTTTCTGGAATTCTTTCTTAAGGAGTACAGCCAAAGGCTCTTGTAGGAGGGCTAGAAAGGCCCCCAGTATAATGCTGAAGACTGGAATAGTTTGGGCAAGGTTGTCACCTGGAAGACTGTTATAACACACATGGGGAGCACTATCCCTGCCCTTTTTATGTCTCTAGCTCCAGAAGAGCTTGAAAGGAAAAGGCAGCTTTATGGCAACAGAATGGATCTCCTAAGATAGCACTGGAATAACTATACATTCTTTCATACAAATGTCACCTTTTAATACTAACTCCCCAAGGGATTAAAAAAGTATGTATAACATTCATATACCAGTGCCACATCAGTCAATACTGGAACGTTCAAAGGTAATAGCATGACTATGCAAAGTTACATGTGTGTATGTCTGCATGCCTCCTCCTGTAGATGTGGATAAGTAAGTCATGATGTTAAGTCATGCCTATGGGTTCAGTTCCCTCCTCGGCCCACAGATGTGTTCTTACAAGAAAAATTTAATGTACATCTTTCTGTCTCAGTGTTATCACTACAGCAGTACATAGGCAGTATATGTAAGATCATCATTATTAGTTTGGTGGCTGTTTTACAATATAATGTAGAAGTTCCATCTGCCTGTCAACTGTGAGTGAAATGTGTATGCCTGAGCAGCATGCTTACTTTGTATATTTATGTTTAACTGTATAATTATCAACATAGTTAAAAATTCAAATTTTCATTATGCTTGTTTTTCTCTTCCCCATCCTCTGTGTCACTGCCCTTTCTCTTACATGCATTTATTTTGTTTATTTTTATTTATTTTCATTTATTTTACTATTATATGCAGTAGCACAGCAGCCTGCACCCATCCTGCTGGCAGGAAGTGTTGGCCCCCTACAGGGGGCAGAAGCTGCACCACCACCAGCGGAAGCACCCAGCATGTTTTGGCCCCAGCCTGCCACAGTTGCCTCCACACCTCCTGCTTTACCTGTATAACCAGTGTCAGGTAGCCTTGCAGTGGAAGCTGGTGCAGTTGTACCCACTAACAGCAGTGCACGTGGAGGTGATACCTTTGTCAGTAGCTGGCTGTGTTTGTAAAGGATATCATTCACAGGAGGCTGGATGCTCACATCGACCAAATAGAGACTATGCTGCAACAACTCACTGAGCTTCATTTTCTGAGCAGCACTAACTCTAGCTTCTGAACCAGGGCCCAGTGATGACAGTACTCAGAGTGGCAAGTAAACTTCTGTTGAGTTTCAGCTGGCTCAGATTGCAGCTAAGAGTACTTAACCCTATTCCCCAACCTTGAATTTCCCCTTCTTTTATATCCATGCCCAATCCTTCTTTTGCCATTGTTTTCTTTCTCTTTGTCTGATGTCATCTTCATCGTCATCTTCATCAATGTATTCTTCCTCCTGCATTATGTTGTTATCCCACACCCTGTTAGTCAAGTCTACTAACCTTCTAACTGCCCTATTAATTCCCTTTCTTCTATCCTCAACTTTCCTTTCTCTTCATAAAAATGGACACAGGTTCTACAAAAAAAAAGTACCTACTTCCATCTTGCTCATTTCTTAATTGCTCACATTCTGCTCTTACCCTCTGCTTGTTCCCTCTTTCATCTCCTTCCTATACTCATATTTCCTGCCTTTACTCTGGTCAAAAAATTGATAAGCACACCACACACATGCCCAAAAAGGAATTCTAGATCACTTATCGTTTTGTGATCATACTGTGTGTGATGTGTCACTGAGAGTCCTGTTGATGCTCATGTACAAACAATGAGAATCAACACTGCTTGTTGTAAAGAATAAAATATGAAGTGCGTTGATATGATGTTGTACATGCCTTGGCTGCCATTGGTCACACATATGAGTTGAACATCATTAGGTGGCACTTGTTAAACATGAAATAGAGTAAGGCTTATGTCTTTAATCTACCTGCTTCAATAGCTCAGTTTGTGCATGAAGTGATTTGTAGAGTGTCAACACACAGAGTGGAGGGTTCAAATCCTTTTGGGTTTTATGTTTGTTTTTCACTTTTCGTCATCTAGTATGCTAATGTGTAACATTCACCTGCTATGTGCTTCCCTGACACCATTAGTATACCTGCTCTTTTGGTTCCCCTTGGAAATGCATGGATTGGTGGAATATAACTATAGAGAGTCAGGGGTTCAATTCTCTTGCAGCTTGTCTTTTTTTTTTCTGCTTCTAGTCTGCAAATGTGTGACACTCACCCGCTATGTGCTTCCTTGACATAGTCACCATGACTGCTTACAATATATGGTTTCTCATGTAAATAAATTGTTTGCTCAAATACCACTGTAGAAGGATATTGATTCAAATTTCTTGAGACTTTTCATTTTTTTTTCCTGATTCCAGTCTGCAAATGTGTAATACTCATCTGCTATGTATTTCCCTGGCATTTTCAGCATTAGTGTTTTTATGATTCCCCTTGTAAATATGGTGGTTGGTAAAATATTAGTACAGGGGGTTATGGGTTCAAATCCATTTAAGCCTGTCTTTCTTCTGCTTCCAGTTTATAAATGTGAAACACTCATCTGTTATGTGTTTCCCCTTATACTTGTAGCGTGACTGCGTACATTACTTACCTTGTTAAGGATGTGCTTGAGAGAGATGATGGTCTAGATTGCCTCAGGTTTGATTAGATTTTTTTTGTGACATTTATATTATAATACAGATACACTAATCAAACTCTGATGATGTCCAGACTTATGTTTGTCAGTAAATATGGTTACTTTTCTGTATCCCATCTATTCTATCTGAGTTTCACATTTTCTAAGCTGAAGTACTTCACATTGTTATATGTGTGAATGTCTCACATCCCCTGCAACACTGTGTTATGCTAATTTAGTCATCAACTCCTTTTACAAACTTCTCTCCCTTTATGTTTTTTTTCTGTTGCTCTAGTCAATGTTTACTTCAATTGCTCTTACTTTACTTTGGCTAAAACTTGATACAATGGGATCTTCCTACGAGTCTCTACTGTACATGCAATGAGTAGCTCATTATGGTGCACACTGGCCTGGCTGCAGGTATTGCTAATGAGCCTTGAGGCTCAATCAGTGTTGGCATGGCCCAGATTGCAGACACAATGTTTCTTAATCCCATGCATATGTTCAACTTTTTACTCAGAGACGGTGCAATATGTTGGTCAGCAAATGTCTGTAACTTATTTGTATATGTTCTTCTTAGTCAAGTAATTGAATTGCGCATGCTTTGGTAATCCTATCCATTTTCACTATCCTTGGCTGAACTTTTTATCCTAATAACTGAAGCATATGAATGCAATAGTTAACATTAGACTATTCAGACCCTCATTTAAAAATGCTACAGATACAAGCATTTGTTAGGGTGTATAAAATCTCAGTACTTGCGTATTATCACATCCAGATTTCTAACATCATGTAATTCAGAATGGTTTCTCTACTTTAAAACATTTTTTTCTCGTTTACATTTTGTAAGACTGAAATGAACAACTGTTTAGTTTTTACATAGCCTTACTTCAGGAAAAATAAACACTGTTTGAAGAAAAATAACAGAAGTTGGAGTCACAATGTAACTTGCTGCTGACAGAGGTATGGCTTATTCGCTGACATGTAAAAGTACTCCAGGCAGACAGATGACTTACAAATTTATATGCTTACATTTCTGGTAGAACTGAAGAAAAAATACATATTTGAGTTTAAATATTATTAATTTTTGGAAGGCAAACATCCAACAAAAATACAAAGTAATTGTTGGCATTCATTTCAGAGCTGGTTTGCCCAAAGCTGCATCTCGAACAATGTATAGAGTAAGCGAGGGACCACTTCTTTAAAACATTTGCTTTGCTTTAAGCAATTACTGCAACACATGATCAAAACGCCTTGTTTAAAAGAAGGGTGCATGGGGCATTAGCGATTGTGATACACAGCATTAATAAACATTTTAATTCATTGGTCTTTCAAATGTTTACGATAGAAATGGATAAGTACACATTTTAATCCTTTGTAGTTTTTATTTTCATAACTTAGTTAATAATGCATTCTTTAACCCAAGTGGATGAGAAAAGTGCAATTAACTTGGAGGCTCATCAGTTTTTTAGTGTCACTCTGCCAGCAGTAGAAGGTGCAAACCTGCTTTGAAGTTATTGTAACCAGCAATTGAGAGCAAGACTGTTTTGAGGAGCACTCTTTATTTAAATGTCATTAGTTACTGCAACAACAAAATAACTTTAATTACACCCCAGCTGTACCATCGGTTACTATGAAGCTCATTTGAAAAGTAGTACAAAGAAGTGAAACATACAGGATCAGAGTTCCCCTGCTTTTCTGGTCACTTTAGTTCACCAAATGGTTGTAGGCTCCGTGTTTTCAAAAACGCAATTGATGAAAAATGTTGTCCGCTTGCAGTTAGTTGGAAAACTCCTGCTTTTTATTCCTGTTCGGGTTTCACCACCATTGTGATATAAAAGCAATTAGTAGTTTACCCACCCCTTTTTACTTAAGGACAAAGTTATTTCGCAAAAACGTTATGAATTAGATAAGGTTATAAATCTGGTTGCGATAATAAGTAAGTACCAAAATCTCTAGTCCTTGTATCCCTGAAAACCACATAAAGAAACTGTGACCATATGCATACAAGAGTTCAAGTGTCTACATGTCATTTTACATACATTTTTTTCAGGTATTTCTCACTTTAACAAAATCAGCAATTTTATCACGAAACAGGTGCAGTTTAAAAAAAGGTGTGGTAAGTCGAAATGTAATCAGTTGTAGTCCTTTGTCTACCAGCAACTACATTTCTGAGAGAAGTACAGAAAAAAAGTCTGTCCTTAGTACAGACAGTTTTAAGCAACTGCAACAACTCTACCTCAGCTGATGAAAGTGTTCGATTAGTATTAGACATATGGGTATTATTTTGCCCTCCAGTTTTATTTACCATGAGTGATTTGTTAAATTTATTTTATTTTTTATTTTTTTATTTTATTTTTTTATTTATTTTACATTTGTTGACTGGGCTAGTCTAGCTGGATACATGTCCATTTTCAGTAGAGGCCCAGGGAGAAAAGCTCCATGTGCAAAACAATATGAATAAAACAATAAACAATATATAATAGACCAAAATAGAATAGAACAAAATATAATAAAAACATTTTAAGTATGGTCATGAAAAAGTCTACAGAAAAATATAATAAAAACACATTTTAAGTATGGTCATGAAAAAGTCTATAGAAGAATATATGCAATGTATACGACGGTAAAGCAGTTAAACAAAGATGATAATAAAGAAGTAAATATGAAGAATTCAGTCACAGGATTCATAGTAAGCAGCCTTAGAAGGGAAGGGTAGCTGATGCAGGTGGTTGTAGTGAGAAGAAACAGCAGTTAGTCAGGGATAATACAGGAACATAACCGTGTTTCTTGAGATGAAGCTTGAGCTTCTTTTTGAAAAGTTTATGAGAGCAGAGAGTTGTAAGTTCAGTGGGTAGAAGATTCCATAGCTTACCAACGGTGTTACAGAAGAGGGAGTCGCCTGCTACATTGTTAGCTCTGCTGGTGTTAAAGAGTAGTTTATTAGCAGAGCGTAAGTTTTTAGGATTATGGTAGGGGGTAAGTAGGCTTGAGAGTATAGGAGTATTCGAGGGTTGATACATTCTTTTATGGGCAATAGTAAGCTGTGAAAAATGAAGATGCTGCAGAAATTCTAACCAATCGAGTTGTGTAAGATTTAGACAGTGATGAGTTCAGAAAGGAGAGGCAGCAGCAAATCTGGCAATATTATTATAGGATACAGTCAGCTTGTGAATGTTGGTTTTAGAAAGGTTTGTATAGATGGGTGAGGCATAGAGTAGAAATGAGATGAGTTCTGGCTATAGCAGTCCTGGCTGTTGGAGTAAGAAAGGGTTTGATTCTATAGAGGGATCCAAGTTTCTTGTTGACTGTTTTTATTGTATTGTTAATATGTGTGTCAAAGTTGAGGTTATTGTCAATAGTTATTCCTAGGAGCTTGGTAGTTGGGTCTGGAGTTATAACAGTACCATTGTTAGATGTAAGTGTAAATTGTGTGGGGGTGGACTTACGTGTTGGGGAGAAGAGTAGCAGTTTTGTTTTCTTAGGATTTAGGAGGAGACAGCGGCGAGGAGACATGTCTTAGGAAAATGATAATTATCTCTTTATGGGCACACTGGAATTTTGAACGAACATGATGAAAATGAAACAGCATAAGGTTAATAGGTGTCTAAATAACATGAATTGTAAATTAAATTAACATGTACACCTTGTAGTCAGCCTTGCATTCCATTACAGTACTTGTATTGTGGTACAATTGCTGTGTCAGCAGGTTTCCAGATGAGCAAGTCCTGATAATACTAATAGGAATCCGTATTAGAGAGAGAACCAACTTTTCTTTTTTTTCCTTCTTTGCTGCAGGTATATGCATAGAAACTGGACAAAAAGTAAATTATTTAAGAATTAATTAGAACAAGATTTGCAGCGTTGGTTATTTTATATTATACAATGACTGGCCATTAATATTCAAAAACTAGCACGTTGATTGGTCAGCTCAACCAGCATGCCCTTTGTAAATCCGAGAATATACCAACGAAAAAAGGTCCGGTCGCCCAGACTTTTTTTCCATTAGTACTTCTCGTAAGTGTTTTACTTTTCTTTCTTCCTTTCTTTTTATTTTTTATAAAATAGCAAAATGGAAGTCCTCAAATGAACGAGGGAGATGGTGCAGACAAAAATAAAAGGATAATCAGGTACGTTCTGCAAAACTATAGAAACTTACCTGATTATCTTTTTATTTTGTCTGTCCCGGCTCTCCCTTGTTTGTTAAAAGTCTTTCGGTTTCATTTTTTTGTTTTTTTTTCAATAAAAAAAAAAAAAAATGGAGATCTTCCTTTCTCCATTGCTTCCTTTGCACAGCACTGATGTACCACGTAAGTGTGGGAAGACAAGTCCTATACACATGTGCAGTACATCAGAAAAAGCCACAGAACACCAGAGAAACATGGAAGGGCAGCATGGAGGCATTATACAAAGACATTATTTAAGAAAAGTAAGTATTTTTTTCTTAAATAATGTAATTGTATAATAGCAATAACTGACTCCGTGTTTGTAGTATATTGAAATTTACCCACGGTTGGCTTTATTTAATCACTCAGGCTTCACCCTCATGATTAAACCACACCAACCATGGGTAAATGTTCTATATACCACACCACATCATTAGTTATTGCTTATAGAAGACTGCTGCTAAAAGTGAAATGAAGTATAAACATATAGATGAGAGATGTTTTAGTAAGCTGTAATACAGAAGAAATTGAATGTGTGTTTTACTGGCAAAAAGTTTTGGAATAGCACCACTAAAATGTTCTGAATTGTAGAACTGAAAAAATCTATGTTTAGACAGAATCTGTTATAATTATGGTAATCTGGCTATAATATCTAAAGTACCAGTGATATATGTCTCACATATTAATCATGGGGGATGTATAGCTGTTCTATTTTGCAAAAAAAAAATGTAACACTATAAGAAAAATTCCAAAGAAAAAAATCTGGTTGTTGAAAAAGTAGGTAGGGTGTAACATGCAAGCTATGTTTGTAAGAGAAAAAAATGTGCAAAAATTATTTTATAATTTGTTATATATTGCTTTTAAGCACTGCATTTAATAAAACCACCCTGCTCTTTTTATTAGGTGCTGTGGGATATTTTATGATGACTCACACTACTACCAACTCAGACAGATGGACATTTAGTTTAATACTTTAACTGAGGTACTGTACCTCTGGCATGAAGCATACTTCTTATGTTGCACCATAATTTCACTACTGGGGCATGCCTCTAAGCAACTGGTATGGGAATAAAACCCTCAGCCTCCTGATCTTGCTACATTCAAAGGTCAGTGTCATTCTTGTTGAGTTGTTGTCAAATGAACAAAATGATTGTTTTGCTACCAGTAGATCAAAATCACAAGTCTTGGGAAACACAGATGAAAACATTACACAAAGCTGCAATTGACATATTAGGCAGAAGATTTTAATCAAAATTTGGGAATGTGGGAATCTTGTTTTAAGACAGTGTTTGGAACATAAACTGATGTAGAGAAAAGGTCACTGCTGTAGATCACACAAAAGCACTGCCAGACTAAATGCAGCTGAAAGAGTGCTGATAGTTATTTGGCAGAAAATAGGCATCAGTCACTAAAACAATTCTACTAGGTGGAATGAAGAAATTCCTAAAAGGGTACAACATATCTCTGTAGCATTATACATGTTCCTGCTTACAATCCATGTATTGCTTATGTCTTTTCTCTTTTGATCGTTAGTTAATAAGGATGTTTCCGTGAGTATCTTTTTCCTTTAGATAATGTTCCCTTAGATTCATCAGACAATAATTCCCCAATATACTAAAATCCTTCTAGAAGGAGACATTCACCCTAATCTTGGCCCCACCTGTCACAATGAACATCAAGACCATTCTCTTCTACACACTATTCTAACCCTACAACTTTCAACCCCAACTAGTAATCTAACCTTTTCTGCCATAAATGTTAGAAGCATAAGAAATACAATTGCTGAACCACATGCCTGTATTACCCAACATAAACCTGATATTCTTGCTGTAACTGAAACGTGGCTTAAACCCAGCATAAATGACTCTGAAGTTATACGTCCTGACCATAATATTATCCATAATGACTATATAAAGAGGAAAGTTGATGATATTGCTTTACCTGGAATACCCCTGGCTGTTGTGTGCTCTTGGCCCCATCGTCTCCTGCTATCTTTCCTACCTGCTTTTTTGTATCATTACTTTTTCAAAGTTCGTGCCTGGTGACTAAGGACCCCAATAATCAGCACCAGCCACCTCATTCTAAAGCATAAGAACCAAGCCATCCTATCCCAGAACCCTGGTATCTAAGTAAGTTTGAAAGTATGTGTCCAGTACCTAACAGTAAAGCTGATATTTTACCTGTAGTATATTGTCTGTCCATTTTTAATATGCTATCCAGCCAGGTTACCCAACAACCATACCTCTCTCTACCCCCTTGCAAACAAACCTTGTACTCCTTGATTTAGCTACCCCAAATAGTCCTTAGTCTATTTTAATTTGTCTTGTATTTTACCTCCCACTCCTAGCATCTGCTGTAGCATACTTTTTGGCCACTAGGAGGCACCCTCAACTACACTGAATTTATACTCCTTGTCCCTTTCTTTCTAATAAATAAATGTTAGATCTATCTGAGTTGTTGAGGTTTAATCTGCTATTCCTCACCACATCTACTAAACCTTCAGAAGTTCTTCTACCTGCTCTTCCTACTTTTACTTCTACAGTCCTTTTTTTTACTTACCCTTTCTTACCTGAAAGTACCTCCTAGCTTACTGATTGTTCTTTCTGTTATTACTTTTCTGTAATTGTCTGTTCTAGCTAATTTTCCTCCCTGTATCCTACTTTATATCTGATTTTTTCTAGCTATTCACTCTCCTTCTATCTCATACCTCTCCTGACCCTGCTTAGTAACTTTTCCCTGCATTTCCTATCCAAAGGTTCTTTACACATCCCATCTACTAATCGTTCACCTATCCAAAGCTTAAGCCCCTCCTCTGTTCTACCTGCCTGCTCTTTTACTTTCCCTCCTATCCCACATCACATCCTTTCCTAATCCATAAATTAGTCCAGCCCTGTGAGGCACCATCGTTATTACCTGAAATACCCTTGGCTGTTGTGTGCTCTTGGCCCTAGCGTCTCCTGCTATGTAAGTACTTGAATGCATCTGCTGTAATCTTCCTATTTATGTATGGTATGTTAGCTGGTTTAATTACTTAACTTAGATTGTGCTTATAATATATTTAATAGAAACCAGTCACTGCAACACTTATCTGTGCTGTTTTAAATCCTTAGTTATGGCTCTTGTATCTAGGCTATCCATGCGGAACTGTTGTTAGCTACGCCACCTCCTAGGTATAGCGTGGTGTTACTCTTGATGTTGTCCATTACTCCACATGTTTGGGAAGCATTATGTTTGTTTTTACCTCTTATGGGTTTTATTCTTAGGAACTAGCCTGCATTATAGTTTGCTTTCTTTTCCTTGTTGGAATGCGCTCACATACTGAATACCATTATTTTGAGTGCTCCTGTATTTGTTAGCTTAACTTATACTTACCACTTCTTTACCAAGTGGACAAGGCATGTGCATGACTCCTATCCCAGTTCGTCTTGACCATAACCTTAGGGAGTCTTCGCAAATTCTTTCCCACAGACCTAACTTTATATTTATTAACGAACCTAGCTTTTAGATTGCTTTTTTACTGAAATGGCATAATAACCAAGCCATCCTAACCCAGAACCCTGGTATCGAAGGAAGTTGGAAAGTACGTGTCCAGTACCTAACAGTAAAGCTGATATTTTACCTGTAGTATATTGTCTGTCCATTTTTAATACGCTATCCAGCCAGTTTACCTAACAGCCATACCTCTCTTTATCCCTGTGCAAACAAACCTTGTTCTCCTTGATTTAGCTACCCCATATAGTCCTTAGTCTATTCTAATTTGTCTTGTATTTTACCTCCCACTCCTAGCGTCTGCTGTAGTATACCTTATGGCCACTAGGAGGCACCCTCAACTACACTGAATTTATACTCATTGTCCATTTCTTTCTTATAAATAAACGTTAGATCTATCTGAGTTGTTGAGGTCTAATCTGCTATTCCTCACCACATCTACTAAACCTCCAGTAGTTCTTCTAGCTGCTCTTCTTACTTTTACTTCTACAGTCCCTTTTTTTACTTACACTTTCTTACCTGAAAGCACCTCCTAGCTTACTGATTGTTCTTTCTGTTATTACTTTTCTGTACTTATCTCTTCCCACTCCGTTTGCCCTGCGGGCTTTCTCTGTTCTTTTACCCTACCCCCAAATCCCACCCACCCTTATGGGTCCTTGACTTATATTTACTAAACCACACCCTCTCTCCCATCCTTCCAATCCTATACTCCAACCAATTTACATAACTAAGCCTCATCCCTTCTTCACCTAACTATTCTCAAGTGGCCCCTAATTATAGTAATTTACCCTCTCCACTACCTGATATCTAACCTTGATAAGCTTCCTTTTCCTTATCACTGGTTGGCCTAATGGTTAAGGTGTTTGCCTTACAAACACAAAGTGCAGGGTTTGAGTCTCACAAGGGATAATTGGCTAGGCTTAAAATGGCTCACAAGGGCAGTTAGCTTAGTACTAATCTATGAACCTATACCCTTTATCTCTTTTATTTTAATATCCCCGTCTCTCCTCCATTGTTTTTGTTTAGTAGTCTTAGCAATATGCCTACAGGAACTAAAGCTATCTTAACCAAGCTTATACTCATAGCCACAATTATACCTGCCCTTACCTCAGCCTATCTCCTCACCTTCTTTGAAAAGGTAAATTATGACCTGATTAACTACTCCGTAAAGCAAACAGCCATACAAACCTTTATCCTCATCCATATTCAAATAAATATCATGTCTATTCCCAGCTACCTGCTAGCCAAGTACCATAGACTCGCACATATTAAATACAATAACCTCATAGTAAAGAAAGTGAAATATCTAACTAGCTTTATATATAACCATGTCCCAAGACTAAATAATCTCTCCTTAGAAGATGGAGACATCCACCCTAACCCTGGCCTAACCAATGTCCCCACAGTCAAAACTTATAGCCCCTTTCCCTCAACCCTAGATACCCAAGCTAGACTCTCCAACTCTTTCCTAATAGGACATCTCAATATCTGCAGTATTAATAACAAAGTCACTCATTTTCATGCCGTCCTTGATATGCACTCCTTTGACATCTTCTGTCTGACAGAAACTTGGTTAAAACCTGGAACTAAAGACAATGAAATCATCCTCCCAAGATATAATATATTGAGACAAGACCGCACAAAATGTAAGGGTGGGGGAGTAGCAATTCTATTTAAGGATGGCCTTCAGATCTCCTCTTTACCTTATAACCCACCTCAAGATAGTGAGACAGAAGACCTTATCTCCAGATTTTAACTCAACCCTAGCAAATCCTTATATATCATCTGTATCTACCTACCTCCTGGCAATAATAACAATATAATAGACGATATTCTAAGCTAGGTGTCTTCCACCTACCCACAAGAAACAATAATATTAGGTGACTTCAGTACTGACTGGAAATGTGTCAATACTGAAAATCCTACCTCCCATATTAATCTTCATGGCTTTTTTCAAGCAGTCACCTCCACAACCAGAATTAACAAACCAAACGATAAAGAGAGCACCTTAGACTGGATTCTTATTAATAAACATCAACAAATTTATAAGTTAGGAACTCTGCCTAATGATGTAAGTGGTCACACTTTGAATTATATTATAAGGCAAACGAATGATATTTCTAACCCCCTCCCCCCCACTTATAGGATATCACGGACCAGCAAACACTTTAACCCATATTCCAAAATGAACTTAATGCCTGTAACTGGAACCCTCTAAAAATTCTCCCACTTGAAGAGGTTGTTAAATATTTCAACTCCAAATTCTTAGCTATCCTCAGTGTGCACGCTCCAAAACGTTCTATTAGAATGAAGTCCAAACCTGCCCCTTGGCTATCAAAAGAAACCCGACAAAAAAATTTGCTTAGTAACAAATCTTGGGCAAAGTAGAAAGCCACCAAAACTACCTCTGAGCAACAAACATTTAGACAATTGAGAAATATTACAAAAAAAGCATTGCTCACAGACAGAAATAATTTATATTGTAAACTACAGCAAACCCATCAAAACAATCCACAGAAGTTATGGTCAAGTATCAACAGACTTCTTCACCTAGGGCACTCTAGTACACCAACCCCTCTAGGGGCTGATCACAATACCCCCCAACAAACTGCCAATGCCTTCAATACCTTCTTCACAGAGACCATACAATCTCTAGCCAGTCAACTAGCCCCAGACAACTCAAGTCTCCCCACCTCTATATCCGGTACTTTCCCAACATTCCATTTACATCCCATCTTTACCACTCTAATCTATAAAATCATCCAAAAACTTAAGCCTTGTACTCCCTCTGCTGACCAGTTACCATTTGAATACCTGCAAAAAGCAGCCAAAGCAGTTGCCTATCCTATATCCATCCTTATAAACAGAACCATTAATGAGGTATCCATCCCAGACATCTGGAAAACCTCCCACATCATCCCCCTACACAAAGGTGGTAACTCAAAATGATTATTCTAATTACAGGCCAATAGCTCTTTTATCACCCTTAGCAAAAATTATGGAAAAATGCATTCATCATCAACTATTAGACCATTTAACTCAACACAACACACTAGCTAACTGCCAACATGGCTTTAGACCATTTCATAGTACCACTACTGTTCTCTTATCATTCACCGAGTCCATCAATAAAAACCGTAATAAAAACATCTTCTCATCTGCACTCTTCATCGATCTCTCAAAAGCTTCTGACATGGTAAATCGCCCCCTTCTTATAAATACTCTAGAATCCCTTTCTCTTGACACTCAGGCTGTTCAATGGTTCAAGTCATACCTTAGCAATAGGCAACAGGCAGTTCTCTGGGAGAATAATCTATCATCCCACCTGCCAGTCACCCTCAGTGCCCCTCAGGGCTCCATTCTAGGAACTCTTCTTTTCTCACTATTCATCAATGACCTTTATGTAGCAATTCCTCAAGCCACCTGCATACAATATGCAGATGATTCCACACTCATATGTTCAGCTAATTCCCCATCAGAACTACAATCTCTGACTCAGAAGGTATTTAACAAAGTTGAGGCATGGTTGCCTCCTTTTGATTGCCAAACAAACTAAGCTCCTACTCTTTACACCTACCAGTAAATCCACCCCTATAGATTTCTCTGTCAAATCCAATAATGGAACCCTTATATCTCCCGACTCTACCACCAAACTTTTAGGAATTATAATTGACAATAACCTTAATTTTGATAACCATTTAAACAACACTATTAAAACAGTAAACAGAAAAATGGGCTCATTGTATAGAATCAAACCCTTTTTAACTCCAGCAGCTAGAACCACAATTATCCACTCTCATTTAATCTCAGTTCTACTTTACACTTCACCCATATATACTAACCTAAAAAAATAACCTTCTCAAACTAGCTAATTCCTACAACAGCATTGCCAGATTTGCCACGGGTAATCCCTTTAGAACTCACCACTATCATAATCTACAGCAGCAAGGCTGGCTGGAACTACAAAACAATCTGATATTTTCCCAACTCACCATTGCCCACAAGATATTTTACCAACCAAACAACACTCCTATACTCACTAATCTCATAATCCCCTATAAAAATTGTAATTCCCTACGCTCTTCTAGCAAACTTCTAGCTAGTATAAGCATGTCCAACAACTTGGCAGGTGATTCCCTGTTCTGTAACACTGCTGGAAAAAAACTGGAACCTTCTACCTAGTGAACTAACTTTACTTCCTTCCCTTCCACTATTTAAACAAAAGCTCAAAATATACCTCAAAACACATTGGTTATGCCCCTGCAGCAACCCTGACTAACTTCTGCTTTCACTACTTTTTTCTCCTTCTTCTACCTTTTACTAAAACTACACTGCTTATCTCTCTGAAACAGTAACTGTAACTAGTAAAATTAAAATAACTCACTTGTGCTAATACTATAATTTCTGCACTGTAAACTACCTCATGTATGATATTGTAAAAAGACTTGTCTTAACCAGTATGTACATTTTTTAGTTTAATTTCTACATTTTAATATTATTTCTTTTGTATTTTTGTAAATTCTTTCTCATACTTTGTGATAATATTGTTGTTTAAGTCTTTGTGCTACTATTGGAACTTTTCTCCCTGGGCCTCTACTGAAAATGGAAATATGTCCAGTTAGAATAGCCCGGTAAACAAATGTAAAATAAATAAATAAAATAAAATAATATTTCCCAACAATTACCACATTTCCCTGTACAACAAACCAATACCAAAATTCAGTTCAGAAGAGCTTCTTATTACTTCCCTGAAATTAATTATAAACAAACATGTATTACTGTTCATTACATCCCTCCTGGTGACAATATTGCTATACTGGAAGATATACTACATTGGAGATCCATAATAATGCCACAAGAAAAAAAAACACTACTAGGTGATGAGAATATCAATTGGTTGGATATAAACTCTAACTCCTCTATATCAAGACTAGAGCAGTGGATGGGGAATAGGAAATTTTCACCTGGCCTGGCATCCATGTTCCTCATGGACAGAGGTAGCTTATAAATGCCTGGCCCTCAGTGTCCTATTTGGACACAGAACATCATTATTCTTTCGAAACTTGGCTAGACTCAGAAAGGCCTCCCCAGGTCATTAGCCTAGCAACAGTCAATGGATCTACAAATCAATGAATCTAGTCTGAACTTATTTGGTTTCACACAGCTAATTAACAGCCCCACTCATCATAGCAAAACTTCAAATGCACTATTAGACTGGATCCTTTTATCAGACCCTAGCAAATACACCACCTCTGTTACAATGTCTGACTGTCTTGGTGATCATCTCCCAGTCTATCTCACACATCCATTTAAACAGCATTTTAATAAAACAACATGCAACCTTTCCAAGTTTAACCCAGAAATTGTTATTACTACCCTATCATCTGTTAGCTGGAACTTCCTAAAAATTCTTCCCTTAGATGATGCTGTAAATGAATTCAATACAACATTCTTGAATATCCTGCATAGCCTTGCACCTCTTAGAAGGAAGAGACTACAAACAAATAATGCAATTTGGCTATCCAAAAAGAGTACAATGCTAATGAAAGATAGAGGGGAACATAGAAAGAATGGCAAAAATATAAAGCCCAACAATATATGAAAACTTTAGAATGCTTCATGACTGTACTAACAAGTAAATTAAAGAAGACAAAAACTATATAATAACTTTCAGAATAATAGTAAACACAATACTAAAAACGTCTGGACAGCCATCAAATAAATCTTACATCCTGACCATAAGTTCAACCCTAATCCCTCTCCTGATAACTCATCACTTGAAACCACAGTACAATTCAACTCTTGTTTCATAGATGGTATAGTATCTCTAACCAAGGATTCCCCAGCATCTAAACCTATCCCTGCCCAACAGCCATGGATTACCACTTCCACTTTCATCTTCAAACCTTTGCACACATTCTATATAAGACTACTCTTAAACTCAAACCATGCTCTACTTCAGCTGATGACCTTCCAAGCCAGCACCTTAAAATAGCAGCCAATAGCATTGCCTATCCTGTCTCAATCATAAATAGGTCAGTCCAGGAATCCCATGTTCCCTGCCTCTGGAAAAAGTCACACATTATTACTCTGCACAAAGGATGAAATTCAACAGACGTTACTAACTTTAGACATAATCCCTCACTCCAAAATACTGGAAAAATGTAATCAAAAACAATTGCTAAACTATCTCCTGCAGGAAGAACTCCTGCCCCTCACATGACATGATGTCTATCCTTCCCATAGTACCTATACTGCACTTCTAACCTATATAGATGATGTCAATAAAGATAGGGATAACAGCAAACTAGTTTCCTCCTTATTTCTAGACAGCAAATTTCTACTTCAAATGTCCTCATTAGGTTTCTCTCAGCCCACCCTTCTGTGGTTCAAAAGCTACCTGTTCAATAGGTACCAGTAAAATGGTATGCCACCCTCTTTCTATACCTCCCAGTCAACACCAGTTTACCACAAGGCTTTATCCTTGATCACCTCCTCTTTAACACTCAGCAACACCCTCCATGCAGCCACATAGCAGGCTGCCTTAATACATTTTGTAGATGATTCCACGCTCATTTACCCATCTGAAAACATGGCACACTTCCACAAAATACTCAGGAAGCTTTAACAGCAGCTGAAACATGGCTTTGTAGCTCACAACTCATGCTTACCTCTAAAATAAAAATACAAAATTTAAAGTCCTCTCTCTTGATAATACAACCATTGAAGACACTTCTCACAGAAAATTATTAGGGATGATAGTGGAAGATAATCTTAAATTCAACCTGCATATACAAAATTGCATAAAAAAACTCATCAAAAGCTTGGAATATTTTATAGCTCCAAAAACTTTCTCACTGACACAACTAAGGCTACACTTGCCGCTACTTATATCCTTCCCATGCTTCTTTATGGTGTTGACATTCTTACTAATCTTCAGGCATCACAAAAAAACAAAACTTAAACAATGCTATAACACAGTTGCTAAATTTACAGAAAATACCCATTTCAGAATCCACCACTATATTGCACTAAAAAGCCTAAATTGGTTAGGACTACCCCATCAACAAACATATACAGAGCTTCTTACCGCCTATAAAATTATCCAGAATTCATTTGTTTGTCCAGCACTTAATAACATTCTATGCAACTATGTTTATGGTTCAATGACCAATAACTCCTGTCTGTCCACAAACCTGCCAAATTTGCTGAAAATTGTCTGTATCCGTACCATGTTGCTAAGGCCTGGAACTCCTTATCTCTATCCATCAGGTTAATACCCTCCCTCCCATCCTTCAAAAACATCCTGAAAGACTTCCTAGTCAAAAGCTGCCTTTCTTCTTGCTCCATAACATCATAAACTATATCCCTAAATGTGAACAAATTCCTATTCATGCTTTATCTCTCCCTTCTTCCCTCACTTCCTTACTTCTATCAACTTCTGTCCCCCGGCTTTCTCTCTAAATATAGCAACCAAATCTGAGACAGTTGAAAGGTGGCACAATCCTTAAAATAGTACCATATACTTCATAAACAAATTACTTTTCAGTCCGCCAATACTAAACACATATACTTTATTAAACAAACGACTCTTCAGTCCACCAATACAAAGCACATTAACGCAATTCAACACACACTGCATTTTCATTTCAATAGACTTCATCAGATGGAGACAAATGCATACCTGAACACACCCATGAATATATACTCTTAGGACTAATTAATACACTTAATTAGAATAATTAAAACAACCTCTCTAAATATTTAAAAAACAAACGTTTTAAAATACATACTTTATTCCTAAACTTCCATTCATTATTTATATAGTATGATAACCTAAAACATGAATAAATAATAAATATCATATAATTTAATCAATAAAATTCATATTTAGTGTTGAAATTTATCTTTCTTCTGATCTGTTAGCACCATCTAATGTCAGAAATTATACTTGCACTGTCCTATGTTCCAAAATTAATGACATGTTATAAAATATATCCTAACATTTAACAAATCTATACTTTTTATTACTACAAATTATTTCATAAATATAATTCATGATGTAAAACAAGGTTAACAATGATATTTAACATTCAGATAAACATAACATTAACATTAACAATGCATAATCAGGATGACTATAGTTTTGCTGATCTCAGCTTTAAAACAGGTGCCAGTGAGATTGCATTATTTAGACCTGGAAATTTGTTTGCTTCCAAGGAAAGTTGCCACAATAATTCTTTATATTCAATTGAGGTTTCCCATGGGCCACCCCTTATGTCTTTATCTACCACGTCCAATACAAAAAAGTTAAACTTTGCTTCGTGGCAGCTTAATTTATGCATGTATAGAGCATTATTTGTGCATTTTGCTTTAATTTCGTAATAATGCTCATATATTCCATTTTTTAGCTTTCTTTCTCCTTCATAATGACTAAAATTATTATTTTACACTAAATCTTAAAATGCACATATAGAAGAGGTAAAAGTTTAAAGACTATGTTAGAAGGTAAATACAAGATGAAAAAAGTTAGGGAAGGAAAATTAGGAACCTATAAATGTGGAAGGTGTTCCCAATGCCCTTATATTTGTACAAAGGAAACTATTTTTATACCTAGTAGGGACAGACTGATTCAGAGTAAACATTTTGCAAATTGTGACACCAGTGGAATTGTGTATTTAGGATTGTGTGGCCACTGCGATGCATTTTACGTGGGAAAGTCGGAAAGAAAGCTAAAAATAGAATATATGAGTATTATTATGAAATTAAAACAAAATGCACAAATAATGCTCTATACATGCATAAATTAAGCTGCCACGAAGCAAAGTTTAACTTTTTTGTATTGGACGTGGTGGATAAAGACGTAAGGGGTGGCCCATGGGAAACCTCAATTGAATATAAAGAATTATTGTGGCAACTTTCCTTGGAAGCAAACAAATTTCCAGGTCTAAATGATGCGATCTCACTGGCACCTGTTTTAAAGCTGAGATCAGCAAAACTATAGTCATCCTGTTTATGCATTGTTAATGTTAATGTTATGTTTATCTGAATGTTAAATATCATTGTTAACCTTGTTTTACATCATGAATTATATTTATGAAATAATTTGTAGTAATGAAAAGTATAGATTTGTTAAATGTTAGGATATATTTTATAACATGCCATTAATTTTATAACATAGGACAGTGCAAGTATAATTTCTGACAGTAGATGGTGCTAACAGATCAGAAGAAAGATAATTTCAACACTAAATATGAATTTTATTGACTAAATTATATGATATTTATTATTTATTCATGTTTTAGGTTATCATACTATAAAAATAATAAATGGAAGTTTAGGAATAAAGTATGTATTTTAAAACGTTTGTTTTTTAAATATTTAGAGAGGTTGTTTTAATTATTCTAATTAAGTGTATTAATTAGTCCTAAGAGTATATATTCATGGGTGTGTTCAGGTATGCATTTGTCTCCATCTGATGAAGTCTATTGAAATGAAAACACAGTGTGTGTCGGATTGCATTAATGTGCTTTATATTGGTGGACTGAAGAGTCGTTCGTTTAATAAAGTATATGTGTTTAGTATTGGCGGACTGAAAAGTCATTCGTTTATGAAGTATATGGTACTGTTTTAAGGATTTGTGCCTCCTTTCAACTGTCTCAGATTTGGCTGCTTTAGTTGGACTTTTGAGCAGTGATTCCTTTATTTGGTTGTTCCTCTCTAAATATACCATAAGCCTGTTTTCTCTCAGTTCATATTGCAGCTCCTGTTTGTATTATACCAGCTTATCTTTAATTTCTGTATAAACTGGCTATAATTTCTCTAACTTAATTATCATATAAAATGAATCTGTTCTTAACTCATGTTTTCATATTATGTCTAATTTGGTATAATTATTTAAACTGTAGTTCTTTTTTTTGTATTGTTTTTAAAGACTGTAAAATTACAGTTCTTAAAATGTTTTGCAATACTTTGAAGCATTTCTTTCCAGGCCTCTACTGAAAATGGGCTCCTAGCCAGTCAAACCTTCCTGGTAATCAAATCCAAATAAATAGATAAATAAATAAATACATTATAGAATCTTTAATCAAGTTGTAGTTGTGACTTAGAATGCATTTGAAATCTTTATATTCAGTAGCTATCTCATACAACTTTCCATGGAAGTAAGAATAGTATATCACTAATGCACAAAAACTATGGACAAGGTGAACATAGATACAAGTAACTACCAGGAGCAGAACTATTACTTCACTGTAAATATGCAATAAATAATGAATTTAGCAAATATGGCATTCATTTTTGCCATAGTGAAGTGGTCCTAAACTTCAACCCACTAAGGTTGTCATCATGTGTCTATTTGTATCATCGGAAAATGACTTCCTTTTAAAAGCTAACATGCAGGCACTCCCTCCCATTATGAACTTCAGCTCTTTTTTTGCATATTATGACAGTGAAGAAACTGTAATTTCACATGCCACAGGAACAACAGAAAACTGTACCACTACTTGTGTTGCCATTACTACATTAAGATGCAATTTCTCAGTGTAGAAAGATCAGATATTGATATTCCATGAGTGCTTATTACTAGAAAGATCATGATAATAATGATGGTAACTGATGCCCACCATCTAGTTAGAAACAACTGAAGCCAAAGAATAAAGACAGTATTTCAGACCATTTTGAAATCAGAGTGTGTGCATTTTTTATAGGCATGGCATCTGTATAAAAATGTTATGACTGCACAACAAATAACCTCTCTCATTTGATGAGCAGAGGGCACTGAGACAATATACCCAAGAATTAAACAGTTAAATGTCTTCCTTCTATTCATCAGCACATTTAGTAAACTTCAAAGCACTAAGCCTAATAAACATAGCTTGGACAATTCTTGTAAAAAGGTTATATCCTCCTTCCTATGCTTTAGGTTGGAATAATGATGCCATACTTGCTCAACAGTTTGGGGATTCCAGTAGCACTGGTGAGATCATGTGCCAGATGGTCCCAGGACTCTTCTTTGTACTGTGAGTCCTGGTACTGGTCCTGAAGCAGTCTGTGGTCATGATCTTTAACAAGGAACCCAGCCATGACCATGGACCTCAAGATGCCCCAGCACTGAGCCAGAAAGAGTGCTCCATCACCAACTCCAGACATAGCTCCTGCAGAGATCAAACTATGACAGCTTCTAGCTGTATTCCCACCTGTGCAGTTTAAATAAGGCCATATTCCCACCCTTTGCTGTCATTGGACCATTTTTGAAAATTCTGAGCACAGCACAGCAGTGCGCAAACCCGCAAAGCTGAGTTGAGCAGTGTTTAAAGTGGAAAATGCTGAGCAGTGCTTAGCAGTGTGTGAATCTGCTCAGATGAGCTGATTATTGCTTAGAATGAAACTTGTAAGCAATGCTCATACCTGCTAAACATTGTTCAGTTTTCATTTTAAAAATATTTCAGTATTGCAAATTAATTAATCATTACTGACATATTATTAAGTGTGTATAATTTACTTTACATGATGTCCCCTTATGTATTTCTACTACAGTACCTTGGGTGTGACTATACTGCATGGGACACTTGTGTTTACATTGGTGATTTCACATGTTATATCCACTAACACTTCAATTTTCGACCAGCTACACTACCCTGGTTAACAAATATCAATTACTACATCATTAAAAAAAATAATTTTAATAATGCTTTCCCATGTAAAAATGAAGGGCCTGTCTTGGAACTTGAACTGCAAATTGCTGCATGCAAAGCTGGAACTCTAACCACTACGCTCTCTTGCCATTGAGGATTTTAGCTATACATTTATATTTAGTTCCTATAAGATGTTTAAGCAATGCTGAGCAAAGTGCAGCAATGAGTAAACCTGCTCAGCTATGCTTAAACTTCACTTATAATGGAAAAAATGTAATACAACCACTTTAATTACATATATTAATACTAATGCTGATTCATACTTGGTAATGCACTACCTGTCATTCTATCAAATTTCTAAGTCTGTATGAGCAATATTTTTAAATGTGCCCTATTTTGGGACCTTTGTCCCATGTTTATTTCATTGCTTCATCCAGATTTCTTGGTTGAAGAGGTTGAGGTGTGTGCATACCTCTCCACTGTCCAGATTTTTGCAGACTGTCCAGATGTTTGGCTCATATTTTTGTTTTGGTCCTCATAAAATTTGTGGTTTTCTGCAAATCAGTGGGATGATCTCAGGATTGAAGTCACTAAATAATGGCACATATTTGAGTTTCAGACTTCTAATCCTTCAGAAAATATATGTCCAAACAAACCCTGTTACTCTATCAACTTTCTAAGTTTATAAGAGCAGTACTTAAAATATGTCCCTATTTTTGGAACTTTGTCCCCACATTTGTTTGGCCTTTGTGCAGATTTTTAGCACTAAGAGGTTGACAGGTATGGCTGTGTGTCCAAGGGCACAATTTCATGGTAAAGTGCTGTACCGCACATTGCAATGCAGGGGGTGTGTTACAGTTCCTATCACACACCACCTGCATTGCTTCCCATTCACAATCCTGCATTCAGTGTTTGCGGATACTTAAAGCATTTAAAAAGTGCCGTATGGCACTTTGACAGTGCAGGGGGCATGTTACAGATCTGTGAGCACTACTGCAACACACCCCCTGCACTCATTTAGTATCCATGGCCGCAGATCCATCTCAGTAGCGACCCTTCATTACTATAAAAGGCACGCTACTGAGAGGGGGATGCCGACACGGACACCATTCACTCCGTGTAGGAATAACACTATTCCTACATGGAGTTTATTGAATACTGGGGATACTCCTTTATCCAGGCAATCATAAAAATATTAGCATAGCTGGGGGACATTGCCATCCCCATTGCCACACCATTCACCTGTTGATAAATTTCAGAACCAAAAACAAAGAAATTATAAGATAACACTACATCTAATATTTCTATCAGCAAACTAATTTGTCTAGCTGAAAATTTCTTAGATGCACACAGTTCCCTATTTACTAATTCCAAACCTTCCACATTTGGAATAACAGTATATAATAAGACTATGTCAGCAGTTACTAATATCATAGAGCCCTCCAAATTTATATTTTCTAGGTTTTTTTTAATTTCAAAAGAATATTTCACATACAATTCACTTTCATGCACTACAGTCTATAAAAACTTAACAGCATAAATAGACATTCCCCCAGATTTAATAAACTTCATGTAGGAATATTGCAAGCCCTACACGAAGTGTACCGTGGCCATGTGTGCAGCTCCCACTTGGCAGCATCTTGCATATTAATGAAGGCATGCTACTAAGAGAGAGTCATGTAACATGGTTACTGAATCAGTATAGGGGGGGTATTACAGTGCTTGGAGATGTGTAGCATGCCCCCTGCACTGTCAAAATGCCAGACAACACTGAAATATAAAAATTAAATGTGTGTACTTGGCCATTTTTTTGTAGGGGGTGTGTTACAGAATCCGTAACACAACCCTTGTACTGTTAAACTGCCAGATGGCACTGAAATATAAACATTAAATGTTTTCCCTTCCTGAGTGTTTTTTTTTAGGGCTGTGTTACAGTGTCCAGAGATGGGTAACACACCCCCTGAACTGTCAAAGTGCTGGATGGTACTGAAATATAAATGTTAAAATGTAATTTTCCTTTTTTTTTCTTCTTCTTGTGTTTGCGCCGTATGGTGCCACAATTAGCAATGAACATGTGCCAGACATGGAAATTGGATGCTTTTAATTTTAATGGAAAAGGTCACATTTAAGCATAGCTGAGTGGGTTTGCACGGCACTTCACATTGCTCAGTAGTGCTTAAACATAACCAAAAGCTATATAGAAATGTATAGCTGAAGTCTTCACATCCACGTTAGCTGAATGGTTAGAGTCATGGTCTTCTCTCAAATATTTTTTTTATTTTCAATTAAAATAACATTTACATAATATTTTAAAATATCATTTTAAACAACTATATACAATATTTACAATAGCCGGACTTTCAATTATATACACTGTATGTTATTAAATATAGAATTAACAGATCAGTTATCAGAGATACAATATTGATTATTGCAGAGAGTCCAACAAAGATCTAACTTTCTTCCAAGGATTATTTACCAATGGCCTGGGATAGATTCGTAGTTCTTTGATTTTTATTTCCATCAATGCAGTTGTCTTCAATAAAGTGTAGAATTCTTCCAAGGTCGGGGTGTATTTGAATTCCACCTTCTGGTTACGCATTTCCTAGATATAGCAAGTATTGTCCATAACAATTCATATTTGTCTTATTCGGGTAGGAACCTTCATTTACATTTAGCATTATCAATACTTTAGTTAATGTAAAGGATTCATTAAATAAAGCTTGTAAAATGATTGATTCCATTCCAATATGATTTAATTTTATTACATTCATAAAAAATATGAATCCAGTCTACTTTATTTGACATTTCACACCTCCAGCAAAAACATTTGTGGTAGTACTGATCTTTTCAATTCTATCTGGTGTTAAACATACTCTATGTAAATATTTCCAGTTAAATATTTTCCAGTACTGTGTGTTAGAGATGTAATTAACTGATAGTAAAATGTTAGTTTTAATTTCTTCTGTTAACTGCAATGACTGACCTTTTGTTAAGAACTGACAGTATGATGGTTTGGGAATTGTTTTATATGTTATTAACTCTTTATATAGATTTGAAATGGAATTTTTCTTTTCACAACTATTATATATAAATTCATACAGAAAACTTATTAGATATGGAATATCTTTAAATGAGGAATTATTAATTAATCTGCATAAATCTTGAGTGTACATTAGAATGCTTTGTTAGGTTAACCAGTCTTGTGTTGGAATATTGTAAGCAGTTTTTATCATATGTATATCTAAAACATTTAATTTATTTACACATTGAAATCAGCATAAAAATCCATTTTGTTCCCAGGAGGTTATTGTTTCTCTATATATTTGTGAGGAAAGTTCTTAGTAATGGTAAATGGGGTTAAAAGGTCAAACCAACATTTTAGATCTATGTTTGTATTGATACGTTTCCTAAAGGAATTGATGTAATGATTAATCAGTGTTGTTTTAGAAGGTTTTGTTATATTATATTGTATACTTATGCATGGTATGTATCAGGGTTTGTTTGATTTGTCTACTATTAATTTTTTTTTAACAGATTAAATTCATTTGTTAATATAGCTGTTGTTAATTCTTTCCAGTTGGCAAAATAATTTGGGTTTATCCAGTCTACTGTAATTTTAAGCACAGATGCTTTTAAATGTTTCTATTTCTGCGAAGTTTAATCCACCTTGTTTCCAGGATTTAATGTGATGAGTTAGAGCTACGCTATTCTTTTTGGGATACCATAAACATTTTATTAAACAGGAGTTTATTTCTTTAAGAATGCATCTTTCAGGAATTAACTGTATTGCTAATGCTACATATAGTATTTTGGCAATAAGGCCATTTTTATTAATTGCAATCTGTCTTCAAAAGTTAATATAATTTTGTCCCACTTTTCTATATTTTTTTATTGTTTCAATAATGTTTTTATAATTTATTAATATTGTTTCATTTATGTTTTTGCATAACACTATTCCTAAATAATTTAGCATAAGCTCTTGTTTTCCTATGATGGATTTATCTGTAACTTGTAGTTCTTTTTTCTTATTTAAAAATAGAAATTTTGATTTTGATCTATTAAAGTGTAGACCTGAAATCTTATAAAATTTCTCCATTACTTCTTCTAGCTCTCTTAATGACTCTCTGGAGTTTGATAGGGTTAATAAAATATCATCAGCAAAAAGCATTATTTTAGATATGTACTGGTCATAGACTTCTATTCCTTTTGGTCTTGGATTATTGCTTATTATTTCTGCATGTATTTCTATAGCCAAAGCAAATAAAATAGGAGAAAGGGGGCATCCTTGTTTAGAACCTTTTGTTATATGGATAGATTCTGAGGTGAAATTAACTAATTTAATGTAGGCTAAGTTATTAATATATATGTTTGTTAGTAATAAGATGAAGGGAGGAGTATATTCAAATAATGCTAAAGTTTTAAATAGATATTCCCAGTTGAGGGAATCAAATGCTTTTTCTATGTCTAATTTGATTACAAGTGTTTCTCTATCTTCTTTATTCACATAATCTATAAGAGTAAGTATCCTTTTAATATTATCATGTGTGTGCCTGTTATATAAAAATCCAGTTTGATCATTATTAATTGTCTTTGAAAGTGGGATTTTCATTCTGTTAGCTAGTATTGACATGAATATTTTATAATCATTATTCAGTAATGATATAGGTCTGTATGAGGTGCAAAGGTCTGATGGTTTATTATCTTTTAGAATTGGTGTTATGAGAGAATATTTCCATGAGGGTGGTATTTTTGCTTCTGACTGGACTTCTAGCAAAGTTTTATGAAAAAGGGAGATTACTGTTGAAGGGAAGAGTTTGTAAATTTCTGTAATTATATCATCTATCTCTGGAGCTTTGTTAGATTTACTTTATTTTATCTTGTCAGCAATTTATTTGTAGGATATAGGTTTTTGTAGGTCTAGGTTTAAGTTTTTGGGATTTTTTTATATTGATAAGGTTTGTATCTAAGTTTATTTGGTTGGTATCTAAATCTTCTTTTTTGAAGTGTTCCATATAATGGAACAGAAATGCTTCAAGGATGTTTCCTATATCTGATACTTTTTCCCCCTTTCTTTTCATGATATATACTACTAATGTTTGCTTTAGATTGTATTCTAATTTTTGTAGATAAGTTATGTAGATATCTGGGGGAGGTGGCTGAGTTTATTTTTAATTTTTACAAGGCGAGACAAGTTTTGTGTGTTAGAATTTCATTGCATATTTTATTTAATTCCTCTATTTCTTTTTTGACTTCTGGACAATTCTGATTTTATTTTTAGATTTTGCTGTCAAGAGTCTGGTTTGCAAGTATAACGATTCAGATTCCCACTCTCTAACTTTGTTTTTGTACCAGCTAAGGGTCTTACTGAATAAATATGCTTTTAATGAGTCTCAAACCATGACTCTACTGATTTCTGTTGTATTAATTTCAAGAAATAATTGTAGTTCTGACAACACCCAGGGACTGAATTCTTTAATTTTCATGATGTATGATGGAATTCAAGTTGAGAGGATTAAAAGTTTAAACTCTATTTGAAGCTTCATTATTAGAGAGTCATGATCTGAGAAGGGGCATGGAACTATTGAGAAGTTGTGGATTTTTGTTTGTAAATCCTGAACTACGAATAATGTGTCTATTCTGGTTTGTTTTCCAAATCTACGGTCTTTATGGGAAAATAATAAGGATTTATCATCTTTTACTTTAAAAGTGTCTATTAAATGAAATGAATCAATCCAAATTTTAAGGATTTTGAAATAGTTGCTATGCGAAAAAGACTTATTGATGGTTTCAGAAGCTTCTAAGGTACAATTAAAGTCTCCTCCCAGTATAAGATTTCCTTTATAATTGTTGGAAATAAAATCTAGGTGTTTTTAACCGTTCCTGCTCCAATTCCTGGGAACCAATATAGATTAGCTAAGGTCCATATTCTGTTATTAAATTTAATGAATTTAATGATAACAAATGCTAGTAGACATTCTTTGTCTTCATATTTATAAATAACTTTTGGAGTGATTATGTTTTTCTTCCAGATAATTGACACTCCTTTTGTCTTTGTTCTATAGGAGGATTGAGCTAAGACTGTATAGTCCTTAGGGTTCCAAATAAAGCTATCATTAATCTTAAAATGTGTTTCGTGGAGAAATACTACTTGTGCCTTATTTAGATTTAAATATTTTAGTAAGTTTGATCTTTTATTTGCATTATTTAAGCTATTAGTATTTAATGATAATGTTAAATCCATTTCAAGTTATTGTTGGAAGAAACTTTTTGCTTCTTTTTTTATTTTGATTATAGTAATTATACCATATTCTGTGATAACATTGGATGTTATTTTTATGTGTGTAAACTTGGGAGTGTAATTTAATGTTCGTTATTCTTTAAATATAAGTAGGGTAAAATTCTGGTCAGGTTTTAAAACAGTACTTCTACAAAACATTAATTCTAAGTATCAAATACAAGTAAATATTAATTTCCCATTAAACATGGAATGAAAGTCATTCCTAATCCAATAGATAAAGATAGATCTACTGGATTATCACTCATACCTTTAACCAACTATATCAAATTAGCTCTATATGTTAAATTATTATATGGAGAATTTTCTTAAAAGAGATATGAAATTCTATGTTATTCTATTATTGTTCTATAGTATTGTATATATCAGGATGGAATGTTAGTAGTGTAAACAATTAAGTTTACTTAGTAAATATCCAGTATTTAGTTACCCTTACGAGATCCCAAACATGTCAGATATGTCATTTTGGATAAACTAAATGCAACATAGGTTCATAGGTTCATACTAGGCTATCTGCCCTAGGGCATTTATAAGCCTAGCCAGAGTGTGTGTGGCTTTCACCACCCCTTAGGTTGAGAATACTATACCCATTAGTTTGCTGTGCCTCTGTCCAGTAGTGAGACAGAGATGATCCCCGGGGCAAACCTACGATCTCCCATCCACTCATCAAGATGCCTTTTGAACAGAGCCAGTGAGGGGCTCTGCCTCACATAGACCGGGATTCTGTTCCATAGTGTAGGGAGTCTCTGAGTGATGAATCTGTCCCTTCAGCACGTCCTATTTATATCCGTGTTGAGGTTTAAGTCTCTTGTTCTCATGGCTCTGGTGGATTTGGATTTTTTGAGGTGGAGCATGTCCATTAATTCTGGGTTGGACATGGCCTTGTATGTGAGGCACAGATCACCTCTGAGCAGACGGTATGCGACTGAATAGAGCTGGAGTTTCTTCAGTCGGGCAGCATATGACATATGTTTGAGCCCCTTTATCCTTTTGGTGAGGAACTTTTGGGGTCTTTCCAATTGCTGCAGGTGTCGGGTAAGATACATTCCGAATGGGGCATTGTACTCAATCATTGGTCTGATAAGTGAAGAGTACAGGGGTACAATGACCTCCCCTCATCTGGATGTGAATCCCTTCATGATCAGGTGGGCAATGTAGAAGGTCTTTCTAACCACTTTGGCAATGTGAGTGTCAAAAGAGAGGTTACTGTCAACTTGGGTCCCCAGGTCCCTGATAACCTCTTCCGTGCTTAATGGATTACCACTTATGTGGTAATTAGGGGTTACCTTGTTTTTCCCAAAGGGTATGACTATACATTTTTTGGAGTTTAGCTTAAGGCCATGGCTCTGGCACCAGTTATCCATTTCTATGAGACCTCTCTGAAGGATGTCTGTGTCCGATGGAGTATCAATTATGGCACCCAGTTTGCAGTCATCTGCAAACGTTGTCAGCCACAATCCTCCTATGTTTGCCTGCACTTCAGAAAAATAGATGCCGAACAAGAGGGGGCCCAGGACTGAGCCCTGTGGGACACCACTTGTGACCGGCTTAGAGGCTAACATGGCACCAGCAACTCTAACCCTGTGGGTTCTGTCCTTGAGCCAGTTTGCAACCCATCTTGTGACATATGGGTTTACATTTAAGCTGGTGAGCTTTTCTATGATACCCAAGTGGGGTATTGTGTCGAAAGATTTTGCAAGGTCAATGTAGGCTATGTGAACTGCCTTACCCTCATCAATGGCCTTGGTGACTGTTTCAAAAAAGTTGACCAAGTTCAAGAGGCAGGATCTGCCCTTAACAAAGCCAAATTGGGTAGGATCCAATGTCTGTAGGTCCCCAATGTCTTTATTTATGAGTTCCATTATGATCCTCTCCATAGCTTTGCAGACCAGGCTTGTTAAACTTATGGGGTGGTAATTTCCAGGGTCTGTAGAAGCACCGCCTTTGTGGAGTGGGACCACAGTTGCCGTACGCCACTCTTTGGGTATGTATCCTGTGGTAAGGCTAAAATTAAACAGCAGCCTTATGTGTGGGTTTAGTTCATCATTGAGTTCATGTAGCACACAGCCGGGGACACCGTCCGGTCCCATTGATGCTGTGTTTTTTGCTTTAGAGAGAGCAGCTCTCACCTGGGCATCTGAGATGTTTGGGAGGCTGCACTCTGCTGGGATAGATATTTCTTCTTTTGGGGGGGAGGGAGGGGAGAAATTTGCACTGAACCTGTCTGCCAGTATGTTGGCAATGTCTGTGGGGGAACAGAGGAGCATACACTAAATAAGCCAACAACAAACAGATTATTACTAAAATAATTTGACTAAAAGGACTCTGCAGGAGACAATGAGTGATTACCAATGGTATATGAATTTACTGTAGGTGTACTGTCTTCCTTTACTTTCCCACTCTTCAGCTCACCAACTTCAACTTACACTTATGAAAAGACATGGCTTATCAGTGGTATCCTGACTCTTGAGTAGAGGCGCCCTACATTCTAGTGTGCAGTGCTTTTACATATTTATAGATTTACAAAGCAAAGTCTAAGAATGAACTATGATCACCCTGACAATTCCCATCCTGCATAGGGCAACTCCTGCTTCCAGAATGGGTAATCACATCAGGTATAGAATGAATGTGAAGGTACCTATATGGTAATCAAGACTTACCTTAGGTAAGTATTAATCAAATAGTATAATAAATAACAGTAGAGCAATCCACCAGGAAATAGATCCTCCCTAGCCAATCACATACAAAAATATGAGTAAAATAAACAATATAGCCAAGGAGCAAACCCATGCAGAGTAAAGTCTTAAACATCAAAAGGACGAGGTTTGAGCAACAGTTGAAATAAGTCCATAGACAACAAGTTCCATATAAAATATCCAATAAGCGTTTATTAGATGCACCTGACAGGTAAGCGCTTTCACCAAAAGGCTTCCTCAGACCATTAACAAAATTCAAACCATCACTCCTCCTTTTTATCTTCTTCTTCTTCTTTCGGCTTTTCCCAGTTAGGGGTCGCCACAGCGGATCACCTTGTCCACACATTGATTGACAGTGGAGTTTTACAGTGTCGAGTTGCCAGCCCGGCGCCCAACCTTCCACAGAAGGCACACGCACATCTAGGGCCAATTTAGAGTGTCCAATCCACCTGCAGCATGTCTTTGGGATGTGGGAGGAAACCGAAGCACCTGGAGGAAACCCACGTGACCACAGGGAGGACATGCAGACTCCGCACAGAAGGCACCCCAGCCGAGGATCGAACCGGAGAACCTCTTGCTGTGAGGCGGCAATGCTAACCACTGCACCACCATGGCCGCCCATCACTCCTCCTTTTTATATAATTGTTAATTAATTATGCAAATAATCAGTGACATCATTACCTATACTTAAAGACAAAGTTAAAACTAATAAAAACATATAAACATATGTCTAAATAAGACATTGATTCATCACTGTAAAAAGTATCAAAACTTTTTTAAAACTAAAAATGAATAAACTTTTATATAAAGTTTTTTTATGTATATAAAAACACTTATTTCAATTTCATCTCACAATTAGTCTCCTGTTTTTTAGTACAGGTTTTAAAGAAATCTTATCATTCAGACCTGGACTGACATGTGCCTTAAGTTTAATAATCCATTTTATTTCTGTTCTTTCGATGTAATTTCTAACATCACCTTCCCTCATACTAGGGGTGTTCACCTGAAGGACCATAAACTTAAATAGGTTCATAGGTTCATAGGTTCATACTAGGCTATCTGCCCTAGGGCAATTATAAGCCTAGCCAGAGTGTGTGTGGCTTTCACCACCCCTTAGGATGAGAATACTATACCCATTAGTTTGCTGTGCCTCTGTCCAGCAGTGACACAGAGATGATTCCCGGGGTAAACCTACGATCTCCCATCCACTCATCAAGATTTCTCTTGAACAGAGTCAGTGAGGGGCTCTGCCTCACATGGACTGGGATTCCGTTCCATAGTGTAGGGAGTCTCTGGGTGATGAATCTGTCCCTCCAGCACGTCCTATTTATATCCGTGTTGAGGTTTAAGTCTCTTGCTCTCGTGGCTCTGGTGGATTTGGATTTTTGAGGTGGAGCATGTCCATTAATTCCGGGTTGGACATGGCCTTGTATGTCAGGCACAGATCACCTCTGAGCAGACGGTATGCGACTGAATAGAGCTGGAGTTTCTTCAGTCAGGCAGCGTATGACATATGTTTGAGCCCCTTTATCCTTTTGGTGAGGAACTTTTGGGGTCTTTCCAACTGCTGCAGGTGTCGGGTAAGGTACATTCCGAATGGGGCGTTGTACTCAATCATTGGTCTGATAAGTGAAGAGTACAGGGGTACAATGACCTCTCCTGATCTGAATGTGAATCCCTTCATGATCAGGTGGGCAATGTAGAAGGTCTTCCTAACCACTTTGGCAATGTGAGTGTCAAAAGAGAGGCTACTGTCAACCTGGGTCCCCAGGTCCCTAATAACTTCTTCCGTGTTTAATGGATTACCACCTATGTGGTAATTAGGGGTTACCTTGTTTTTCCCAAAGGGTATGACTATACATTTTTTGGCATTTAGCTTAAGGCCATGGCTCTGGCACCAGTTATCCATTTCTATGAGACCTCTCTGGAGGATGTCTGTGTCTGATGGAGTGTCAATTATGGTGCCCAGTTTGCAGTCATCTGCAAATTTTGTCAGCCACAATCCCCCTATGTTTGCCTGCACTTCAGAAAAATAAATGCCGAACAAGAGGGGGCCCAGGACTGAGCCCTGTGGGATACCGCTCGTGACCGGCTTAGATTCTGACATGGCACCAGCAACTCTATCCCTGTGGGTTCTGTCCTTGAGCCAGTTTGCAACCCATCTTGTGACATATGGGTTTACATCTAAGCTGGTGAGCTTTTCTATGATGCCTGAATGGGGTATTGTGTCGAACACTTTTGCTAGGTCAAGGTAGGCTGTGTGAACTGCCTCACCCTCATCAATGGCCTTAGTGACTGTTTTGAAAAAGTCGACCAAGTTCAAGAGGCAGGATCTGCCCTTGACAAAGCCAAATTGGGTAGGATCCAGTGTCTGTAGGTCCCCAATGTCTTTATTTATGAGTTCCATTATGATCCTCTCCATAGCTTTGCAGACAAAGCTTGTCAAGCTTATGGGGCGGTAATTTCCAGGGTCCGTAGAAGCACTGCCTTTGTGGAGTGGGACCACAGTTGCCGTACGCCATTCTTTGGGTACGTATCCTGTAGTAAGGCTAAGATTAAACAGCAGCCTTATGTGTGGGTTTAGTTCCTCATTGAGTTCGTGTAGCACACAGCTGGGGACTCCGTCCGGTCCCATTGATGCTGTGTTTTTTGCTTTAGAGAGAGCAGCTCTCACCTGGGCATCTGAGAAGTTTGGGAGGCTACACTCTGCTGGGATAGATATTTCTCCTTTTGGGGGGGAGGGAGGGGAGAAATTTGCACTGAACCTGTCTGCCAGTATGTTGGCAATGTCTGTGGGTTCAGTGATTTTTGTATCATTTTGGACTAATTCTGAGCATATCTGGGAGTTTCCACCCAGGTTTCTAACATAGCTAAAGAAGACCTTATGATTGTCTTTTGTGTCTTTAGCGATTTTTCTCTCAAAGTTGGCCTTGGATGATTTCATGAGTGATTGTAGTTTTTTGCTAGTATTGATCAGAGATGCCTTCCCTTTTAGAGATTTTGCTCTGTCATGTAGTAGCTTTCTCCTCTTTTTGCAGAATTAGTTTATGGCTGGGGTCCACCAGACCGGGCGCCTGCCTTTGGTGAAAAGGGTCTTGATTTTATTAGGGATTGCTTGATCCATACATTCCTGGAGGTGCTCGTAGAAGGCATTTGTAAGGGTTTCAGCAGCGTGGGTTGTGGTTTCCACTGGCTCGGGGGCCTTGAAGGATACCACTCCAGTCTTAAGAAGTGTGAAGTTTGCTTTTGAGAAGTTCTTCACTGTGGTCTTTTTTGCTGGGGGTGGGGGTGGGATGTGGATCTCCAGTGAGATTAATTTATGGTCTGATCTCACCAATGAGGGATATACTTCCAGTGTGGAGCATTTTGTCCCCATGTTTGTGATGATCAGGTCTAGTATATTTTCTCCTCTTGTGGGAATGGTGACTAGTTGTTCCATAGCATTTGAGTCTATGAACTCCAGGAACCTTTGGGCTAGGGTGTTGGGGCTTGAGTAATGTTCCCAGTCTATGTTTGGGTAGTTGAAGTCACCCAATATGATGGTGTTTGGATAGACATTCATACTCTCCAGTGTCTTCAGGAAGGCTGTGTGGGGTTCCTGAGTTTGAGAGGGTGGTCTGTAGCATACTAAAAACTGTAGGGCAGTTTTACCTATGGTTAATTGCACATGGATGGTCTCCGATGCTTCGTGCGTTGCCACTAACCTGGAGGTGTGGGCATCCTTTATGACTATGGATACTCCCCCTCCTTTTGTGGTTCGGTCCGGATTTTGGGGCCGGAACGCATGATATGAGGTATAACCTGATAGTGCTGGGGTGCTCTCAGGAGCCTTGAACCAGGTTTCAGTCACAGCACAGACATCGATGTTCTCCATACTGAGGAGGGCTTCGAGGCCGTGCATCTTGAGGTTTAGACTTCTGGCATTGAGCAGCATTACCCTTAGTTTTTTTCCATTTTTGTTTTCTAGGGCGGTAGGTTTATCATTTGAGCCTTGCCTAAAAAAGGCACTATGGGGGTGGCAAGAGCTTTTGCCAATATCCGGAAGCCCAGGGGTGATAGGTGCAAGCCGTCCCTTGCGAAGCAGCGTGGCTTGTCAAGCATATCATCCCAGGCAGACAGACATTGGATCCCCTTAGAATGACACCAGTAATTAAGCCAATTATTAAAGCTGATCATTTTGTCTCTGTATTGTGGCATCATTCTTAGTGAGGGTAGGATACTGCTCAGGGTCAGGGTCATACTGGCCTGGGCTACATAATCTGAGAGCTCCTCTATGTCTCTTTTCATGTAGTCCAGGGAGGTACGTCTCAGGTCGTTCACACCGGCATGGACAATGACTGAGTCATACTTGTACTTGCTGTGGAGTGACCTGAGTGCTTGTGTTATGTGGCAGATTCTAGCGCCCGACAGGCAGCTTACTGTGACCTTTTCCTTGTTCAGTCTGGTGAGTGGGACGTCAGTGTGTCTGACTATGGAGTCACCTATAACAAGTGTGTCTGGCATTGTGTTTGGCCTTAAGGGCTGTGACTGTTTAGCACAGTGACTTTGAGAACTATGTGTTGCATGTCTTATGTCTTGAGGTGGCAGTTGCTTGGGTGTCTGCTTTGGAGGCCTGTGTAGTTTTGGTAGATTTTTGATCAGTGCCTCCGAGTATGTCTTTGTGTGTTTATGTGTTTGTTTTGCAATTGTGATAGTTCTATGTGAAACTGGGTTTGTGGTGTGCGTGGTTTCCTTCTCCTCCTGTCTGGTCTTGCCCGTCCTGAGTTGAGAGAGCTCAGCCTCCATTTTGGCTATATAGTTGCATCTCTCACATATATTTGTGTTTTGTGGGAGAAGGAGTGGGTTGTCTGTGTACCTGAGGCAATTGTAACATTGCCTCAAGATGCCCAGATTCACCAGATGAACAGTACAGGACGCTAGCAACTGACCCTTCGACATGCTAGAAAAAGTTTGCTGTGTAACTGAGTCAGAAGGGACCTATAGGGAAATGGGTACTCAAGGGGATTCTAGGCTAATGTAGTACTTTGTTTAGTATATAAGTACTTTACCTATATAAAAATGCTTTAGGAGCAAGTGCTGAGCTTTTGAGATAGAGAATAGACTGTTTAGATTGCAAGTAGAGAAGTTCTAAGGGAAAAATTGAAGAGCAGACTTTACGGGGCCAGAAATAGTTTAACCTTGTTTAACCGGCGCTGCCCGATAGTGCTCTATGGGCAACTCTGCGCTAAATCACGCAAAAGTGCGCTAAAGCGGGCTTTATAGCAGGGGGTTGAAAAGAGCTTGGAATTGACCCAAAATGGCCAATAGACTATAAGTTTCTGGCTGGAACCACTCCTCTAGGGACAAATAGGCTGCTCAGTGCTCCCCACTCCCACTGGTGAACAAAGAAGCTTCCTTTTGTGCAAGGTGCCAGTTTCAAGTACATGTTTAGACAAAGCATTGGTACTAGACCTAATAGGTATCTGATATGTGTTCCCTTACCCTGTCCCTAAGCCTTCTGTCAGTTTTACCAACATAGAAGGCAGGGCAGTGGGTACATAGGGCAAGGTAAACAACATGTTCAGTATTGCGATTGGCAACCACATCAAAAACATGACAATATGAAGTGACTGGATGGACAAACATACTATGGTTACAAATATGAGTGCAGAAATTGCAATTATTGCAGGGAGATGTACCTTTATTATAGGAGCTATTGCTATGAGCTTCTGTTATTTTTGGATAACACAGAAATCTATGTAAGTTCTTTTTATTCTTCAATAAAAATTGAGGATTCTCACCTACAACCTCTTTGATTTGTGAGTCGACAGTTAGAACCCTCTAATGTGTATAGATAATCTCTTTAACATTATCAAAGTTATGTGTAAAAAATAAAGAGAATTTCTGAACAGAATTAGTATGACTAGTCGATTGTATTGCATTTAGTTTACAAGGATATGTACTACTGCCAATGTCAGAGAAATATGGGCAAGCTATATCATTCCTATAATGTTCAATACCTTGAAATCCATTAGATATTTCATGAGCCCTATATGACCTGGCTAACAATCTTCTTTTTAAATTCATCAATTCATTTTCATATCCATTATGTGTAGGGTTAAGCCTAGAGGCTCTAATTGCTTGTCCTTTAATAATGTTGTTAAAAACATATTTTGGGTGCATACTCCCTCTATGTAACAATGTGTTTCTGTTACAAGACTTCCTGTGAACACCAGTATTCAATTTACCAGTACTCAACCTTTCTATAAACACATCTAAAAAAGTAATCCTGTAAATAGATTCAACCATAGTAAATTTCAGATAATCTGTAAGAGAGTTTATTTCATCAAAGAAAATATCCAATTCACTCTTACTCCCTGTCCATAGAAGAAAAAGATCATCTACAAAACGTTTGTAGAAAATCACAAATTTCTTAAACCTAGGTAGAGCAAGCAAACTCTCTTTTTCCCAAATAGCCATAACTAGATTGGCGTAGCTATTGGCACAGGACGTGCCCATAGCTACGCAATCTTTTTGTATATACAAGCTGTCATTAAAGAGGAGGATGTTATTTTCCAACACAGTTTCTAATAAGAGACATAATAGGTCCACTCTAATAGGTTAAAGTTCTGTATATTGTGTACGATACCTGAAAATACATTCTAAACCTTCTTGGTTAGGAATAACTGTGAAAAGTGACTTTGCATCCAACGTCACTAAAAAATAGAGAGTCATCATTTACTGATTCCATTTTCACATATAAATCCAACAAAAACTGTTTCGTACCCTTAAGAATAATAGGATTCATGTCCACTATGGGCCTTAATGCTTTTTCAATATATACCGAAATCGCCACAATGGGTCTCATAGGTGGATGGATTGGGTCTTTATGTACCTTCGGTAAGCCTTGAATAGTAGGTATCAAAGTATAGTCATGTAAAACCTATTTTCACCAAGCATTTCATTCATAAGGTGATTATACTCAATCATGTCCATCACAACTACAGGCCCACCCTTATCTGCTGGCCTAATATTAATATTCCTGTCATTCTTAAGTCTCTGTAGAGCTACTCTATGTCTATATGATAAATTACTTCTCCTGTTTCTACTATTAAGATTACTACATATGTTATAGACATCCTCCTCAACCATTTTACTGAACGCATCTAGTAAGGGATGGTAGTTCGGAATTAATAAACTAGGTGTTGAAAATCGAGGGACATATACATCACTTGTTTCATTTTTAAAAAGTAATTTAAGTTGAACATTGCAAACAAAAAGTTTAGTATCTATAATAGTATCTGTCACATCACTATCAGCAGTAGGTATAAATGATAGGCCCTTATCTAAGAGTTCTATTTCATCTTTATCTAAGGGTCTATGTGAGATATTCCAAACTATGGTGGTGTTAACCACTTCCACATTTTCTTCCGAGTGGGGCCTTTCTATTCTACTCCAGAGGCTTTCCGTTTCTGTCTTCCCCTGCTCATGGATCGACTCCTGCCCCTTCACTGAATGTTGATTATCGGGAAAGGGGGAGGATGTGCCGGTCCTGGGCAACTGTTAGAGGAGGGTATTTTCCTCCTTACCACAGGTTCCTGAGTAGTGGAGTTAAGGGTAGATGATTTTGATGGAGTGTTGGCGATATGGTTATTTACTTGTTATTTACTTCTTCTTTACCTTTATTTATACCAGCAGTATTAGACCCTACACTGTCTCCACCATTACCACTAGTATTTGCAACAGTTGACAACTCAGGAGCATTACAAACATTTATGGAAAGATTGGTATTACTAGTCCCAACATTTTCTTGAACATTATCCACATTGTTATTGCCAGCTGCAGAAAAATTCAAGCTTTCAGGTTCTGGAATAGGTCTATGCACAGATCTACCTCGTCCCCTTGTTTGACTCTGTCTGTTAATGTCATTTCTAGGCCAAGTAAAGACTTGACCAAGAGAAAAATTGTGTATGTCCCGTTGTAGTTTATGTCATTTTTGCTCAAGGAGTCATTTTTCAAACAAATAAACACTATCAAGCAACTGTTAGGGTAATGGAACACTTATATCAGATACATATTAGGTCTAGTACCAATGCTTTGTCTAAACATGTACTTGAAACCGACACCTTGCATACATTTAAGTTTATGGGTCTTCAGGTGAACACCCCCAGTATGAGGGGAGGTGATGTTAGAAATTACACTGAAAGAACAGAAATAAAATAGATTATTAAACTTAAGGCACATGTCAGTCCAGGTCTGAATGATAAAATTTCTTTAAAACCTGTACTAAAAAACAGGAGACTAATTGTGAGATGAAATTAAAATGTGTTTTTATATACATAAAAAACTTTATATAAAAGTTTATTAATTTTTAGTTTTAAAAAAGTTTTGATACTTTTTAGCAGTGATGAATTAATGTCTTATTTAGGCATATGTTTATATGTTTTTATTAGTTTTAACTCTGTCTTTAAGTATAGGTTATGATGTCATTGATTATTTGCATAATTAATTAACAATTATATAAAAAGGAGGAGTGATGGTTTGAATTTTGTTAATGGTCTGAGGAAGCCTTTTGGCAAAAGCGCTGACCTGTCTGGTGCATCTAATAAACGCTTATTGGATTTTTTTTTATGGAACGTGTTGTCTATGGACTTATTTCAACTGCTGCTCAAACCTCGTCCTTTTGATGTTTAAGAATTTACTCTGCACGGGTTTGCTCCTTGGCCATATTGTTTATTTTACTCATTAATCAAATAGTATTTAGGGCATCTTAGAGAGTTCTCGGGGCAGTTAGAACCCTCTTAAGTCTCTCCTCCCTTGACCAAAAACAGACATTTCCCTTCCCTTTCTACCCCTTGTTTTAAATCAGTACTGATAAAACAAATTCAGCAAACATAGATAAACAGAAATAACATTCAGTACTCTGTCTTGTACATGACTCGCAATCCATTAAACAAGACAGTGACTAACATCACATTAGTAAACGTTATAAAGACAAATTAGAAATTATTTCCTAGCTCTTTAAATTTTCTGATAAAGCAAAAAGTTAACAATAAGTTATTTTAACTAAAGTATAAAGTATTTCAATTGTTCCTTGCATGTATACATTTCTACTTACATTGTAGTGTTAATAGCTGTCTTTGAAATCTGTGCAATACTTCACTTCTTCAAAGTATTCCTTTTTCAATTCCGGTTTTGTTTTGTCAAAATGGCAACAGTATTTCAAGGACACAATTAATATTCAGACTGATGTTTCAAATAAATAACTTGTCAGTTGCCAATTGAGTTAGTTTAGAATGTATGGTTTGTGCAAATATAGCAAGTTGCAAAAATAATATGTATTTTTTCGTGTGCTCTAGAGACTCCCTCGGCTTTACTAATCTTCTGTGTAAGACTAGATTAGTCTTACACGGAAGCAGCAGTGTAAGATTATGATGGCAGCATGCCATGCATATTAATGAGGGTGCACTGCCTCAACTCTAAAGCTTACATGGAGCGTGGACGAGTGTAGGGGTCGTGTCGGACTGCCAAGCAGTTCAAAAATCCACGCCCCTGAAATGAAGAAATGCCACAATTTTGAGTTACATGAGTAAGTCCGCTCACATGTGTACAATGTAACACTACCCTCCCCCATATGTTAAACAACTGACAAAATTAAAAATAAAAAAAATTATATATATTTTTTCTTCTGATATAGCTGCCCGTATTTGTGCAGGTTTGTGCGGATTTGCCCATTGCTTAGCTACAGTTAGCAGCTTAGACACCAGAAGAGGATAATAAGAAAAATATATGCAAATTAAGCAAAATAGCGATAGCATAGTGGTTAGAGCATTCGCAGAAAGCGGAGGCATTCCCAGTTTGAGTCCTACTACTGCACTTTCCATTTTCTGTGGGAAATCTGTATACAAAAATATTTCCTGACATTTTTTATGTATAAGTTTTGTAAAAAGCATTGAAATGTTAAATGTAGTAGTGAATGAATTTTTATATATATATATATATATATATATATATATATATATATATATATATATATATATAAAGGTGAAATGGTTATGCATTCTGAAGCATGGGTACCCTATTTTAAGCAATATAAAGCACTGTTAAGCACATTTTACCATTATTGAGCATATTTAAATACAATTGCGCATAGCTGTGCACTACGCTAACCAGCGCAACCATAATGTATTTGTGCATAGCTGTACACTGTGCTAACCAGCGCAACGTCGGGCAACGTTGGGCAATGTCGGGCAATGTCGAGCAACGTTGAGCAATGTTGGGCAAAGTCGAGCAAAGTTGAGCAAAGTCGGTTAAACACATTCACACCTCCTTTACTGTACCTTAACCAGTCAGGTCTGGCCAGCAGGAAAATAAAAAGCAGTGACAGGGCATGAATGCAGAATACTGTGCACTATAGTCACAGTACTTAACCACTAAGCCATGACAGCATTTCACAAACATGCACTTTCAACAGTCACATATCTATCAAAGGAATTTTAAACATTGCCAACATCAGCTAAGCAGGTGTGCCTACAGCTGAGTTTTTCCAAATCTGGCCAATCACAAATAAGTGCAGGAAATAAGGCATAGTTAAGCTCCACAGGTCGGAATACTTGCTATAACTGGTTGTAGCTTCCTTTTGCGGTCAGCATGGTTGGTGTTGGTGAAGGCACTCAATTTAGAGTGCAACACTGGGGCATCCAGCAGTCCAAAGTAATGGTTTGGCTCCTTGTTCACAATCATGAGGAAAGACTCCTGCAGGGCCAGTACCAGGGTACCCAATATAAACAGAGGCCTGGAACAGTCTTGCCCATGATCTCACCAGTGCCGCTGGTGTTCCTCGGACTGGTGAGCAGGTCAGGCACCATTATTCTGACCTGAAGTGATGTAGGGAGGATCAACTGGACCAGTGGATCCAGGAATCCCATATGATGCCTAATGCCCCAGTACTGAATAAGTTGCCACTGCATTAAGTAGTTAAGAATTGCTATGCTTCTCTATACTATGGATAGGTATGTCTCAATATAACTGCATTTACTTCACAGTTGCAGGTGTCCGGGCTATGAACCAGCAAGCCCATGAAGATAGGCTGCAAAGGCTGCATCATGAGTCAGGTTAGTAACTATTCTGCATGTACTGTTATATAAAATAAATGAGAGAGCCTTCAAAAAGTCTTTTAGCCCAATAAATAAAGGTGTAATAATCCTTTAATAAATGTATGATTCATGGAGTGTGTCTGTGTCATTTTCTTTGATATGTTGTTGTACTGTTGCATTCTACAAATAGTAGTGTTGTATTAAGCAGTGTCAACCCACACTTCGGTAGGCCCATATAACGTGGATGAAGGGAGTGCCAGTATTTTGTATGCATATGTACAGCCCTCAACTGTTGGTTCATGGCCAGCATGTACAGGTTAATCTGGCACATGAGTAGCTTTGTATTGTGTTCCCCAGAAATGTCAGTGTGCTTCCAGAAATGTAGGGAGCTGTTAACATATAACTGATACTTTCACCTGAACATATCTAGATAATTACATGAAAGTAGATCTGTCAGTGGACCATCTTAGCAGTAGTGCGTGTGAGCAACTCTCAAAATATGTTGCAGTAACATTTGCATCTTGGACAGTTTGTATGTAAGATACAGCTCATGTATATAATGATCTAGCAAAATCAACTTGCACAATATAAGGACATTGGGTAGTGTAATAATACATGTAAGGGACATATAACTGCAGTTAATAGGAATGTAGTGAAAACTAGAATGATATATAAGTTGTTAATTGAGCTACCTTTTCCCACCCTACTGTATGTGCATAAAAAATGCAATTCCACACCTCAATTGGTATGTCTAATCTCAAAACATTTGTTAGGACATATGTCCTATTGGTTTATAAATATTTGCATTTATTTCTATGCATGTGCCCTGTTAAAATACCACAATATTGGTGGCCTGTTGCCATCAATTCAACCTGCATGCTGTTGTAATGTCCACTAATGTTCTATATATGCATGTGCTGTGCTTGCTTTTCAACTGTTGAAAATCTGGTGTGTTGGTTTAATGGGAATACGTCTGCATGCTGTTATATCTAATTGGGAATGCTGTTGACTGTTACTAACCCATATCTTTATTAAACTCTCCAAAACATAGTTCGTATGGGAAGGCCGGTCCCAGCGGACCCACCTGTCCCACCTCAGCTGGCCATGGCACCTGGCACCAGCAGATCTGGTTCCTAGCCTGAGATCTCCTCCTCCATTGGCCCTGTGTCACCTTCGGGTGGAAGAGCTGCAGGGGATGGGACTCGGCCCCCTCATGCAAGCATGGGTGGAGGGGCACCTATCACCCTTCGAACGGTCCTGGCTGTGGTGAGTAGAACCTCTATGCCAACTTGAGGCCCAAGTGGTGCAACTCCCGGGTCAGCCTGCCCCTCCTACACAGCCACCCTCTGGACCATGAAGGTGCAGTGGTGACTGCCCATGGGTGGGGACCTCAGTCCCACTGTTTCCATCTGGGGGCTCATGGGCTTGCGATTCCCAAACATCCCTCCCCGTCAAAGGTGTTCACCCAGCACGTGTCATATACCACCCCTGTATGCATCTTGTTTGTCTTATCTGTTTACCTCCCCATCCTACTTCCCCAAATATACCTTCTTCTCCTACCCCACATTCCACTCTCACCTGGAAAAAATAGGGCAATCTGCTCCCCAAAAAAAATTACGCCCCATACATAGCTGCCCATTTTGCACACATGTCCACTGGATACATGAAATGTTATTTAATTGGCATTACAACATACTTTGTTGTCCTCACTCCTCTATCAGGGGTTGAAGGGTTCATATCTACCTCCAAATTTATTGCATATGCACAGCTGTTGCTGTTGAAGAAATGGGCAGCTATGGTCCTTCCCTACACCCATCCTGCACATCCCAAGCTATTTTCCATGCCTTCTTTCCCTCTTTGTGCCCCTTTTTCACCACTTTATCTCCCCATTTTTCTTTTCTTTCAAAGAAATTAGCACGTGGGTGAGTGGGAGTAAGCACTATTAAGCAGTAGTTAGCGGGTTTGCATGGGTTTGAGCTTATTTGCGCTTAGCTAAGTAATGCGCAGCAATATGCAAACCCATGCAAACCTGTGCAAACCCGCTTGCAACTGCTTAAAAGTGCCTTAGTTACTCTGTATGTGAGGGTCCTTGTTCTGCTCAGGAGCAAAATAAAACACCTCCTTAAGTTTCATACCCCGGACCTTACACACACTACACAACATGAAGTACCACTAAGCCACGATAGATATACATCAAGTTGGTGCTTAAATAATTATATCATGCATCAGAATGAGTGAATGTAAAGGAAAATTAGGAGTACCATACCACACAACTTGTTCTGTGGATGTTGACCAACAGTTGTTGTGGGATTACTTTACATGACTGTGATAAGAGAAGCAGCCATTCTAGCAGAAAATAATGTTACACCATCACTTTACAACCCCACACAGTATCACAGCAAGGCAAACACTGGCATATCTGTTTAGGGCCGAGGCCATATCTCTCAACTGTCCCTAATTTTCTGGGATGTCCCTGATTTTGACAAAAAATTTAGCTCTGTCCCTCTGAATCCCTCCTAAAACTACTGACTTTGGGCAGAAAGGTGGTGAATTACACTTAATGAATAATGACAATAATTAAGAGTTAGACACTTCTTTTACTTCAGAAAAGGTGTATTAATTCATATACTCTGATTCTCTCAATGTTTCAACTTAAAGGAACACTCCACCCTAGAACTAAAAATATATGTTTTTTTCAGTCTATCTTTGTTTCCAGACCTATTTTAACACCTAAAATTGACTCTAAATGCTTTATTGGTAATTTTAGCTAGTTTACCACAACATGGCTACCGATGGGGCTTGCTATATCAACGTGATCTTCTTCTCCTTCAAGCCTTTCTCTTTCCCATAAAGCATTTCAAGTCTCCTTTCTGTGACTCATGCCAGACATAAGGAAGTAACAGTGATTTCCCAAGCCATTGACATATAATGGGAAATCTGTGACTCATTGTCAGTTTGGATTCCTTCTGTGTTAGGCCTGCTTCTTTTCTGTTGCTAATCACCCTCATTTGTGTTTAGATCAGAGCTTGCTTTACAGTATAATTTGAAGTTATCTAGCAGCAGACAGAGTTGTAGCTAAACTGGATGCCTTTGTTCTAAGTGTTCTTTTGTAGTCCTGCTTGAATTGAAAGTCCCCTCCTCCCACACTACTGCAGAGGTGTGAAAACTGCCACTGCAACTGACAGCTCAGAATTGAAAGGAAGGGAGTGCCATTTCAAATGTCTTCCCCTCTGCCTGCAGAATCATTTGTTAGGCAGCAGCAGAAAGATTTATGTAAACAATTTCAAATTAAATTTCGTAAAACAGTGCAGGATAACTTTTGATTATTTCATTGTCTACACTATTTTTATTTCCTCCTTATTTCTACCAGACATTATTATGTTCACTTATGTATGTTTTACAATCTCTTTGAGGAACATCAGCCTAGTGACATGTTGTTTCTGTATTTTCACTGACATTAGCATCATCTCCACAAACAGTAGACTGCAAACATGTGTCTATGATGCTGGCACAGTAAAAGCATGTACTGAAAACTTACTGTTTTCTATACTCAATGCAGTGAATTTTTTTTTGCAGTGGGCTACTAATTAATATGTGCATGTATGTATCACTTGCATAATGCAGATAACTGAGGCACTTTGGGAGCTTAATATGATCATCTCTAATTCAGCTGATACTATTTAGCAATCCTTTAGTCCTTTTTCCATATTACTAAATTTATTTTGAGGCCGTCCCTGCCTTTCTTTGTGCATATTTAAAATCATACTGCTACACTGATCAAATATCGAGCAGTTAATTGGCAGTAGACACTACTCAGCCAGACAGTTATTCATATTTTTCACATTAATAATTTGACTTCTGCATCTTTAAAACAACAAAAGAGATGTTCAGTTCACAGAAAACATAACATAAGAGGGTTTACACCTTTCACTAAAAGAAATATTGCAGCATCCAATTTTCAGTTGTAATAATTAAACTTGTCAAGTCAGGCAGTAAAGCACACAGAAGTAATACTACTGTCAGTTTCATGAGTACAGACTGACAATTTTGACTCCATAATTTTCCTGTCTACACTATTACAAGTCACTCACTGTACCAGGCAGTGCTTTGTGCCCTTTTGGCAATATTGCACAGCTTACTCCAAGTTCTCCTAAATATTGCCACCTGATATCCAAAGGCACATGTCATAGTGCTCTCCCCTTTTTATAAATGTGTGTAAGCCCTACAAATTACTGAAGGTTACCCAACATACATGTATTACATCACAGAAACCCCTTTGGCATCAAATTTGTAACAGCTGCATGATGTTACGCTGTCTCACACTGTGCATCAGACTTTAGTACATGTTCACACAAGTTACAGTGTGTCAAGGGCACCAGCCTTCATCATCTGCACAGGTGACAGGGAGCACACTACACAAAGGCTTGGACTAGAAACACTGTTACAGGCAATAACTGCAACACAGGATTTTGAACATTGTGATTCCTGTGCCATGTCACCACCCACTTGCTTATCAAGCTCATGTCTAACAATGAATGCCTTCTCAGTGACTGGGCAAGAGTGTCTACAGAAACTGGTTACTGCTAATTATATAGGCTCAATGTATTTTTGGTTTACAGTACATACTTCATACATACAACGGCTTTGCTTAGTATGATTATTGCCTTTATTCCTGTGCATGGTCTGATCTAATTCAGTGCACTACTACAACTAGCAGACTCTCTGTAATACCAAAGTGTATCAAAACAATATAATGATGCATTTACATATGTGAAAAAGTCCAGAACACACAAAGCCATGCACGACCAGCAATATACTTATCCTACGGGTGTGCCTGCATTCAGTGTGCCAAAATAAGGATACAAAATTTCCAATTAAATTAACTATGTGCATGAATGTTTGCTATAACACATAGCAATTCATCAACTGCACGTCCACTAATTAGTAGCATTGATCTACCACTGCCTCTCATTTTTATGTTACAAGCAGTCCGTCCACCGATCTTTGCGCTTCCCTTCCAATTGCACGTCAAACATTCATAATAGTGTCACAACCCCATGCTGTCAAGTCAGCAGACCATAACCTTTACTTTTCCCTTCCCTTACAATATCTAACATAGGTGTGTGTCAAGCACATCAAGTCACCAGACAATGACCATTGCAATTGTTAAGTGTATCGATTATACCACCACAGAATGTAATCAACTGACTGCCACTGAACTCTCCCATTCCCTATCCTTTGCAAGTGCATCATGCAACAGACATAGTCTCAACAACCATCCCTGTCATGGTTTGGTCTCACTGTCCATCATCCTTGATACAGCATGCCTCTGAAGTGTTCATGTCCAGCAATGTGCAGTGAGCTGAAACCTGTTCCAGCTGGTATTCCTGAATGCTGTTATCACTATACATTTTATCTACGCACTACAAACACTTTTAATATGGCACCCTAGAACTAATGCCACTCTTGCTCAAACATAATTCCTTCACTATAAAGAAAACAATCATGTATCACACACTATCATGACAGTTCCTTTCACTAACAAGTATGAGTATTGTCTACCTTTCAAACTCGCTTATGAGCTGTCATCGTTGCTTCAAGGGCTATAATTATTAACTAAATCACACTTACCTTGGCTGTAATATTTCCTTTGTGCAATATTTACCATGAGGGCTCTGTCGATACTTTCACTTTGTTCAGGTTATATTTCTTCAGTTGAGCTCTCCACATTCACATCGCCTGTAAATGCCCATCAATAACACATACTGTTAGGTTACAGATAAAAACACTTATGTATGACTTAATCCTTACTTCTTGCATGCTGTAAAATCACTGGTGATACCCACCTTTACTGTCAGCTTGGTAATTCTGGCATCCATGTCAAATACCATTTCCATCGTAAGTTGGACGGTTCTCTCCAGCAATGTTCATGACAGAAAAGATCTCATTACTGCAAAATGGATCACCCAACTTTCCGATCACCTTTTCTCAATCACCAAGACTCATAGACGAGAGAGAACCGTTGTTAAAAATTATACCATTATATGCATACACACTTTACATGGATCAGCTGTTGCTCTGTATACATTAATACCCACTCAGAGAACTCATTTTCAGCTACTATACACTGACATGTCACCAGAAATATAACAGTTCCATATCATTATCTAAGGCCATTCCCTATTTTACTCACACATACCACCCAGGTTCAAAGCGATACAAGCCTTCAACTGTAAATACGGGTAAAAGTGGATGAAAACCAACACTTACTTCAGCTGATACAGTGCAAGTCGCACAAATTGAATGTACCCTCTCATCCAACAGGTACATTTAACAATCATAAACGAGTTCACATCTACTTCTGTAACTGCCTTACCATGACTGTTTCATTTAATAAAGAAATATGAAGCTTGACGCACTCTACCATTTCTCACATTTTCAATACTGACGCTTCTACCAGTATTTTTTTCTGTACTAAGTGACAGTAGTCAGATCGACCGCTGCTGTCAAAGTCTCACAGACTGTCTGACACTGTTTTGTCTTTAATATGTAGCAATGTTACTGCTTAAAATTTGGCTCTTTTCACATACGCACATGACAAGCAGCTTATCCTTAATGTACCCTGGACTCAGTTAGTTATCACATTGTCATAACTGTACACTTTTTCACGTCCACCTTAGGACTTACTGTGGAAGCGGGACTGTAACCGTGCAATCACAGTATTTTTCTCTGGCCGCTCACATCTAGCTATGTTTCTGGGCAGCTCTGGTACTTGCATTGGATCCACACTCAGACTACCTGTCTTGGCAGACACTACGTTCATCATGAGGTCATAGATGTAGTCATACTTCCTACCATCAAATATAGGCTTTGCTATCCACTCCTGCTTGGCCTTGGGATACACTATTCTGTATCTCTTTTCACTAACTGGCCCGGAGCGACTAGAGGGGCATCTAATCACTGAATGCTCCCTATTTTGATTTACATTGTGGTCCAAGACCGCTAACATTGTTCTTGCTTTCATGCCTCCATAGCTAAATTGTTCTAACTTTGGACAGTAATGACACAGCAATGCATGGAATACCTCCAGATTGCCAGTATGACAGAACTTTGTCGTCTGCTGCAGATCTTTTATAAACAGTGTGTTACTTACTATCTTGTGCAATGCACTGTGGCACTCCCCTCCTTCCTCTAACCATTTCTTATCAGTCCCACGAGGTACTGGTACTTCATGTGGACATTTCACATATTTGGTTGCACCCTCCCAGCTGTGTTGGTCAGTCACATGATATGACAGGGACAACCACTTTTCCATAAGTAATACTGGATCACCCTCACATGTTGCTGTACACCACCACAAGTGATTACAAATACTGCGGCACCATGGCAGTAAATCCTCTTGTCCTTTATGTTTGGCAGCCAGCATAATTTTTTTTTTGAATGCTTTTGCACATGTGCCAAATGTCAAACTGATGATCTATGTCAGTAAATTGAGTACGCATTAGTAATGCTATACCCCGATGCCTATCTGTTGCTACTACTCCGATACTCACACCCTTACTAATTACATTTCTCATGCACCTCTCAAAACCTATCTTCTCAAGTCCCACTGATGCCACCCCTTCACAGACCTGCTCCACAGCAAAATCCAGTATGTATCCTGTGTCTAAATCCATCATAGTGTAGGTGCAGTACTTAGCAGAAAATCCTGGACTGTCACAGCGTCCATCACCACCACCTAACCTTATCAGTCTCCCTTCAATGTCCTTCAACAGCTCCTTCTACTGCTCGTGCCAATGGAATTGCACAACTGGGAAAAGATATTGGCTCTGTATGTCGTAGTATGTCATCTTTCCTATGAATTCTACATCTATGTAGGCACAAAACCTTGATATGTGTGTGTAAGTAGTACCGCTAAACAGTACTGCGGCAGCACTCATTAGGTTGCCTGCTGGCATTCGACCAAGCAGTGGTTGGCTTTCCCAGCTTAGAATTTCATGTCCATTAAAGCAGGACACTTTAACACAAACAAAAGTTCCAAGTATGGTCTTCTTCTCAATTTCACAAGCTGCTGCCCTGCACACTGGACATATAAGTTTCATCAACAAGTTTTCGAGGCATGCCTCGAAAACAATGAATTTTTTTTGTCCAACAATGTCTTCCTCCACTGACAATTCCTGGAATGAATCATCCGCCTCAGACTGAGACATGCTTATAAAGGATTCTCCCCAGTCTGGGTCTTCCAGATTCTCATTACCCATATTTGCTGTACTTACTTCAGACATACAGTCCTCACTACTGTTGTCACTACACATGCTGCCCTCATTTTCTTCTTGGACCTGCACTACTTCAGTGCAAGACTGTACCACTGAATGATGGTTACTCACACTCTCTACATTAGTATGACATACGTCCTCTTCTGTGCTTGGCTTCAAAGCATTTCTCTTCTGTATGCATTTTGACACCTTACTGTAATTGTGATCTACAAATGTTTGCACAACTATTTCTGGAAATTGAATAGCAACATTATGGCTTTGGATCAACTTAGCTTCTGATGTGTTACTACTACTTTCTGGCATATTTGCCTGTATTCCTATACTTACTGCAGTCAGCATATTTTGGGTCTGACAGGACTTATTCTTCAACTTACCTGTTTTTCTCAATCCACTAATCATTACCTCACTGTTGTCCACAATGACCTCTGAGCAGACTGTTCCAAGTTCCATCTTCACCTGTTTAGAATACAAAGTATAGGCATCCTTAGCACTGTATTTCAGAACTGATTGTCATACATTACAATTAGCATACACAATAAGGCCGAGTACATAAAAAGCCTTGTAGCATTTTCATGGCTAAAAAGCAACCTTTTCACTGCCACAGGTCAGTGTAGGTATGTCGTAATGAATCATGGCAATCATGTTACGAACTGATGTGCTGTGACTATAACTTGAGGGGCATTCATGCTTGTAATGCTTGTGCTGTGGTGGCCATTTACAATTACATCACAAACAGTAAGCCTTATAATAGATGTCCGGAGTCACAGTCTTTCTAACTTGGTCATTTTGACACCTGCACTTCTGGTTGCATATCACACCTGATTTACAATTTCTAAGCCAAAATACACAACAACCACAACTTAAGCTTCCATTCAGTTGTCTGCCATGTCCTCAGACTGACATTGTGACCTACCAGCCCAACAATTTCAAGAGAAATGCACCTCTGAAATTGCTACTGTAAATATATTGGACATATGCAGCTATGCTACACTCGTCCATGTCATATCCCTTCATTATTTTTGCATACTGTCTGCTCTCTTTTGTGGGACAAGCTGACCATGGACAATGTGCTACAATGACGGGCCCAGGTGCCAAGGGATGTAAATAAAAAGTCCACTACAAAACCCGAAAGAGAATCGGGTGATTACTGATTCACAACCCAAAGGAATCACTGCACAGTGATATCATCTGCTATTTCTCAAATGTACTAATTGGTACATATCACTTACATAAGTAGGATGTATGCCTGACTCCATGTAAACACTGCGATTCTGCTCAGTAACGTCCATCTGCATTCCCTCACAGCGATCATGCTCCAATACTGATGCAGGCTGCTGTTAAGCCAAATGGAGAACAGTTAAGAGTTAGTCATTGATGTATGCATGGCTATCCTTTTATGTATAGAGACCCTTTAGGTTTGTAGAATGTGTCAGTGCCATATCTTTATGTACCCTCTTCTACCAAAGTGGGCCATACTCAACATTTTTACCAAAGTACTGTGAATTGGTAACCAGGATTGTACAACTTCCCCTTTCTAACAGACATTACTTCAGCATGAGCTCTTCACACAAAAAGAGTCCTACACACCCTCCTCTTTCAGTCATCTCTACATGCAAAATTCCATTACAAGAAAGTGTAAATGACAAGACTCTTATCACCTTAACTTTTGGTTCATCAGAACATCCATCCTGTAAATGCACATTTTATTTTGATTTAACTACTCATACTTACAAGCCTGTGCAGAGTCTAACAGATACTCACAGAGATGTACAACTGTTAGTCAACTGGACCCTAGTCAGTCACATATCTATTTTCCAATTATCTAATAATGAAATTTCTCGGTATCATTGCAGTACAAATGTGATAATGCATTGCACATCACGCCTTACTTATAAACCATTCTTCCAAAATTTAAAACTGGACTGCATAGCCTAATTTCAAGTGTACTTTTGCCAGATGCAACTCATTTGATTTACCTGCATATTACTGCTTCCGGCTGTATCCTCCAAATGCTCTTGTATGGGCTGTGGTTCTGACAGCAGGTCCTCCACAAGCTGCAAAATTCAGGAGAACAACTTCATATACTACACTTTAACCTTTAATTGACACAGTGATCTTGATGCACTTGCAAGTGCATCTACAACAGTAACATTTCTGCACACCTTTTAGGTCGCAAATACAAGTACAACAGTAATATTTGTGCACACCGCTGATCTAGTACAAATACAATAAAATACTTAAGAACCAACTCTGTATCTCCACCTGACTTTAGACTACAGATAATGTGATATTTCACATGAACTTCAATAACTAACTAAAAAGCGACATCATCCTTAGAGTGACTATATACAAGCCCGGTATTGCTTAATGGTCTTTAAGCTTGCTTGCTCAATACTGGTCATTGGACAGTAGTGTCCAGACATCTTTTAATAGTAGTTGTTACTGTAAAAGCAGACATATCTTTCTTCGCATATTCCGATCAATACGTTGCACCGAAGTATTCCAAATGTGTTTTTGGGCAAAGTCAAACATCGTTGGTAGTGCATTGGCCTTCAATATACAATGAGGTCTACGTGGTTTCATGGAATCTGGCATCAATTCATAGCTGTAATCTAATTTGAACATGTCTTTCGTAAAGTGAAGAGAACACAGGTAATGCTTTGGGGGGTTGCTCACTATCTCCGCCTTAACAAATTTGCGAATGTCACCAACATCTGTTCCACAGCGACGGACCCACACTGTGCATAGTTGTGCATTCCGCGGAAATCGGTGGAATGACATCCCTTCGGGCATGCGCCCTCTTCTGGTCTGGCAGCCATAAGCCAAACACTGCGGCATTCTGTCAAATCCTTGTGGAGAATACTGATTAACCTAATAAAAAAATTTTTTAATTATTTATAAATCCATGCAGTTATTGAATGAAAAGTTACACACCAATATACTGTAATACAGTACATATTGGCTGCATCAAATAACTTTAAACAAAATATATTTCAGTGCTGCAATGCAATATATGGCTATCTGTAAATAGAAATATAAAGTGATTGTTAGATGAGCTCATTTATACAAAAAAAGTTTAATGGCCCTGACTACACCCTCATAGAAACGTAAGATGTACTATGAATGCATAACAGTTTGGTGGAATACACCCAGCCATGTATTCGCCTCAAGGTCTACTTAAAATGTTACAAGCCACAACAGCTTTTGTGGTGGTTGGTATGGGTGTGTGTGTGTGTACCTGACCACTTCTTATCAATCGCTCTTGAACAGTCACCCTTTGAAGCCATAGCTTTCAGTTAACTACCTTCCGTAATCCGGCCTTAGTAATACAGCTGGACTAAGCCTATTTCAGTGATTTGGTCATAATCGCAGAGTAACTCAATGCCTTGGCAATTTTTAACTGGCCTGCATATAAAGTATCATAATTTCTAGCAGCCTGAATGACCACTACAACACACTCACACACCCTGAATTGTCAATATGTTGTACTACACATTGTGTCTACAATATTTCACACCAATGATCTGTCACCCATGATTGGCTTGTGTGTGCATTCACATATTACAGCAAGGACAAAATCACACTAGGCGATGACAATCATACTTCGCAACCTCCCATAACCCCTTTTGTCAATCGGCGAAAAATAATCAGCAGTGCAGTATCAAGGCATCATACAATGCCAGTACACATGTAACAATGATATTACACTTGTCATGACTTGTGCCTGACTTCAGAAACCTATTGAAAATGTTCAATTTACTTCACAGATGTACATCACAGTACACAAAACTGTAAAATGGGTCTGGATTATGTCTATAGTGAATGTGTCATGTCCAATGTGACATTATGGACACGGACACATTTCCTCATCAGTAGTCAACTTCATTGACTCAATACAGCAGTGTACTTAGGTAGGCATCAGCTATACATGTCCACAGTCTCAACTATTACCAGTATCGTCATGAGCCATAGCCATGGTCTGATAAGGCAGTAATACCCATATCTACGTTGGTGACATGATGTATGGCAGGACCATAATTGGCTCTATTGCGTACACTGCCATCAAGCAGACCACACATTACCTACAATGCACAACTTGCATGTAATACACCCAAAGTCAGTATTTGCAAATAAACATGACTAATCCATCTTTACCTTTCCAGTATGTCAGTTATTCACACAGTCTGCTTCAAATAAGCGTAAGTCAAAACAATTTACAAATAATTAGAACTTTTATTGCCATTGACAAGCACAGGACATTTTACACTTTCATACATCCTTATAGCAGAGAAACATAATGTTCCGGGGTCCGTTATAGACACTGAATAGTCATTCAACTTCCATTACACCAATGTATGCTTGTTACTCCGGGTATACCCAAAACCCATCAAAAGGCAGGAAACCAACATATTCGTTGTCGTCTTCAGGGAATTTTTGTCGTATACGTGACACTACACATGCCGGAATTACAACTCTGTTCCCATGTCCGAGTCTTCGATTTTCAAAAATCCATAGCACATAAGCCCGGTATGCCACCACGTGATACAACCTTTCAAATCACAACACCTATTATAGCAACTTACACCTCATCCTGAATTCATCACAAGTATCAAAAAAACATTCTCTTCACATTTCTAGTTAGGACTGACTTGTTTGTGTGGGCTACCTGCAACAAACAATTGGCCAACATACAACTCTTCACTTATCACTGGAATCTAGACAATGGATAATAGTTTCCAATCTGACCCTAATACGTAAACGTTTGACTGCAGCATCAGTTTTACACCTTTCTACACCAAGTTACCAATGTATTACCACAACCTAGTCATTTACCTATAATAGCTAGAAAGGAAGGCACCATGCTTTTCTCTGGCTATGAAAGTTAACCTGACATAATTGGTGTTGTTCTAAAAAGTAATGTTCATACAGTGCAAGGTAAGAAATAGCACCACGTAAATAGCACCGGTGAGTATTTATGTGCTGTAACAACAACCATCTTTCAAATCAGACACTTTTCCCTTACCTATTGGTCCACTGTATGCTGCGTGATCACCTTGTAACGTACTGCATTGACCGCAGAATCAATTCCAGTACAAGTGGCGTTAGGCACGCCATTTCAAAGTCTGTGTGATCAGTGATGCACACTGGCTGAACAGCGAGTTCAAGCTGAGTAATTTTAGCACGTGCACGATGGGACGATACACAGCAGTAGCATTCCTGTGGGGTATTCATTAAAACACACTTTTCACACGTGCACCAAGTCATGCTCTCGGTGTTCTCTTCATGTTCTTCTACATCACTGCTTCCATTGCTATCTCGGCGTCGTTTTGGTCTTCTTTCTCCTGGTGCATATTCGGGTTCAAAACTGAAAGGAACTGGACCATGCATATTCATCCCGAACATCACGCCAAATAATTCTGTGAAGTGCAAAAAGCAACACATTGTCCATTGAAACATGACATCAATCCAGTTGCAGAGCAGAGATGCATGGCATTTCCCAATTTCAATCACTGCGGAAGCATTCCACATTTTAAGCATGAACAGGGATACATGACATGTGTAAGCTGATGAAACGTGTGACTACAGTTTCACGTACTCTGCAAGTTTCACCATAGACAAGTAGACTTCATCTACACTGTGAATTCTGAATTTTTCCTATACATGTACTGACCGCACAGCACAATACAAAAATAGTTACAGTATCACTTTAACTTTGAAACACAATTACCACTGAGAAGCTGATGATGACACAGTCATATCCTTGTACTGCTGCTATAATCAATTTATTATGTTTGACAAAAACGTAACTTCATGGAGTCTATGATGGACTGGCAGAGACAGTAAATGGGTATAGGTTTGGAAACCATGCTTTTTCGGAACAGAGTAGGTGATGGTAAGCGTCAAAACTTTATGTATGGCTGAGTTGGCAGCAAGGGTGGAAATGCATGCAGTGATGTCGTATGCCAGTTTAACAAGTTTGATGTACATGCCAAACACAAGAAAACACAATTAAAAAAATGAAGCAAATTGTCACTCAACCGTGCATCAGGACATTTACCTGTACTCTGACATTCCCCTATAGTTAACCAAAGCAACCGTTATAGGTATTCACGGCATTGTTTACTGTCAAGCAGAGTTAATAACATTGTAACTAGTACTGTTTGTCCAAGAACAACATATACTGCCATCCAACCCATTTGGTTAGCAACATTCAGGGTTGCTCGATAGATTTCGTAGTCAACAGAATGCCGCAAGATACTACTGGAAAGGCCCATGCAGAAACTCTGTTGTCTGGATGCATTGATTCCAGTGTTCTATTTCCATAACAGAAGCAATGATCAGCGAGTACTGGCTGTAAACATAGGGGATGTGTAGTCCACCAGTTACCATGACGCATATTCAAATTGACAGAAATAGTAGGTGTGCTATCCACAACCATTGTGGTATACAAAAAACAGAGGCTAATTTTGTCATATACAAATGATTTCTGCTCTTGTGAGAGCTAAACAATCACTTGGTCACTAAATGATCAACACATGCCATGCCGTACTAAGTTATTAGTAGGGTTAATGCAGTACATATTGATCTTCACCCCTCAACTGGCAACAGAGCTTTCCATGCCCCCACCACATTATCCATGACAACTGAGACAGACCCAAGAGTACATTAACTGTTTTTATTTATTTTACATGTGTTATCAACCCTGTGGCTATGTCATATTGCTGTGTACTGACCTATGGACCGATTACTTGTGTCACTACAGACAAACACTTAAATTAACCAGTCAAACAACTTTTTCTTGCATGCGTGGTCAGCACATTTATTTACATACCAGGACAACTGAGCACCGTAGTTTTTGCAAATATTACAGACTCTCTCAAATGACATATAAATATATCTAGTCCACTGTCACTGAGGTGAACATGGTCAAACCGGTATAACTCTGGCCACCGAGCATTAATAGCATTATGGTGAATCACAGATCCTTTGCACAGCTCCATTTGTCCCCACATGAAACCATTGTGCAGTCTTCTGATTTTGTCAATGGCCTTAGTGCTACGTGCGCCCTTCCAATCCATCCTTTGTATGATGTCTGACCATACTATATGTACATTAGGCCACCATGTAAGCAGTCTACACAAAATTTTCTTAATTTCCATTTTCAGATCCACAAGGGGGCATGTGGTCAGGTCATTTCCTCCCAGATGCAGTACTAGGATATCTGGTTTTTCACCTCTGCCGTTTTTCTCACGCAGGCAGCATAGCAGACCATCCCACTGCAAGCCTCTTTTCCCAACCCACGACACCTGCATTTCGGACTCACTTTGCCACAAATTGTTGGCTCCTATTTCTAAAGCTCTTCTCGCTGACCAGTGCACGTAGGAATGGCCACATATCCACACCTGGATAGGTCTCTGAGGGACACCTAAACCAACACAGATCATGGTGTTATCAACCCACTCATGTGACCATTACAGTATGAGCATTCAAATAGAGAAAGCAGCTCAACTCAGTACAATACTGACCTTCCATCTGCATGCCTTGCTGCACTGTGCATGTATCTGGTTCCATCACACCTTCCATCTGCATGCCTTGCTGCACTGTGCATGTATCTGGTTCCATCACACCTTCCATCTGCATGCCTTGCTGCACTGTGCATGTATCTGGTTCCATCACACCTTCCATCTGCATGCCTTGCTGCACTGTGCATGTATCTGGTTCCATCACACCTTCCATCTGCATGCCTTGCTTCACTGTGCATGTATCTGGTTCCATCACAGTACCCACACTGAAAGAATTGAAAGTAATACTGTTACCAAGCGTTCTTCGTTTATGTCCCTGACAAATTATGTCAGTCTTACAGTGGCACACCGCTTTCTCAGCACAAAAACCCAGTCTCTTAATTTACCGTTAATACCGGCTACCTTCCTACACCTGAAAATCATTACCTGTTGGCAGCCAGGGTTGAAAGGGAATATTAGAAACCCACAAACCAGCAGCAGGCAAAGTCTGTAGTTATACACTGCCCACAGTAGTAGGAATCCGGCTATGTGTCCAAAAAAATATTATCAACAGTAGATGGGTCATGGCCAGGTGTCAAAAGCATGTGTACGCTACAGGCAAAACACTATCTAGGCTCACAAAGTCACTCAATGATATATGATTCCATATGTATGCAGTCACCTTTTTACAACTCATCCCTTATCATGCCTGCCTACTGCATAGTTCGAGAAGGTGACATGTTGTCCAAGTAAAATGACATATGTCACATCAGCATGCACATTAACACATGCAGGTATGTGTTTCCGATAATGTGTACCCACATACTATGTGGGGGCCATGTAATTCAGGACATACACACGTTTGTGCTGCTACAATAGGAAATATTGTTTTGACATATTTTTCAGTACAGGAGTTATCATAAAGAATTATGACCACCTGTAAATAAACAGACATCTTGTGAGCAACATGATGTGGTACTGGACCCTCAAAGACATGTGCATGTGCTGGTGTAGCACGGAAGCAATTTTAGAGAGAGAGCACAAACTATTATGCAGACTGTATTTTTACCAACTCAATCTGACATTTTTATAGATTATTAATTTTTCGCAAGCTACAGCAGTCATCAATCATGTAATAACCCCCCTTCCACCACAGGTTGGCGAAAGCATATGTACCAACAATAATAACAGCCAAAGTGACAATTGCTAAAGCTACTGACCAAATACACTATTTGAAACGTTTTACAGGGGGCAAGTCCGCAACATACTACTAAGTGGGGGGCCATCACAGCCCATCAATTAATATGTACCATATCCATCATTGCAGCAAGTGGAATGTGAAAATCCTAAGCACACATCTAGAATATTGGGATACAACCAAAAACACCATCACACTCGGGAGAGGCAACTTCCCCTCATCTACCAATACCCGTAAATGTTGAGCAAGTGAATTCCTAAATTCGAATGTCCTGGAAAAAATCTTTGCTACACCAACTACAGGTAGCAACATTGTCGCAGGTTCATTATCAACAGGGGCGACCCTTGCTGTACAGGAATAGTCAATTCTTGCCTGGTCTAATTTGACCACACACCCTTGAACCTATGAACCTATCAACCGTATACATCTTGCTTCTTTTTCAACTCACTTATTCTTCACTATTACTATTGCACTATATAGGCCTTTCCACAAACATTGTACATACATACACACACTGACATACACACACATACATACACATTTATTACAGTAAGCACTTTGAAAATGCACACATACTGATATACACACAAGTATGGGATACGTACATAAATGCCCATTAGTCAGCATACCCAAACAGAGGCAGTTAGAAAAAAAAAATCAAACATATTTCTTGACAGGCGTATCTTGTAACATTTTACATATGGTACTTGTGCTACAAGTACCATATATGTAAATACGTGTAGCTGTCTCTCTCTGGTTCTATTTCTCTCTGTCTAAATGTGGGTGGCGGTGCTCGGATAGAATAAAAAAAACATTTAGATGCTTTGAAGTTTAAACCTGTCCTTAAATTTTTGGGCACATTCAACCCTTTTTAAAGGGAAGACACAACTATCACCACCACATGAATCATAAAGGATCGGGTACCACAAAGCCATTTAGGAAGGTGAGAGAGGTCTATCATGACTAAATAGTCACCTTTAGACAGACAACAAAAGAGCCAAGATTACTCAAAATCAGACTGAATAGCAGAGAGAGACAATTATGAAGCCAAGCTGCCTCACAAAGGTTTGAATACCAGGATGTCAGGAGGGTGAGAGAAGTCTTTCATGTGTAAATACTCTACTGGAGACAGAACACTGTAAATAAAGGAGGAACATTTTGCTATTGTTCACTTCAAACCACTCAACACAGTAGGGGTTAAAGGAGAGCTAACACCTCTGGAAAGTCTTGCATTTGCATCTCAGTTAAATGATAATATGTAGAAAATGCTTGATAAGGTGCTTAATGGGTTTTGAAAAGTGCTTCACAGCAGGAAATTACAGCAAAGTCAATAGGATGCCCATGTGTCTGTAGACAGTGGCCTAGCAGGTGTCCATCACTGAAGCTTGAGACTAAATGGCATTTAAAATTCTTTAAATAATGATATGCATGAGAAAAGGTAAATCCCAGTAACAGCAGGGGTTGAAGGAGAGGTAACACCTCAGGAGAATCATTGAAATGCAGCTTAGGGATAACTGGTGATGTGTAGTAAATGCTTTCTAAGTAGAAAAAAATGCTTTTTGAATAGTATTTCACAGCAAGTCCAAAAGATGCCTGTGTCTGCAGGCTGTGACTCCTTTTATTACTCAAACCCTGCCGCAATACACCTAGCAAGCCACCTCCTACCTTTCTCATTCTATCTGCAGACAGCATCGCCTTGCCCATATCTGTACTTATAAAGAGATCCTTGCAGGAATTATATGTCTTTTCCATGGGGTGTTTTGCCTTCAACATCACCCTAAACACAGGTGGAACTAATATTGACACCACAAACTCAGGGCCTATCGTCATCCTTACTCCTCCACCTCATAATGTACTGTACAACGTAAAAATCAGCAATAAGTACAGCCTATTGCAACCTCTATTATAGGTATTTAACATGAATGTTGCAACAGGCTATATCCCTGAGGGCTGGAGAACAGCCAGCATGATGCCCATACAGAAGGATGGGGTCCAAACACGAACCACAGATATTACAGACCCATCAGTCTAAGCAGCCTTGCTTATAAAGCCATGGAATGTCTCATATCGGACATCACAAATCTACACTATGATAATCAATTAACATGAGCCACAACAATTTGGTTACGTTACCGGTAGGTTTTGCCTTCTTATTCCTATAACTTCCTCGGTGAAAGCTTGAATACAACTGCTCAGATGGCTTAACTCATGCCAGACGAAGTAATTCAATTGACAACATACTTCCAACAAGTTGGACCAAAAACCCAGCTATCTGCAAGAGAAACTCTGCAGGCTTTGGGGTTCATGGCAACTTGCATCCTACTAATTCCATATGCAAGTCTGCATCTGAGGAAACTTCAATGGTACATAAAAACCTTATGGAGTCAACATTGTCACAGCCTGGAAACAATGATTCCTTTCATTCCCTGCTTGAAACAAGAGTTCCTTTGGTGGGCAGACGCATGTCAGCAAAACAAGGGACTGTCATTCATTCTACCCCATGCCACCCTAACATAAGACGCATCAGACTATGCTTGGGGGGCCCATCTGGCCGTGAGATGCATTCAGGGCAAATGGAGCCCAAACCAATTGCATCTACATATCAACCTAGAAACAAATGATAGCTGTACAGAATGCTCTGCCAGCCTTCAAGGACTTCCTTCATCCAGGACAACTACTGATAAAGACAGAAAAGAATACCATTATGTGGTACATAAGCAAGCAGGGGGCACCCACACCTGCCCCCTTTGCAGACCAGCCATGGCCTTGTGGAACACAACCTTTACTTAACTACATGTTCACTATCAATTCCTCCCAAGAAAGCCAAAAACTCTGGCAGACAACCAAAGCAGACATCTTATGGACATGCACATATGGAAACTGGAACCCAAAGTCTTCATCACGTTAACACAAAAATGGTGAAGCCCAGACATACATCTATTTTACTGTCCCCAAAACTATAATTTGGAAAAATTTTGCACAAGAAATGATCACAAAAAAGCATGGAAAGTGGATGCTCTATCCTTCAGCTGGAATAAACAGTGTATGCCTTTATCCCTCTGCCTCTACTCTCCATGGTCTTACTATAAGTCAGACAGGAAAAAACATTTTTCCCCACTAGCCAAAATAATGGTGAAATGTATACACAAGCAACTAATGCAATACCTTACACAGAATAACTCACCATCCAACCCCCGGCATGGTTTCAGACCATACCACAGCACCACCTCAGCCCTCCTTTCCTTTTCTACTGCCATAAACCAAAACCAGACTGACAATAGGTAACCTCCGGCCTCTTTCTTGACCTATCAAAAGCCTTTTGACATGGTCAACCACAAACTTGTCATTCTTTCACAAAAATCTCTTTCTCTCGACAAGCCTGCTATCCAGTGGTTCCAGTCCTAACTGACTGGTAGGGAAAACTCTCCAGCCAGCTAATTCTCACACTTGGTGTCCCGCAAGGGTCCGTACTAGATCCACTACTCTTCTCTATTTTTTGCTACAAACTTCACACTGCTATACCTAAAGGTGCCTGCAGTCAATATGCAGATGATTCCAGTCTGATCTGCTCAAACACCTCCCCAACCGAACTGCAAACCTCAACCCAAAATACATTTAACAGTACCGAGAACTGGGTCACCAACCAATGCCTACTTCTGAACCCCAATAAAACAAAACTTCTACCCCAGTAGTAGATCTACCACAGTTTCATTCTCTGTCTCATCTAACAATGGTACCACTATTTCCCCAGATCATCACACCAAACTGCTAGGGGGTTATCGCAGAAAATATCAAATTGGACCTACAGGTCAACAAAACCATACTGACCATCAATAAGAAGCATGGCTCACTGCATAGAAACAATACATTTTTGTGGCTACAACTGCCCAGCTTTATTCAATTCAGTCAACTCTTAATAGCACACAAAAATTTGTACCACATTGAGGATACCCCCTCTCTTCAAAATATTATTAAGCCATATAACAACTGCACATTTGATCAAGTTTCTATGGGACTTGAGTTTTTTTCTAGTATTTTTTTAATCTCCTAATTCAACAGCTAATTTTGTAGGCTTTGAAAAATCCTTTAATTTGACTCCTAATTTTATAGGCTCTGAATGTAAGCACTTGGTATTAGGATGTTTTATTTTACAATAACTGCATTTAGCCATTCTGTGATTTCCCCAATGCTTACAAATTTTTATTTCTTGTAGTTTACAGCTCTTAATCATGATGCTAAATTAACAGTTTTAATGCTAACATCATTATATGTTATTTTTCATGGATCCTCACCCCTTTATGTCCTTCTGAATCCCTTTTAAAGTCTGCACTTGATACAGAAAGCTTGGAAATGTGTGGATTGGAGTATCTTGTCCCCTGAACAGACAGAATGGATCATTGTTAAGATGCGTTGCCTTTGGCCAGTACTCAAGGAATCTGTTAAACATCTAAGGCTATGTAAGATGTGAAGTCCACTGGGCAGTGGGCAGGGCTCTAGTGGCAAATGCTATGACAACAGGTAAGAACCAGGCATTGTTTTTGACTTCTTGTGGGGTGTCACTCTCATGTCTATAATAGAGCTCTAGCTGAATGAAAACTTTGGCCTTCATTTGGCCATTGTCACCTTGTCTGACCTGTTTGCTATTCAGTTCCCTAGAGAGGACATTAGTGACAGAGGTGCAGCCATAGTTAGAGCCTAATAGGAATTGGTTCAGATCTTTTTTCTGGATTCACAGATTTCTCTGAGTATGTTTTGAATGCAAGAACAAATTGCAGAAACCTTCTTGTCTACTGTGCACACAGAAGCATTAAGATATGTTAGTAGGGAGCTCATGATTCGTGATACTGTAGCTAGGCAACCAATGGTCAATTGGCTCTATAGCCTAGTACTGATCTACGAACCTATAAATGTATGGATTTTTTCTTCAAGTCGTCATTCTAGTCTGCTAGATCTCAAGATCTTCAAAATCTTGGTCAATTATGAAATAATAATTCTAGCAGAAGAATTCCTCTGGATTATGCAAGCTTTTTGGGTTTGTTCACATAACTGCCTCCATGATACAGTTTAAAAGGCACACCTCTGGCTTGTGGTTTAAGAAAGGGATGGCAACTGGCTTTAATGCAGAATGACAACTGTCTCTGTTGAAGCCCCTATGCTTTACATCACTAGGGGTTATCATTAGGAGAAGGGGTATGTGTTGCCATTCTACAGTTCTGCTTCTCACAGGACCAGAAGATGGCTCTAGGCATCTTAGAAGGTTACATGGAAGAATACCTGTCAGTATCTTTGCTCATGAATTCTGAACAAATCCAAAATTAATTACTCTAATTCACTTAAAAGCATAATAGAATGCCTAACAGGTGTTATATCAACATACATTTTCCTGAACAATATGAAGTATGAAACTCTAATGTCTGATATTATTAACTGACTGCAATTCTCAGTGATTTACTGACTACAATTCTCAGAGATTTACCAGGAAATAAAACATTTTACAATGGGAAGGGCAAACTATGAGGCAAAAACATGAGTGTTGTGCAAAATCAGGGACAGTTAAAAATTATACATGAATGACATCCTCATTTGGATGACGGTTAATAAACTGAGAAGACTGAGAAATAGTTTAAGCCTTCTGAAAACTTTGATATGTTTTTTCCTAATCTAGTTGTTTTTTACTTCAGCAACTACAATGTCATCTTCCTTGGACCTCTGTACTCTGACAATGACTATCTCTCCTGTGTGTTCAGACCTCTGCAGCCTGATTCCTGACTGATATACTCCTTCTGGAACATATCACACCTGTGCTGTGAAGTCTGCACTGGTATCTGGTCTTTACAATGTTAGTATATAATATATTGTTACTAACATACCTAGTCCTGTATGACCTGGGAATCTGTCTGTCTGGAATATATATAGATACCTATTATATGCTACTTCCTCAATGGTGAGCTGCTGTGGTTCCCATAATGTCCCTGGTATCTTCTGCCTCACAATTCCTGACTCCTGGTATGGGAAGATGCCAGAGAGATGAGATAACAGTCAGGAACTATGGTCAACATCCTGTGGAGGCTTGGAGCTCCCTTGTCTGATAGAAAGTAGAATGCAGTGTCCATAATTCTCACCTGAAAGGTGAACTCTTATTGGTGGGGTTTACTGTTTTTTTTTTTTCTTCAGTAGTGTGAAATAATGGGCCTTCCCTTGACAGAACTCCTGTGGCAGGGCATTATTCACCATCCCCTTTCCCTAGATCAACGAGACAACTTCAGCTATTCGTTCCTATCCCTCCACAACCTAGTCAAATGAGAGTAATATAGGGCACAGTCAGGACCAGCATCTTTCTGCAGACTCAGACCCTTGCTGACACTTTATTTCTCCAGCTGCATCTTCTTTCTGTTTTATTGTTAATTACTTATGTTTATACACTCAGGTAAAGGGACTTTGACTCTGTATTGTTTGACATGAGACAGCAGACATTAGAAAAGCTCCCTTCAGAATATCCCCAGTGGTGTTTTTATGTTGGAAATAATGCTATATCAAACCTACTTAGCTTTGTCTCAAAGTAACTGCAATGAAAATAGTTTTAGTGAGCTCTTGTGATATTTTGTACAGTACAATGTCTTGTACAATCTCCTAAAATTAGCATATTCTCTTTTGTTACAATAGGTAAGTTAGTCTAAATTCTCTCCATATTACAGCTTTTAACAATACAGACTTTGTTGAAATTTTCTTGCCACAGATTCTCTGAATAAAATTTCTTTTTAGATGGCATTTTGTTTAATTCCCATAAGCAGTATGACCTACTTTACTATAAACTTATTATAAATTCTGAACTTAGTCTAGCATCAGAAGCTACAGGCAATTATAAATTCTTCTTTAGTTATGTTAGGAAACTAAGGAATAGCACTCAACAACATTACTCAGAACTTGTCCAAAATGGTACTACCTACTCAGAGCTAGCAGATATAGCCAACAGTTTGTACTGCCTGATATCAATGTCAGTGGTGCGGCGGTTAGCATTGTTGCCTCACAACAATAGGTTCTCTGGTTTGATCCTCAGCTGGGGTGTCTTCTGTGCGGAGTCTGCATGTCCTCCCTGTGGTTTTGTGGGTTTCCTCCGGGTGCTCTGGTTTCCTCCCACATCCCAAAGACATGCTGTAGGTGGATTGGACACTCTAAATTGGCCCTAGGTGTGAGTGTGTGTGTGTGTGTGTGCCTTCCGTGGAAGGTTGGGCGCTGGGCTGGCAACTCAACACCATAAAACTCTACTGCCAATCATGAGCAGACAGGTGATCTGCTGTGGCGACCCCTAACTGGGAAAAGCCGGAAGAAGACTAGCAAACAAATTCAGTGCAAATTTCATCCCTGTAACAATTATACAGCACACACATATCCCACAGAATCTCAATCCCCCATCAAAACCAAGGAACACAATGAAAGTACTCTCCGAAGGGAAAAATAATGAAAAATACATCATCCGTGGGACCTGATAATATACTGGTTGCCTAATAAAGAGTAAAACACAAGCTCTAGTGGACTAGCACCTACAGTGCCTAAACCTAAGCGTAGCCACTGATATTGTCCCTAAAGTATGGCACATAACTACTGTGATGCCCCTTCAGAAAGGTGGATCCACCACTAACCCTGGAAACTAAAAAACATTAGCCTGACTAGCCTCATCCTCAAGCCATGGAGCACATCATAACTGACCTAATTAGCTATGATATCAAAAATCTTATAAGGCTTGAACATTCAGCAGTTGATCTTTGTTAAGGTTAGATCCTATCTAATAAATGTGATCAATGTCTTTGAGAGAGCACCTCAAGCTGTGGACACTGGACATGCTGTCCATGCAGGATACCTCAATCTAACTAAGGCTTTTGACACCATTAGACATGCCAACATAATAAGCTGTAAGGTCTCCAAATTGATCCATATGTAGTTAGGTCAATAGTAAGCTGACTGAGGGATAGAACCCATGTAGTAAGGGTGGCAGGAATGTCCTCAGCAAACATGAAGGAGAACAGTAGTGTTCCGCAAGGCAATGTGCTGGGACCTGTACTATTCAGCATATAATTTACAAATCTCCACATTACAAATGGATATCTCTAGCTAACCAAGTTTGTGGAAACTACAAACTTGGTGTCATCTTCAAGTCCCCCTCTGATTCACAGAAGATCAAACTGAATTCACACATGTCAACAGCTAATGCTCAAAAATAGATTAAACCTAAATGCTAAAAATAAAATTTCATCATGGTTGGTAAATGTCCTTTCATCTATCTTGCAGTATAAACACCCTGCTTCAAAATGAAAGGGTGGAGAGAGACTTTGGAAGATGGTTAGATAATCCCTGTGCCTTTTACCATCACATTGCAAATGGGGTTAGGAAATATTTTTACCTGGTACAGCTGATTGCAAGAAGTATTTCATCTAGATCATCTAGATCCAAGGAAATTCTTACGCCTCTATATTCTGGATTGATCAGACATTATCTCAAACAGTTAGAAGCAATTGGAAACACCCCAGATGTTCCTAACTAAAAAGATCACAGGCATAAAAGACAACAGCCACCAGGACTGGCTGAAGGCACTCTTCCTTTATTCAATATCCTATAGCCTCCTTAGGTTCTATGCCTAGACGTTTGAGGCATTAGTGTCCAGTAGTTCAAGACCTTTTATATCTTCTCAAATCAAACAGTCCCACTAACAGTAGAGCCAGTGGCTTAAACTTGCTTCAGTAAATAAACAAAACATGGTGGAGGGGCAGGTTTGTCATCTGATGCTTATCACCTCTCTGGAACATACTTCCATTTCAAATTAACCAATGTGACACATTTTCTTCATTCAAAAAAGTGTTGAATAACTGGATGGACATCCATAAGTACACCCCTGGTATGACTGGCCTGTTGCTCCTTGAAAAAAGGAGATAAGATCTAAGGGTGGGTTCTGGCAAGGCATAGATAGCCACAGTGCCCAGTTGCTTTGTACATTCTATGATTCTGTGAACAATGGGAAGTTAGTGGTAGGCAACTTACAGTGATATTCTGTGATGGTAGAATAGACTGTACATGATAAAATGCCCAAACCAAGATGTAAAGTCACATCATACAGAGAAAGAAACAATAAATCACTGAAAAGTGAGTCATGGATGCAGAAACGTCTTTTCAGACAATTCTGCTTCCCATAACAATGGAAGTTACACCACAAAGCTGCACAATCCCGGAAAACTGCGAGTCAGAATTTGAAATGGAATCTAGTAGTGGTGTTGCAAAGTAGGACCATCATAGTCAAGAAATGTCCTGTCTAAGACTTGACAGCCGAGTACCTACAAGGTGGGCTTACTATGGTATGTAACTGTACTTCTCCAGTGTGGCATCTTAGATAAAAATACACAGAGAGACTAGCACAGTGGTTGGCCACTAAAGTATGGCATTACTATAACTGATTGTCAACAACTTCACATCTTTTTTCAGACACAACTCAGGCCACAATGGCAAGATTAAAAACTATGAAACATGTTTAGAGGAAGTGAGAGGGAGTTGGAGTAACTAAAAAAAAATCACAAAGGCAAGAGGAGAACATCACAAAGACAATGGCTGTAAGTTATGCTTTAATCTCAGCCCCTGGAACTGAGAGGCAGGGCTCTAATCAGTAAGTCATCATGTATTTTGGGGCAATAATATTTTAATATTATATAATAATAATCATATATAATATTATATATAGTATATAATAATATTATTATTATATAATGTTTTATTTTTATTTTAAAACTGGTTTCAAAAGGCACTTCCTTTAACCTAATGACAATATTTGCACAATGCATTATGTCCTATAATGCTTCAGAGTCAGGTTGGCCAGTATTAATGTAGAAAAGCAGAATGGGCTGCATTTTGGTGGCACATTGTGTATTGGCCTTAAAATACTATTTTCAGACCTGTATCTCACACTGTTTCAAAGATACTGTATGGAAAAGCTTTACAAACAAAGAAAAAGAAAAAAATCATGAAGGCCACACACACCACACACCTATCACCGTGGAATCACACACCAAACTACTTGGGGTCATCATTAACGACCATTTGTAATTTGACCTGCACATTCTTAGTAAAAGTAAGAAAATCCAACAAAAACACGGACTCCTTTACAGGAATAAAATATTCTTATCCAATAAAGCCAAGATTGTTCTATCCCATGCCTGTCTTCTCTCCAGCCTACTCTATGGCTCGCAAATGCTCACCAACCTTCAAACCTCTCTCTTATCCAAACTACAATCCACCTACAACTAAATGTCTAAATTCACTGCTGACCTCCCCTACTACTCACATCACTGCTTAGCTCTCAAAAAGTTGAACTGGCTAGCGCTTCCTCACAACTTACTTCTCTCTCAGCTTCAAATAATCCATTCCATACTGTATCCACCCTCTTTCTGTCCCAGCATTATCTCTCTCATCTCCCCCTACTCTCCACCAAGATCCCTTCGTAGCTCTGAATAAAATCTCCCTTCTATCTACAACCCTAAAACTAAAATAGTTCAGAGCATTTACAACTTTTCCCTAGCCCAATACTAGAATAAACTTCCTCTGGACATTCGTAATATCAAGCACTGACATCAGTTCAAAATAGCTGTCAAAAAACATCTAAACAATACACGAATCTGTCATTGTAACCATCATCTGTGACTGACTTCCCCCCACTATTCACCCCGATTCACCTTACCTTCTTTCTTTCTTCCATTGTTACTCCAATCTGTACATTGACTTAGCCCTATTTTGGTCTAGTCTACCTTTTACTTAACTTGTATGGCTTCTAAAGACTGTACTTGCATCTTACTGATGCACAGTGGGTTCCACCCTCTGAAGTTATTGTGCTGAAAGACTGATGATGTTGACTGTAACTACCCTCTGATATTTTACCGTATATTAGCTACACTCTTTTATGTACTAGTTATACTGTTTTATCATATCGATTTATTATTATGTATCTCAGCTTCTTGTTATTGTTTATATTTTATGTATTTATTTTGTGGAGCTTTTCTCCAAGAGCTTCTGCTGAAAAAGGGCTTTGGCTCAGTCAGACTAACCTGGTCAGCAAATGTCAAATTATTTATTTATTTGCAGTTGTTTACCAGGATGGTCCACTGGGCCAAAAAGTGCCCATTTTCACTGGAGGCCCGGGGAGAAAATCTCCACATACAAAAGAAATTTAAATACAATCACATTTTCTACATACATAGAGAGATAACAACTTAAAAAACTTAAACTTAAAAAACAGACATACAATCTTATCATAACTTTCTAGCTAGAATAACAAAGGCAGTATACATTATATACAAAATATATACAAAATATACAAAGTACACTATATCATCTGCTTTGGATACTGTAGAGTGAAGACAGCAAGAGATAGTTGCATAATTGTTAAGCAGAGGGGAGAACAAAAGTTAGTGTGATCAGGTGGGGGAAGATGCTCTGATAGAGCTGGGTAGGGAATTCCAAGTTTTAGCAATGGTACATGGGTAGAGAGACTGACCACTTGCTAGATTGTAAATAAATATGTAATAAATAAATTGTACATAAATAAATATGAAACTTATATCAAATAAAAACTACATCCCTAACACATGCAATTAGCATTTTATCAAACAAATCGTGTCACTGTATCTAGCGCCATTTCATACATATGTGTTTTCAATCATGTTGGAATTGTCATCCCGTAACTATCTAGTTATCTAGCATGAAATATATGCTACTATCAGAGATTTGACAGATGGCTTGATACCCCCCCCCTCCGCCCCCAAAAGGAAGGATATATTACACTGTGTTGCAGTTTAATCACAACAAGACAACAGCAAATGTTAGACATGATAATGGAAGTTACTGGGAAATGTTAAATGTTTGGCACTCGGCATGTAATACTAAAGAATGAGCCAGGAAAATCTAAGAATGGTACTTTACAACAAACTCACATTAAACCTGTCTAGAAAAATATCAAACAATACTTCCATTCACTTTGCACACGGTTGTACTATGAAATTTGGACATTCCCCTAAGCTATTCAGTAGAAAGTAGCACACTGGTTCATAGGCAAGCTGCCCTTGTCGGCAATTTTAAACCTAGCCAATTTCCCTTTCAAAGGTGAAAATCAAACCCTGTACCTTGTGTGTGGGAGGTAAACAACTTAGCCATTATAACAACACCCCAACTTCTGAAGTTGCAGCCATTTTAAACAGCAACCAGTACCACAACTTGCTTCAAGTGAATCCTGATATAATTTATTAATTATTAACTCTGAGCAGTAATACACATATGTATCTCAGTGTCACAAACAGGTGAGATGGAGAAAAGCATCCTGAATATGGACAACTGTGGTTACTTTGCTAAAAAAATGCAAGTTCAATCGTCATCCTCATGGTTCCTTCAACCTAGGTGAATCCATCCATCCACAAACCCTTTTTCCACATGGGGTTGTGGTGTCACGTCAACAGTGACAATCATTTAGAGTCAAGGTTTAGACTGTTAGGTGGCTATTCCTGCTTCCATACCACACACTCACACCTATGGCTAATTTAGAGTGTTCAATCCACTTACTTCATGTCTTTGGAATGAAACCGGAGAATCTGGAGAAAAACCCACACAAACACTGGGAGGACATGCAGACTCAGCACAGAAGGCACCCCAGCCAAGAATTGAACTGGGGAACCTCTTGCTGTGAGGCGACAATGCCATCCTCTGTGCTTCTGTTCTGCCTGCAGTTGGCTAAGTCCTGATGTATTCTTTTTAGATATCCTTTGTGAATGTTTCTGATTGAATCAACAGTGCTTTTTTCAAATAAAATAACAGATCCATAATCGTCAGGGTGTTTATCTCACAGATAATAAGTACAGGCTTTGATTCTCATCAAGAGAAACTGCCTCGGCTTTAAATGGTCCTAAAAGGCAGCCAGCCTAGCATCTGCTTATGAACCTGTAACAATTATGGTTACATGGTACACAGTCTTTGGGCATGCATGAAGAGCAGTCAGTGTTGGTTAGTCTGTCTTGCTGTTTTTCACACATAACAAGTTACAGAATGGAGCAGTTTTGTTGCTATAGTATGGGTGCTCTCATGCCAAAGTATGTGACAGCTTTTTCTGAGACATGAACTACAGTGACAACACTGACAAACCTCATGTAATCACCAATGTTTTGAGTAATACAAAAAACAGGAATTCTTTAGAGCTTAAGGGGCTTTACTTTAAAATCGGGAGTGTGTCACTTGAAAATATTCTTCAAACAAAATTGATGCCCGAGAACTCAGTTTCACAGTGGTATATCTAATTTACTTTATTCTGTGTTTACATCCTTGCTGCACAGAATAGCTGTTTTAGTTTAACATCCCATTAACTGTCCATGAAGAAATAGTGTTTATTGCCTTTCCCTGCCTAAGCACACGTCACCACACAGTCAGTATGACTTTCCCTGTGCAGTATTATACCCGGGTTGTCGCTGCTGACATTTGAAACATGCTGCTTTTGTTTGTTGCACTCTTTCTTGAGAGTTGCTGACAGCCCTAAGAAATATATGCACACTTGCATACACTGCCCAGCTAAGCTTCATTATGTGTTTTATCTTGTACAGTGATCTCGGCTGTGCTGACAGCAGGATGATATACAATGAAGGACAAGAGAATGGTGGGGTCTTGCATCTTCCTCTTTCCACCTCTGACATAACCCTCTACCACTTGACCTGTGAAATTTCATTTCCAGCAATCTGGGCAAAATTATGACTACTAAACTAAAGAGACGTCCAGTACCATATCATACCACAAAATGCTTTCCCTACATTCATGTACATAGGTATTTCACACACTGGGGGTGCCCACAAAAAATTACGGGGGTATGTGATCCTTTACTTACACAGTTATTTTTCAGTGCAGCCTTTGGCTTCCATTTCAAAATAAAATTCTTAAAACAACTTCCAAAATGGGTTCAGATTTTGCCACTTTCACCAAACTACAAACTGAAATGTCAGCACAATATGAAATTTCAGTAAAGGCACTCATTTATTACTGTTTCAGTTTTCTACCATGATTATGAAAAGCTGCAGCTGGCAAATACTGCAACAACAGGACTAAGAATCTACAGCTTTTATCTAAAAAAAAATATATATTTTTATCAGAATTCTGCTGCAGTCTCTCTAAATTAAATTCCTTCAGCCACTTGCCTCTGTTGAGCATCCTTGAAATTACTGCTTATGAAATACAGTACAGTATTCAATTCCACCTCCTTTTACATTTCCAATGCTTTACCATGCCCCAGGACTTCCTGATTGTTTCAAGTTGTACTGTATGACAATTTTGTTTATCCTCCACAAAATCTATGCCTTTGGAATCAGGATAGAGAATTCAGAATTATCTACTTTTATGGGTAACCAATCAAATCAACAAATTCTTCCAACAAAACAGCCAGTAACAGCAAACTGCATGATAACACTGCTCCAAACGAAACAGCACCTTAGAGACTGCACTTTCTTACCAAATACAATGAAAAGCCAAATGACCTTGCTGCCTGTTATTTTTTAAGAATTTACAGATAGAAGTACACATGATGGCTTTCAAATGAGTTGCTGTCAACCTAGACACTGCAGCTCGTACTTGTTATGTAATTATTACAGCCACATTCAAACTGTAGTTTGGCTAAATTAAGTTTTGACTCCACACAGACACCATCTATACACTACTGGAATGAGGTAAATGACAAAGTGCAAGTAAGTTAGCAAAAAAAAAAAGACATTTTCACTAAGCAGATCTCAAACCAGCTTTTTATCAACACAGCATTTGCAGCCAAATTATATTTGTTTTGTATTAAGCAGACACACATACATACACCACACACACACACACACACACACACACACACACACACACACACACACACACACACACACACACACACACACACACACACACACACCTCTAAGCAGATCTTCACCCTTTTAATGCTTATAATTATTTACAATACTCACCCTTAAAGTCTCACTACAGATGAAAGTTGGAGGACAATGTGCAATAGAGTATTTTTTCCTACAAACCTTCCCAGGTTCACTTTCTTAACATTTCCCAACAGCGTGGCTCACAAGATACAAAAGGTAGTGTCACCTAATAGCCTTCTGTGCTGCTCCAGGCCATCAAGATAATGACAGTCACACTCGCGCGCGTATACACACACACACACACACACACACACACACACACACACTCACACACACACACACACACACACACACACACTCACTCTCTATACTACGATCGGATTATTACAGATAGAAGTGTACAGCCCTCTGCTCTGCCTGCAGCTACGTGAGCCATCAGAAAGTAAACAAATGTAAGAAAAAGCTGCAGGCAGAGGCCTGTACATCTCTAGCTGTAATAAGCCGATGACTTACAGCATGTCGATCGGCTTATTACTGTGGAGTTAAAAAAAAAAACTAACTCCACAGTAATAAGCCAATCGACATACTGTAAGCGATCGGATTATTACAGCTAGAGATGTACAGCCCTCTGCTATGCCGGCAGCTCCATGAGCCATCAGCAAGTAACCAAATGTAAGAAAAAGCTGCAGGCAGAGCAGAGGGCTGTACATCTCTAGCTGTAATAAGCCGATCACTTACAGTATGTCGATCGGCTTATTACTGTGGAGTTATTTTTTTTTTTAACTCCACAGTAATAAGCCGATCGACATGCTGTAAGCGATCGGATTATTACAGATAGAAGTGTACAGCCCTCTGCTCTGCCTGCAGCTACGTGAGCCATCAGAAAGTAAACAAATGTAAGAAAACAAAGTTTTTTTGTTTTTTTCTAACATTTGGTTACTTGCTGATGGCTCACGGAGCTGCCGGTAGGGCATAGGGCTCTACATCTCTAGCAGCAGATAATTTGAAGGGCAATGAAAAAGGAACATCGGCTGACAAAAAAACAGACCAATAAATTCAAGTTTTTCCAGGTAGATTTTTATATGCACTCTTACCAAAAATTGTAGCTGAAGGAGAACGTTCCCAAGGGAGTTGTCTGATGTTTGGCTTGAGAGAGAAGACGATCCGATGCTGTTTAGACTCCGGACTGAAGTAGTCAATGGAAAAGAGTTCCACAACAATTCACGCTGTAATAAGGGCTGACCGACCTAATGGTGATGTCACAGTGTGGGAGGATCAGCTGGAGAGGGAACTACTGTTTTGGATATGTCGAAGGTACGTCAGCAAGGTAGAGACCAATTACACCAGAAAGAATGCGATAGCAAAGAATGGGGGATGGGCTTTCCTGCCCTACACTAGGGAAAGGCAGAAATGTACTAGTGACCAACTTCTTCGTGTATTTTGTAATTGCTAATGGCTGGGATCAGTTTATAGGAAATAAAGAAGACTTGTGGTTGAGTAAAATTGTGACTGAGCCGGAGTGTTCCTTTAAGGGTTAGGGGCGGATTAAGTGAGTTAGGATGCGGGTAAGGTAAGTGTGCGATAGTGACAGACTTAAGGGTTGGGGCAGATTAAGTGAGTTAGGGTTAGGGTGCGGGTAAGGTAAGTGTGCGATGGTGACGGGCTAAGGGTTAGGGTTTGGGGTAAGGTTAGTGCATATATAGTTGTGTATATAAGGTTTAGTGTAGGTTTGTAAGGTGTGTTGTGTGTTTGTTTTTTGGGAAAGTTATTTGTTTTGTTTATTGTCGGGATTGTGGTTTGTTGGGCATGTGAAGTTTCGTGTTTTTGAACTTTTGGTTTTGTCATGTCGGTTATTTCATTGTCAGTGTTTTAGCATGTCGGTGTTATCAGGTAGACCCATATATATATATATATATATATATATATATATATATATATATATATATATATATATATATCTATATATCTATATATATCTATATATATATATATCTATATATATACATATATATATGTATATATATATATATATATATATATATATATATATATATATATATAGACATGCATATATATGTATATATATATATATATCAATAATTACTTCAAGGTCTGTCATAACTAATAGTCTTCAGACTCAATCGATCCAACAACCTCTGTCTCCCATCTGGACACACACACATATATATATATATATATATATATATATATATATATATATATATATATATATATGTATATATATATATTTATATCATAGGACCATAGGAGGTTACAAGGCTAATGTTCCTAGAGCCTTTTTAAGCCTAGCCATTCATGCCCCATGGTTTAGAATGGCTTTGGTATATGCCTGTGCCTTAGTGCATTTACAAACTACCCCTATCCATAAGGGCCACAAGCAATAAGCCAGGGGTGAATTTGTAATTTCCCATCCATTGGTCCAAAATGCATTTGAATGGGCTTAGGGAACAGCTGTGTTTTACATGAATGAGGAGTCTGTTCCAGAGAAGGGGAATCTCTGAGGCACATACCTGTCCCTCAAATGTGTTTTGTCTATTCCACAGACAAGGTTTAGATCATTAGATCAGGTAATTCTAGTGCTGTTTCTTTTGCAAATGTGTAGCAGATTCATCAGGGCTGGATCAGAGAATGCCTTGTAGGCATACCTCTCAACTTCTTAGAGCAAGAAATCTGGACAAAGCCATTAATAAAAGTGTGGCAAAGCCCCATAAATAGGGACAATTTTTAAATATTGCTCTTACAAACTTAGAAAGTTGATAGAATAACAGGTTTTGCATTAGCATGAATTTTCTAAACGGTATGAAGTCTGAAACTCAAATGTCTGTCATTATTTTCTAACTTCCGTCTCCAAATATTTGCCACTAATTTGCCAGAAAAAACACAATTTTATGAAAAATGGACCAAAAATATTATGCTAAAATCTGGACATTCTGCAAAAATCTGTACAGTTAATTGGTATTCTTGTACATTAAGCATAAATTGCCTCTCAATATTATGTAAGAGAAAGAGTACAGGGACAGAGCTTTGAGGTGGTCCACATAAGAAATATTATTTACACCATGTATTCTTTTAATGAGGAACCTCTGTGGCTGCTCTAGCTGTTGCAAACGCCTGGTCAAGTATGTGCCAAAGTATGCATTGTACTCAATTATTGGTCTAATGAGGATTGAAAATAGTGGGATTATGATCTTCTTATATCTGTGTGCCATACCCTTACTTACAAGTTGTGCCATGTAGAAGGATTTTCACACTGCCCTGGACACTTGGTGACCAAAGTTCAAGTTACTGTCAACCTAAGTCCCCAAGTCTCTCACCACTTTGTCTACTCTTAGAGGAATGTTACTAATGTTGTAATTTGCAGGGGTGGTCATCTTCCCAAATGGTATAATTATGCATTTGTTTGCATTGAGTTTTAGGCCATGGTCCTGGCACCAGTTATTTGTCTGTGTCAGACCCTCCAGGAGGATAGATGTATTCAGCTTGCAGTCATCAGCAAATTTGGTCAGCCAAAGGTCATCTACATTTGCTTTCACTTCAGAGAAGTATATTTTAAATAGGAGAGGTCCCAGTACCAAGCCTTGTGGGAAACCATTAATAATAGGCCTGTCATTGGAGGTGAATTCCCACATCATAATTCCACATGTTCTATCCATGAGCCATTTGGCTATCCATCAGATTGCATAGCGATTTATGCCTAAATTTGTGAGTTTGTCTATAATACCCGAGTGAGGTATTGTGTCAAATGCCAGTATGTGCCATTATACCCTTGGCCATGGCCTTCTCAAAGAAGTCCACCAAGTTTAGTAGGTTATGACCTGCCCTTGATGAAACTGAAATGGGACGGGTCCAGTTTGAAGATTTCCTATGTCTTTGTTTATCAAGTCCATGATAAGTCTTTTCATAGCCTTGCATGTAAGATTAGTCAGCCTTTTAGGTCTGTAGTTGCCTGGGTCTATTGATGATCTGCATTTATGTAGATGGATGACAATCACAGTTCCCTATTCCCTAGGGGTGTGTGGTTGAATAGATATTCTAATTGGCCTGACAGCTGATATTTCAAGCTATTTAGGAGGCATCTTAGAATATTCTCAGGACCCATTAATGCAGTGTTTTTAGCTCTGAAAATACAGTGAGCACCTGTTCTTTAGTGATAGTTGGGACAGAAATGGTAGAGGGTATTTCCTAGGGAGGGAATGAGGATGATGGGGTGGTAAAATCTGAGCTAAATTTATCAGCCAGCAAATTTCCTATATCCCTAGTTTGGTAAAGGAAGCTTCATTTACTATTAGTTCAGCACACGGTTAGGTGTTCCCTTTAAGGTTGTGTACATAACTGAAAAATGCCTTATGGTTATCTTAAGCCTGGGAGGCTATTTTTGCCACAAAGGTGGCTTTGGTGGACTTGATTAGTCCCCTGAGTTGCATATTAAGACTGATGAGGATTTTTTGCCTTTTGGGCATAGTCTTTCCTAGTTAAAAAGGATTTTCTTTTTGCTGTTGTACAACCTATTTACACTGGAGCTCCAGAAAGGGGGGTTTGTTTTTGGAGTTTGCCCTAAGTTTACTTTGGTCTGGTACTGCAGTTCCTATGCAGTTATTTACATGCTTGTACAGGGTACTTCAGCATAGGCCACTGTGTTCTCTGCGTTTGGGAGGCTTAGAAATTAGCCATGCCATTGGTTAATAGGAGGTAGTTAGCCTTGGGAAGGTTCTTGGGTTTGCTGGGAATTCAGCCTTTATATTTATTTCAAGGGTGACAGCATTGTGATCTGATCTGACCAGCGAGGACATTATACAAGGGGGTGGGGGGGAGTCAACATTTTCTCATATTCGTAAGTACCAGATCCAGGACAATTTTATCCCTACTACATGTGCAGACTAGCTGTTCTAGGGTGTTTGCATTGACAAAAATCTAAGAATCTTTGAGAATACATTTTTGTTGTTGTGCATGTTTCACAGTTTATTCTGCGATAGTTAAAATCACCCATGAATATGGTGTTGAGCTGAACTGTGAGTTACCCCAGTATATTCAAGTACTTGATATGGTTATCCTGGGTCTAAGACAGGGACCTATAGCTAACAAGGATATGGTATGGGACTTTACCTAAGGTATTGGATATGGCGTTCCTCAAGCATGTCATATTGTTTGACCAATCTTGAGGTGTGTTTACTTTTTATATAGATTGATACACTTCCACCTCTTGTCCCTTCTTGCTGGATTAAATGTGTCGAAGGCATCATAGCCTTGTACAGCCAGGATGCCTTCCATGGCTTTAAACCACACCTCAGTAACTGCACAGATGTTAACAAACTCCAAAGTGAGAAGCTCTTCCAGGGAGTGGAGATTCTTTTTGAGGCTCTCAACATTCAGTAGTAACACTGTTATTTTATTTTGTGTAGAATTTACTATGTTGGAAGGTTTATCAGGTTGGTATTACCTATAAAAAGCACTACAGGAGTGGATAATGTTTTGGCCAATATGCGAAAGCCTTGTGGGGACAGGTGCAGATCATCCCTGGCAAAGCAGCGTGGTCTGTCAGTCATGTCCTCCCAAGCCAACAAATATTGGACCCCCTTGGAATAAAACCAGTAACTAAGCAAATTGTTAAAATCAATTATTTCTGTTTATGTTGTGGTATAATCCTAGGAGGAGGTAGAATGCTACTCAGTGCTATGTATCTGTCTATCAAAGGGTATGTTTTTTTCTCTCTCTCTATGTATATATCTATATCTATCATATAGATAGATAGATAGATAGATAGATAGATAGATAGATAGATAGATAGATAGATAGATAGATATATGGGTTCCCCTTCTTTGACCGAGGATAACCATACCTGATACTTGAATGCACTTGAGAGCATGTTTGGTCAACAACTATTTAGCTGACCACATACAACTGACTAAGAAGCTGATTAACAGGTGTTTGAGATTACACAATTCCCAGGGCTGGGTAATATGCCTTTACCCCATCTAATATATATAATTAGTAGGGGGTAGGAAGCTTACCCCTGCAAACAATTATGCTTTTTTTTTTTTTTTAATTTGGCAATCTCAGAGGCTGTTTCTTGGCACAAATGTACTAGCTTGTTGACATCAGAATTATCAAAATTTTGGTGTAATCATTTTTCCACTTCAACCTTTAGTACTATATATATATATATATATATATATATATATATATATATATATATATATACATACACACACACCCACACACACACACATACACACACGCACACACACACACACACACACACACACACACACACACACACACACACACACACACACACACACACACACACACACACACACACACACACACACACACACACACACCTCTATGAAATATATGTATGATAGAAGATGTGGTATGTACCAAGACTATGCAAGTGTTTTGGCTAGCTCCTGTGCAGCTGACTCTCCTTTGCCACTCCTTAATTTGTTCTATCCCAAGGAGTTTTGGACTATTCAGATTGTTTACAATTCGTTTGCTCTGGCAATAATATTCCAAGACCATAGGATCCTGCCAATGATGTAGCATATCCTCATTTATATTTGAAACTCTCCCCTCTTCTCTCTCTCTCTCTCTCTCTTTCTCTCTTTCTCTCTGATAGCCTTCCATTCTAGAAACCCCACTACCACCAATACCGTTTGATGAAACAGTCATTGTAGCATTTCTGAACCTTTCTCATGCCCTTTCTCACCCTTACTCTATGATTTTTTTGTACTAATCTCCTTTGAGGTTCTGTGTCAAAAGTTATGTATAAGTAAGTTCACATGCAACATATTGTTTGTAAATATTGCATCAATAATTTACTGGTACTGTGAACATGACAAGGAATTAAATTGCATATAAAATTTTATAAAAATCAGATGAATTAGCTGGGAAAGCACAGACAATATGGAGGCAAATAGTTAAGTGAAAATGTTTAATTAATGTTTATATTCACCAGAAGAAGTACAGGGCTGAACATACATTTGGAAAGGAGGACATGGTTGGAAGCTATGGTGGATGAACAGATAGCATGTGAGAAGGTAAAAAAGCAATAAAAAAGAATAAAAAAGACTGAAGGTTGTGGCAATTGCAAATGATGCCACTGAGGATTTAAAAAGCAACTCTTAGTGGTTTTACAGATACCAAGCTGTGTAACCGATACTGAGGGGTGCTGAGCACTGTATATGAGCAGTTGGTGTGCCCATCTACAAAGGCTGAGCTACGAGCAGTAAGCAGCTTAGAGGACTACATTACAGTGAGTATGGTTTCATTGATGGACAAATTGATAAAATAGGCTGCTCAGAAAAGTCTGGCATGGCAGTTAGATCATGTTACATACTTACAATGGATAACCAAGTGGATGGACACTGCAGTTATGTTACATCTATATGGATTTCACCAAGTCCTATGATTTGGTGCCACACAGTAAGCTGTATGCAACATTGAAAGTGGTGGCTCTAGGTAGTAAACTGTATGGATTTATAAAGATGTGGTTATCCTCTCATCCCTGGTACCTAACCAGTTCTCCACTTTATGGATTTGTGGAGAAGTGGTTAGATAACAGGGTGGAGAGGACAATAGTTCGGCATCTACTTCTCTGAAGTACAGGTCAACACTAAGGGACTCTGGCTAACAAAGTTTGCAGATGACTGCAAACTGGGAGCCATTATTGAATCCCCAAATGATGTGGATACTCTACAAAAGGGCCTTACAGAAACAGATGCTTGGTGCCAGAGCCGTGGGCTCTAGCTCAATGCCAAGAAATGTATTGTTATCCCCTTTGGGAAAAAACATGTATCCATGAATTACCATATAGGTGGAAGTACACTAAACACAGAAAGTGTGATAAGAGACTTAGGGACACAGGTGGACAGTGGTCTCACCTTCGATAACCACATCGCCACAACAGTCAGGAAATCCTTCTATGTGGCACACCTCATCACGAAGGGCTTTTCATCCAGAAAAAAGGAGGTCATTGTCCCACTGTACTCATCCCTCATTAGACCCATTATAGAATACAACGCCCCATTTGGTATGTACCTCTCAAGACATCTGCAACAACTGGAAAGGCCTCACAAATACCTCACTAAAAGAATCACAGGCCTAAAGCAGATGCCCTATGCTGACCGCCTTAAAAAACTCCAGCTATACTCTGTCGCATATCGTCTACTCAGAGGCAATCTCTGCTTAACATACAAGGCCATGTCAAACCCAGAGCTGTTGGACATGCTACACTTAAAGAAATCCCAATCCCTCAGAAATACACACATCAGGGATCTAAACCTTGTCATCACAATAAACAAAACATGCTGGAGGGATAGGTTCCTGACCCAGAGACTCCCCAGACTCTGGAATAGATTGCCCATACATGTCAAGCAGAGTGCCTCTTTGGACCTCTTCAAGAGGAACCTTGACGATTGGATGGGAGAAAGGAAATTCACCCCAGGGATCACGTCAGTCACCCTGCTAGACAGGGGTACAGGAAAGTAAATAATGTGGGAAGAAATAGCAAGGGAATTGTTATGGCTAGGCTTGTATAAGCCCTAGGGCTGATAGCCTAGTACCAACCTATGAACCTATGAATAGGAAGGACATATTTGAAGTTAATAAGGTGGCAGCTGGTGTGCTGTATAGGTTATTCCTAGACACAGCCCTAATTTAGCTTTTCACCTATGACCTCATAGAAGATAGGGAGAACTGCATAGTCACTTTTCTTAGATGTCAACAGTATCGCAATGACTACAATGTTGAGTGACCACATGAAAGTTTCTACTTTAGGGAGTTGATACCTGATTATATACTAAATGTTGTATTAGTACAAAAGTTTGTTAAATATTTTACTGTGATATCACCACATGTAATCATCTGCAGCTACTGTAGTAAAAGGTGATGGTCTACACACTCAGATGTTCCCCTAAGGTCCACATACATGTTTACTCCTACATTCCCCATTTCTCTCATAGTACACATAGCAGTAAGACTACTGAGCTCCACCAGAAACTATGCCCTGGTCAAATTTCTCTTAGTAGTATAAAAAAGAGACCACTAGCATAGTAGGACTAACCTGGCCAACAAAAGGATGAATAAATACATAAATAACTAAATTGATAGAAATAAAAATAAATATGCAGGGAGTTGCACAGTAGGTCTTAATGACTGACATGTTCCATTATTTGAAAAACATGGTGTTGTTATGGGACAAAGGTCATTGATAGGCTTGTAGGGCTCCCTGTTGAAATGTTGGCATGCAAAATGCTGAGTGTTGACAAGCCAAGAAAATACTTTAAACTCAGGAAAGCAGTGAATCTCAAAGATCACTATTGTCCTTTAAAGTTCTTTTTTGCATGGGGAAGCACCCATGCACCCCTAAAAGTGGATGCCAAGCCCGCCACACCCCTTGAACTTATATATGCCATTTCCAACATCACCATACCTCTGAGAAATGGGAATATTCTGGGAAATGGTCATCTTGGACTTGGTGTGTATACGTCCATTTTTCAGCCATTTAGTCCCTGTGTTTTGGGACTTGCTCTAGTGGGTCCTGACATTTCATATGGTTACCAGCTTGTAATCTTGGGGATATTACTCATAAATTAGTTTTAGAGGATGGTATTAAAGAAGCATACTTAAATTGGTTGAGTAGTATATTGGTGATCAAGGAAATGCTGAGTATGTAGAGATAGCAGTTGCAGCCATTTGAGGAGCGGTGGCACAAATAGCATAATGAATGGAGTTGTTCTCTTTCAGAAAATTTTCTAAATGCTTTTGTTTTGCTTCAGAGGAGATAGACTTAACTTAGAAGGTGTGGTAATAATCATGAGGTTGGGACTTATACATTATACATTAATTGTTACATCACTTACTGTGATTACATGTTCAGTGAGTTTTTATATTTTTAGAGTCAATGAAATTGCTTGAAGTGGTGGAATGGTTTGGCCTAATATTAATTAGATCTCTAATGACTTCCCAGAGTAATTTTACTTGATATGATAACAGTGCATGGATGCTTGCGTTTTGACTTTTGCTTATACTCGTTTCACTCTCTCTTTCTCTCTCTCTCTCGATCTCTCTCACTCTCTTTTTTATGTGAAACTGTGTTATGGTCATAATGGTTTACTCAGGGATAGTCTTTTCCTTTAATTATCATAAATATTTGTCTAATATACATTTTTGAGCTCTATGTGATAGTCACTGTTGAGGTGACACTTCAAACCAATTTACAAATGGAAAGAAGGGTGTTGATGCCCATTATAATTTTGTTTATTATTGTAATGACTATTTCAAGAGCCTTATATGCGTCTATTTGCTGGTATAAAAAGGTGCACTGAATTGATTTCATTGATGATTTGATAGCTTTTAGACTCTGATATGACTCTTTTTGTAATAATGACAGGTGATATTTAAACACAGAGGCTGAGATAACGTGCACTTAGAGAATTTGGCATAGCAAAAACCTATTTTCATTGCTGTAGAATACTTATTGTGGCTGCCACCTAAAGTGTGATACTGCGTGTGCTTCTATTAGAACAACTACTAATTGTATGTCTTCTACTAAGAAAAAGATAAAAGATATATTTATCTGCTACTAGTATAAAAAATTGGAATCAAGGTTTTATCCGATGAAGTCTTTGAGGAAAGATAAAAGAGCTTATGGTCTTTCATTATTTATTTAGTAATATATCTATCAATATTTTGTTTCTCACTTGGAGATAGTAGTTAGTTATTTGTTTTTGTCTTCAATGGAGCTGTTTTTCTGTTCCAATTATTATATTAAGTCTAGTACTTGATATTGATATAACAATTTATTAGGTTATTGAGGGACAGAATCCTTCTTAGCTGGTATCTGCTTGGTCTGAGAAATTTAATTCTAAAGTTACAGGTAATAATCAGATTTATTTTTTGATTTATTTAATGTGTCTTGAATGGTCTAGTCACAGATTTTTATATTAGTTGGAGCGAAATTGTGCATAACTGCAGTACTCAAATTTGTCTGCTTGCCAACAATAAAGTAGAGTATTAGTCAGTTTGGATGATTATTATGTTTTGATATGATCTGGGTATTGGTTTGGACTTGTTGTCTAAGGTAATTTTTATTGAAAAGAAGTATATCTCCACCAATGTTCCTCAAGTCTGTTATTTTTGGATAAATTATAGCTGTTCTTAATAAATGGTAAAGGACAGCTATTTGGTTTTCCCTTGTATCTCTGACTCCAATATTAGGAACAACATTTACGATCCATGCTTCTTGGTCATCACATTTATTCAGCTAGCAGTGCTAATGTGGAATAATTCTAATCCTTTAATAGCTTGATATTGTCACAGTTTGAATTAATTCATTGGGAGAGAAAGAAAACCACAGTTCATATTTATATCACCTGATTTTAATACTTTAATTGTGTAGAGTTAAAGCTAGAGAAGAGGTAGTATATTTTTTGAAATTCCTTTCAGTTAGGTTGCATAATTTGCAGGATAAGTGAGCTCTTAAGTGCTTCTTCATTTGTCATTGCTGGTCCTGTATTAACTGTAGCCTTAAAGTTTTGTCTGAAGTAGTTACTTACTTGGTGGATTTAGTTGAGAACTATGACTCATAGGTAGGTTTTGTTGGACTGCTTATAGTGAGAAGATGTATTCTGTCTGTTGTTTTGGCAGTTTTTAATAAAGTATTGCTAATTATAAGATACCAACTATCTGTCTTATGAAGTATTGCAAAACATGGAAGATCAATCAAGAGAAGTTCATAAAGTATACAATGGATTCTTGCAGATTTTTCTTGGCTATATCTGTGACTTGTTATGTGTTTTTGGTGTCAGATACAGACATTCTAATTGCACATTAGTTTGATTTATTGTAGTGTATATAGTGAAACAAAGTAATATCAACAAAATTAATTGCACAGTTCATATGGATACAAAAATCAGCAAATGCAGTGTAATGTTTAGGTCAATGCAGAGTTGTTGCACTTGCCTATGCTGTGTGGGTTATAAAGGGCAGTCTTAAATAGTATGGACTGAATGCAGTGCAAAGTACAGTTTAAGTAAACCTATCATTGCAGTAGCCTAAGATATTTAAGTTATATGCTGTCAAGAATATGACCACCAGACAGCTGTCTAAGCTTCAGGGCACCCTCCTCATGCCCTAACAACTGTGGGGTTTCACATGCCCTAACTACTGTGGGGCTTGAGTAGAGCTGCATAAAAGCAGTAGTGACTGTGCCAAAATCTTCAGAGCTTTCTTGCCTCAAGTAGGAAGGCTAGTGTCCTGAAAGAAAATGCTAGGAAATGAAAAAATCCAACATATAACAGAAGTAACTATATACAAAAGACTATATATATCCACACCCTGGCAATTCACCAGAAATAAAATAAGGGGATGGGAGGAGGGGACAAATCTCAACTGCACTGGGAAGTCTATATCCTGTAATTTGTTATTTTCGTATCAATTAGTCTTTGTTACTTCATAATCATGATTTAGAATAGAAATGAGTCTATATTGAACCATATCATCAACCCTCCTTTCCTTCCTTTTAAAGTAAAATTACATAAGTCACAGGCATTGAATGAGACAGTTGGTACTGTGGGTAAAAATGAGTTAATTGTATTAATAAAGGATTCAATGGATTATACATACTGTATGCTAAAAACAAAAACTTTAATGGGGGCCCATCTAAACCTGGCCATTTCCATTTCATAAGCTTTCTTATCTAGTTTCAAATTCAGAATTGCAGTTCACTACTCCAGTAAAATAACTGAGGCACATAATAATGACTGCTTTCAGTAATATATTCAAGAAATTCTCTATAGTTTTAAATGTAGCATAAATGAACCCTAACTATGTAAGTTCTTATAACATTTAAAACATATAAGCACTACCTTGCCTTTTTCCAAATATGCTTTCAATGTAAATTTTCTTCTTATAACAGTCACTCTAGCTGAAGTTAAACATTCAAGAGATTAAACAAGCTATCTGGGAGGGGAAAATGAAAAGAGTCAAGTGGGATAAGCTTATTGTTCCAATAGAACATGGTAGATTGGGATTACCCAATATGAAGGGGTATTTCAGAGCAGCATAGTTATGTCTCCTATACATAGCACAAGCACAACACTATAACTCAAAATGGAAATAGATGATGAAGAAACAGGGAGGGTTCGAGAAACAGGGAGAGACTGGGATTTTGGATGCAAACCTTTAAGGAAAATAACAATAATCATACAGAATATTATATTCATAAATTAGTAGAAGGTATTCCATGAACTAATCCAATATGGGAATGGAGATTCTGCTGATAGGGGTGACTGCAATCAGGGATGCAGACAATAGGCAAGGGGGGCAGGAGTATGTTGGAGAAAACTGGCAAATGAGCAAAGGTATTGGGAGCAAATAACTAGACAGGGAAAGGTAATAGAATGGGAAGATGCTAAAAACTTATTTGGACTGCAGGTGAGAGATTGCCTTCCATATCAAGGATTGATATCAGAGTACAGGCAAAGAGAAAGAAATAAGGGGGTCCTAAATGAAAGACCAGCACTGGTAGAGTTCTTAGTACAATCTAGAACAGAAGTGGCTGTTAAGAAAGTAATAATTAGTAAAGCATATAAAATACTGCATGATAACTATAAGAATCAATCAGAAGGGTTAGGAAGAATTGGGTAGAGAGACTGGATAAGTAATTCACAAAGAAACAATGAGGGGATATATGTATGTCTCCCAAATATGCAACAAAATCTAGAAGATTTAGGATCTTTGCCTGGAAGTGTTTACACAGATATTTTTATTCCCCAAGCAGGCTCCAAAAAATCTTTCCTCTGGTAGACAGCAAATGTTGGAGATGTGATGGGGAAGAAAGAGGCAACTGGGAACATATTTTCTAGGAGTGTAATCAGTTGGCTGACTTTAACGATTCCCTGCAGACTGTCCTGTTGGAAATGCTAGGTGAGCAAATTAGAGTGACAACAAGGGAAATGATTTTTTGAGCTATGATACAGAGTTGGAATTGTCTAGACATAGTAAGGCCTTGCTGAGTCTAATAATGATGGCGGCCAAAAAAGCAATAACTAGAAAATGGAAATCAAAGTCTAAACCAACTTTACTAGAAGTAACAAAGATAATAGCAGAGATAAACCAACTGGAACTGGGAACTTTAGAAAAGGGTGGATGTGCAATTTAACAGCGCGAATGTAGAAAAGGATAGGAGTAAATTACACAGGAAAAACTGGGAAATATGGGACCACTACATGCAGAGAAGGAATACTGTTTAAAAGAAGGCAGGATCTGAATGAGCTAGGCAATGGTTGACTGACAGTGACTGGATGTATTAAAGGTAGTGTATAATGTTTGCAGCTACAGTTGTGTTGGCACAGTTTGTAATGTATAATGTTTGCAACTGAGATTGTGTCACTATGGTTTATTTTCATTTATATAAATGTAAGATTGTGGGCCAGATTCACGAAGGCTTACAAGGAGTCTAAGAGTAGAGTAAGACTCCAGCCAGCCAACATGTCTGTCGAGTAATCCTGGAACAGCCGGCAGGGGCATGCAAGAGAGCTCCTAAAATGACTCTTGCACGGACAGTGTTAGTTTATGCAAATTACCTCATTTGCTGCTAATAGCTATACAAATGAGGTAAATTTGCGATCCAGGAAACACTAACCTGTCCGAGTAAGAGTAGTGTTATCTGCAGAAATGTACTCGGTTGGCAACTGAGTACCATTCTGTAAATAGCAAAATGGAGTAATGATAGCTCCAAATAAAGGATGCATCCAGTTGAGGAAGCATCCAATGGCCAAATATATGGCCATTGGCATTTTTATCTGTTGCAAAATAATAAAAAATAATTTCTTTTTCTTCGATCTCCAATGTTTAAGCATAGCGCAGCGCCGCACAAACATGCGGTGCACTAAATAACAGAAAAACAAAAAATAAAAGCCACAAATAGGGATTTTATTCAAAATATTCATCTGCCATGCAAGTGAATGGCAGGCTGAAGACAACATGGCTACTGAGTAGTGGTTGCTAAAGGGGGAAGCTCAGTCTGAGAGATGTAACCAAGCATTAGTAGGCAATCCTATGCAAATGAGTACAAGGATAGTGAATCCCAATTTTTCCTGCTATGTGAACCATGTCCCTAGAGTGTAAGAGTAGGATTAGGGGAGTAACAGAGTAGAAGATGGGTGACATCATGAGGGGGTATGTATCAAAAAGACTGCAAGCTTATTGGAGCAGAGTGGCATGTGTTTGCTGTAAGTTACTCAGGACTAGAAGAGGTGTGTCTACAGTTGTCTAAACTGAAACCCAGAAACCGAAGGTGTACACCGTGGCTATCACTAAAGTTTCTTGCAAAGCTGCTTACACTGTGTGCGTGCGTGTGCACGCGTGTAAACCCGTCTAAGCCTGTGTGCACGTGTTCACCTATGTAAGCCTGTGTAAGGCTGTCTAAGCCTGTATACATGAATGTGCACCCGTCTAAGCCTGTGTGAACGCGTGTGCGCTCGGGTGCGCGTGTTTGCACTTGTTTGTGTGGCGCTGCCCCCTGTAGAAACAGAAAGGGAAAAGGAAGGAAAAGAAGAAGTAGGAAGTTAACCAAGGAGAACTAGCAGAGCTGCCAGGTGAAATCAATCAGAATCAGCCAATTACACAGGCAGTACACTAGCCCTGCCCAGCCCAGCACTTAAAACTCTGCAAACAACATTCCCGCATGTTCTTCTTAGAAACACTGCAACACTACAGTCAACAAAGAGAAGTGAAAACTTAAAAAGCTTAAACTGAGACATAAAAATGTTAGGGGCTGTCATTGCTGTTATAAGGCAACATGTGCAAGATGCTGAGGGTGGTGCCATTGCGAATGCTGCTGAGCAACCCACAGTGAGGAGACGGAGAAGAGTGTACAGACCCAGAGTAACCTACCAGGGGCTACATGAGCTGGAGATAGTGGAGAGCTATAGAGTGGACAGAGACCTCCTGCAGCAAATTGTTGAGCTGTGCAGGCCACACCTCACACACAGAACCAACAGAGGGGAACCCATCCCAGTGGAAACAAAGGTATGTGTTGGTTTAAGAATACTAGCAACAGGTACCTTCCAGAGACCAACTGGTGATATGATGGGGATTTCACAGGCATCAGCATCCACGGTACTGCACCAGTTCCTGAATGCTATGTCAGCACATGTCGGTGATCATGTATATTTCCCCAGTTCCTGTGAGGTATTGGCCAGCAATATGCATTTCTTCCAGCAAATAGCAGAATTCCCTGAGGTAGTGGGTGCAATTGACTGCATGCACATACACATCAAAGCACCATCTGGTGAGCGGGGTAGGGCCTACATCAACCGCAAGGGCTTCCACTCCATCAACTGCCAGGTTGCGTGTGATGCCCAGGGCATAATACCTAATGTGTGTGCTGGCTGCCCTGGAAGCTATCATGATTCCCATATCTGGCATCTGTTGCAGCAGTACCAGACATTTGCCAATGGGGACATCCCTGACGGTCACCTAGTGTGGGATGCTGGATATGCACTCGAGCCATGGCTGATGACACCCATCAGAAATGTACACACACCTGAACAGGAACTCCATAATGAGGCACAAGCACAAACACAAAATATAATTGAGCATGTGTTTGGGATGCTCAAGTCATGGGTCCTGTGCCAGGACACATCTGGTGGAGCCTTGCAGTACTCACCAACTACATGTACCCAAATTGTCATGCTATGTGCCATGCTACACAATATGATCCTGCGAAAACAGCTGCAGCAGGAACAGCATGGGGCAGGGCCAAACAGCTCCCCACCATTGGCAAGGCCTGCACAGGCACAGCATGACTTGGAGGAGGAACAACCTGAGCCAGCCCCAGTAGGCAGAAGGAGGCATGCCCAGTATGCCTTGGCCTTGGCAAAGAGGCAATGCATAGCACATACACTGGCTCAGTAGGAACCCTGGAAATGATACCGCTTTCTGACTCGCACGTAAAATAAAAGGGATGCCTAACTTGACATTACCTGTTTCCAAACATGTATAGGGAGTGTAGTATGTGCATCTGACATAGGCAGCCCTGCAGCACCACCTGAGGCATGATTGCCATGTTTTAAGCAATATAAAGCAGTGCTAAGCAGCTTTTACCAATATCTAGTACATACAAACAAAATTGCTCGTGCAATGTTGGGCAAGGTCACGGAAAGCTGAGCAAAGTCAGTTAAACATGCTCATATCTGCTTTACTGTTCCTTAAGCAGTCTGGTCTGGCTGGCATGAAAATAAAAAGCAGTGATAGGGCTTGAACTTAGGATACTGTGCACTATAGTCACACTACTGAACCACTACTGACCACCAATAGAAACTATGGAGTGTTACAGAGCATGTCACCCTGCACATGTGTCCACTATGCACGTACATGCAGACAGTGCACATCCACCATGTTCACAACTGTACACCTGCAAATCTGAGCTACACACATCCAACACATACTGTCCACTCTGTAACAAATGCTGCTAATACTGCATACATCAGCCAAGTGGCACGTGGCCGAACAATACACAATTGGAACTAACACTGGTGTAAACAACACTACAATGACAATCATAGCTTTAATGCATCATGCCTGCTCAGCTACACTGTCAAGCATATCATTACACTCTACTGCTGACAACATGCTAACATTGCTATACTGCTATAAAGACACTCTGTGCATCAGCACCATGGTAGCCTGTTCATGCATCAATGTTACAGATGACAGGAGGTGGCACAGGTTTCATCATATGCACAGGGTATGTTGTTGGTTTGCCAGAGGCCTACAGTGAGCCATCCAATCGACATGTATGCGTGTGTGTGTGTGTGTGTGTGTGTGTGTGTGTGTGTGTGTGTGTGTGTGTGTGTGTGCATGTGTGTGTGTGTGTGTGTGTGTGAGGGGCAAGAATACTGGTATGGGCCAATGTTGATGTAATGAGTGTGGGTATGTATTAGCCCTAGGTGTCTGGAGTATGTGTGTGTGTCTGCATGCACACAGTTCCACCATGTGGCTGCCATGTACGGGTATTTGTGGGACAGCCACAGACTGTACCTGCGAGGCTTTACAGATCACCATCTCTGGCCATGGATATGGTACCTGTGCCTGGCAGGGGTGCTACTGACACTATCAGGTACTAAGCCAGACTGGGTACTATCCCCAGAGGTAGATGGATGTACACTAAACACAGGTCCCTGCTGGGACTGTCCAGAGCCACGTGCACATGGTCTTCTAGGATGTTCTATGGACAGCCCACCCCCAACATTGCTGGGGCTGGTACTGGCACTATGGGAGCGGCTGTGGCTTAAGGAACATCTGCGGCAACTGCCAGCTGCTGATGTTGCTGGCATACGTCCATGTCGACAACTCAGCCATCCCACACTGTCCTGACACATGGACATGACATTGCGGAGGATGTCTAATGTCTCTCCCCAATGTATATCAGTGACCTCGGTGTAATTACGGATGGCACCTGCTAGGTCATGGATACTGTCAATGATGGCGATGTTATGTGCGCTCTGTGCCCTTAGTCCTTGTCTGGTGTACCGTTCCATATGTGCCTGTGCCTCCATGACAGCCTGGAACATGCGTGACATTGTCAGACCTGTGGCACGTCTGCCAGTGGCATGATGAGCAGCAGTGCTCCTATGAGAACCCCTGGACATCTGCCTATGTGGTACCCTTCCAGACACCTGGGTATGGCTGCTGTGTCGGGATGCATGTGCCATGGATACCACACTGTCCTGGCCAATACCAACTGTATGCTGTCCCTCAGCTAAGGGCATTGGTGATGGATGTATTGGCAGTATGACTGTATGCATGGATGGGGTGGACAGTTGTGTACTGATGATTGGTGGCCCAATGACACACCCTGGCAAACATGCCTGTGCTTCAACATACCTATCATCAGTATCACTATTTTGCTCAGTGACATCAGTTTCCCTGCTGCAGTGAACCAGCCCGAAGTCAGCACCTGTGAGAGGAAGACAGGAAACACACTTTACAACCTGTACATGATGTCGGCACACATGAACACATGCACACATGCACACATGAGCACATGAGCACATGCACATATGCACACATGCACACATGAACACATGAACACATGCACACAAATGCACTTCTCACTAAAACACACACACACACACACACACACACACACACACACACACACACACACACACACACACACACACACACCACCAGCAATTCAGAACATACTCAATAGCGGGTGATGGTGGGATACAGTATCACAAGGCAGTTATATCACACATGTCAGCATGCAGGACGTGTGTTTCCCAACAGCATGCAGTGCGGGTGTTGACAGCCTTTGCCAATAACACTATACATGTCTTTGATGCATGTGTGTTGTTGTTCAGTGATTGGCCTCACCCTGGATCACACTGTGTACATGGACACGATGTTGCTGTGCAAGTATTAAAAGCTCTGCAATGTCCTCTGCACCATCTCTCACAGGTATACATACCATGGCTGGATGTGTATCTGTGTGTCACATAGATATCCATTTCTGATTAGAGCATCTGTGTCTTTAGCAGATAATTGTGGACACAGGTTTAGCACATGCATGCTATGTATACACACAGAATGAGTGGTGCATGTTTACCTGATGGAATACCATTGCTCAATATGGCCATTGTACAGTGGTTATGGTGAGTGTAGGACATATTGTGGACATGCCAGTGCCAGACATGACATGGCATGCTACAACACAACTGCAACATTAAACATCACACAGACACAGTGTGTGTCACGTGACCTATACACTCAATAGCATTACAAGACACATATGTGTCACTTTGTACAAATGGTGATTGCTATGCATATTGTGTATAGGTGCCTATGTTTGCACACACACAACATTGAGGTGCATAGCAGATAATGCTATGTGTATTACTGTGGTCACTGTAACTGGATGGGGTGTACTACCAAGAGCCATCCAGTTACAGTGACCACAGTACTACACATAGCATTATGTGTAGTACTGTGGTCACTGTAACTGGATGGGGTGTACTACCATGAGCCATCATCATGCAGCATCATGAGGTCACTCAAGGCTACTAATGTGTGCCAGACCGGCACATACCATGCTGTACCGGAACTGCAGTACCATGGCTACATTCACCATTTCACAGCCAGTTGTTGCATCGGTTTGTAAGGTGCACAATAGGGGGCATTGCCTACCATGAATGTGTTATGTGTCAAAGAGTTTTGCACAGCCACATGTGAGGCATCTACCCCTCAGGTATATTATGCGTGCTGTGTGGATGACGTGTGGGATACTGTAGTGTGACCTTACAGTTGGCATCTGAATACGCCACGTGTAGCATGTTAATGTGTACTGCGTATGACAAAGGTGTGTATGTTGTGTGCATGTGTATCGACTCTGCCTATCCAATGTCCACTTCAGTGTTGCCACAATTGTGTGGGATGCCCTGTGTATTGTATGTTTTTTTAGGCAGCTACCCATGTTACTGGGATGTGCATAGTCTCACAGCAAACATGCACAGCATGCATTATGCATAGGTGTGTTATGTGTACATGGCCTACACCTCACCTATGACATGCACATTTAATTAGCAATATTAAAGGTAGAACACACTCACCAGCATGGGTCTGCTGCCTTGCTGTCACACCAGAGGGACTTACAAGGATATGAGACACTTTGTCAGTGGCAACAACTGTGGCATTGATACTGTGTGTTTGCAATCGTACAGTAGTACAATGGTTGACAGTCACAGGCCTACAGATTGTATTCCTAATTATTACTATTGCGCAACACTAGGCATGACATCATCTAACTACACACTACACATCTCACATAAGCATGCTCTAACAATAGAGGTAACAGTAGTCTACAGCTATGCCAGGTTACCTGCACACTCCATGTCAACTTGCTGAGTGGCTCCGGCCTCCATGATGACACATGTTAGTTGTTGGGGTTGTTCTTGGCCAGGAGCCACCTGGCTCAGGAGCAGCTCCTCCACTCTGGTGAGGGGGGGATGGATGGCTACCCCCCCAACCTGTGGCAAGCTGTTGTCTGCGGATATCAGAAGCATGCTGCCGGACATGTCTAATTAAATCACTGCAGTGATGGTGTACCTGCTCATTTGTCTGGTTATGCATGCCCATGTCATTTACCCTACGGACAAGCTCTTGCCACAGCGCAGTCCACTCATGCTGGTCCTGGCTGGTTCTGGAGAATAGCAGGGCATACTGCTGCACCAGGCTGGCTGTGATAACTTCTTCCTCCGCCATGCTACAGGTGGGATTACAATGGTGGGACATAACCCTGGAAGACAATGAAACAATATGTGTGAGCAAGTCATGTGGCACACGTAACTTTATAAAGTACAGATATCAATTAACTGCCATATATAGCAACGTATTGGCTGTCAGAAGATACACACTTTCAATACCACATATCAGTTCTCAACCCACAACTGCCTGACACTTGCCTGGCACACTCTATATATCAAACCACGTTTTGCACAGCAACAAAGTTACAACAGTATGTAATACTATACAATAGTACATGGCACACTGTATGCGACACATTGCATAACCTAGCCACAGGAGGTATATATCATGCTAATGCATCATGAAAAGTGTAATCCATTGCAATGATTGTAAAGTCCAGTGACAGTATTACCAGTATACCACACTAGTCGTTGATGGCAGACCCCTGCCTAACATATGTACACATTCGTGAATATAGGTGGCATATTGCTGTACTAGACTATACATGTTGCTAGATACACAGTTATATCCTGTAACACACATATGACCGAGGCCATGGTACAGGCATACACACACACACACACACACACACACACACACACACACACACACACACACACACACACACACACATCAGACATACATACCAGACACATAGGTATGGCAACCCAGGTGACCTTTACCTGTGTACCTTACAGTATTGTGTGTCAGTAGTTATGAGACCTTATGCCTGAGGTATGTAATCTGTGAGGACTACAGGGAACACTTGAAACAGTAGTTCCAATAAATGTGGACGTACACCATACTGTGCTGTTTAGGCATACAGCTTCAGGTAGTACTACAGTTCATACAGGAGTTGGATTCACCAGCAGTAACACTCAATAAGCATACATGTACTACTTTAACCTACAATGGGCACTCCAGTCGACAACAAGGGACTACGTCAGACCATATGGCATACTGCTTTTTCAGCCTAGCAATTGTATACACATCTTTTGCTGGGATCACAGCTAGGACACATAATACCATGACAGAAATAGTTTCCCACTAAGCTATCACACATAAACCGAACTCTGACACATTCACCAACACATTCACCATCACAGTCAACCTCACATAGCAATTATTGCAACAAGTACATGTGGGTGTGTATCACTTCATAGGTAGGTAAGAGGCTATTGACCCTAGGGCCTATAGAAGCCTAGCCATACGCTACCCTGGCCTTTGACACACAGGTCATTACATTTCACGTGGCCCTGTTAAGCAGAGACACAGAGGTGATTGCCTGGGTGTATTCACTATCTCCCATACAATCTTCGGGATTATTTATGATGACTGCTAATTAGGAGCTTTGTTTTCTATGAATAGCTGGTTTGTTCCAGAGTATGGGATGTCTCTGCGATAGGAATCTATCCCTCCAGCATGTGCTGTTTATTCTGGTCAAAAGGTTTGGGTCCCTAGAGCGTGTAGCTCGTAGAGATTGTGATCTGTTTACGTGCAGCATGTCCAACAGCTCTGAGTTTGACATAGCTTAGTATGTTAGGCAGAGGTCACCTCTAGGTAGGCGGTATGCAACACAGTCTAGTTGTGGGTTTGTGAGATGGTCTGCATAGGGCATCTGTTTGAGGCTGATATTACTATTTGCGAGGTATGTCTGTGTCATTTCCAGTTGCTGTAGATGTCTTGTGAGGTACATACCGCATGGGGCATTGTACTCTATAATGGGCTTTATGTGTGATGAGTAGAAGGGAACACTGACCTACATTTCCCTGGATGACACACCTTTTGTGATGAGGTGTGCCAGGTAGACAGATTACATGACTAGTGTGGCACTGTGATTATCAAAGGGGAGACTACTGTCCACCTGTGTCCCATGGTCTCTTATCACACTTTTGGTGTTAAGTAGACTACCACCTATGTGGTAGTTCATGGGTACAGAGTTTTTGCCAGAAGGGATGCCAATGCAGTTTCAGCATTGAGCTTGAGTCCATGGCTTTGTCACCAGGCATCCGTCGCAGTAAATATGACCCTGTCTCTCTCTCTCTCTCTCTCTCTATATATATATATATATATATATATATATATATATATATATACACACATAAATATAAACATCCATTGGTGTACATACAGATATACATATAGGCACATATATGGCCCACCTTTCATGGTGGGAATATCAATTATGCGAAGGTTGCGAGGTATACTGTTATGTAATAATATTGCACAGTGTTGTGCGGAATGCATTGGAGGTGTTCTTAGCACATGTAGCTTTAGCAGGCCTCACTGGCTGCAACACTGCAAACCTGACAAATCATACCCACAGCATTTAACCACCACATGTCCTATACCAGCACTGTATGCTGTCTTGTTTGCTACACACTACAACCAACATTGAAATATGCACATAACAACCTTCAACAACATATACATGTCCACCCTTCACAAACAGTTGCAGTATGTCCCTTGCTCTATGCACATATACAGATGCTAATATATCTGACACAGACAGATCTCGCCATATGTGTGTGCCACACACACACAAGGTCCACACTGTTGTAAGTCCGTGGACCTCGCGGCTGACCTGTTGGGCCTTGCTGCAACATGAACAGGTGTCACATGTGAGCACACAGTAATATTAGAGGGTGTATATATAGCTGCAAATGCTAGATTAACATACTAGCCTGGTACAGCTGTTGCCAATGCTAAGCTACACGTTAATATGACTATCATGCATTTGTTACTCTGTCACATCCATGTTTATATAACTGTATGTGCTACTCCCCCAAACAGCCATTGTACACACTACTGTACTGAACACAGATAACATGGATCAGATGTTTGACATTTATTGCTGAACTACATATGTCACAGTCATATCCCACTGCACACAGCTACACACTGATTTCTCCATGGCAGTAGTTATGCAGGGCATCTGTGCATAGATACGTACTGCTGCCACATATGGATGATTCAAAGTATGTAGAGTACTCTTCAAAAACAACTACTACATGCCAGTAAATACATATCTGTTACATACCTTTCCTTTGTATGCGTTTGTATTTGTAAGTTCCGTGTGTGTAGTATTTTTTTTTTATTTATATCTATTTTTTTTATCTATTTTTTTTTTATATCTTGATTTTTGTTTTGCTGTTGCTGTTACTGCTGTTGTTGTCAGTGTCTGTCTGTCTGTCTGTCTGTCTGTGTGTGTCTCTGTGTCTCTGTCTCTCTCTCTCTCTCTCTCTCTCTCTCTCTCTCTCTCTCTCTCCGTGGCTGCAATGAAATGATTGCATGTGTGGACAGCAAGTACAGGGTTGGGAGGGTAGCCTAATGGTTAAGGTGTTTGCCTTGCAAACACAAGGTGCAGGGTTTGAGTCTCTCAAGGGACAATTGGCTAGGCTTAAAATGGCTTGCAAGGGCAGTTAGCTTAGTACTAATCTATGAACCTATGAACCTATGTGCATGTGATGGCCTGTGCACCAATTGGTGGCCACCATTTGGTAATTGCATGCAGTCTGCTGTGTGGTAATTGCAGTACTCACTGTCATAGCAACCCAATGCTATAAATTGCTGGGTCAGGTAGGCATAGGCCTTTCAGCTTTCCAAAGTGGAGCCCATGCTTGTTTGCTGTGGACACCGTAGTGTAAGTCAGAAGGTTGGTATACTTCTTATATCTGAAGCTAGGGGTGTAGCCAGTAATTTGAATGTTGTACTCAGACCTAAATGTTGCCACTTCCAGTACACAGTTGACAGTGTAGAATTGTACTCACCCCTACAAATGCTAACACAAGATACATGGGAGTATTTAGTTTATTTTCTACTTATACAATTAGCTGCCATACATTACACAGGCAGTAAACCAGCCCAGCCCAGCCTAGCACTTAAAACTCTGCAAACAACTTTTCACCATGTATTCCTCAGAGACACTGCAGCACTGCAGTAAGCTAAGAGAAGTGAATACTGAAAAGGCTTAACTGAGACAAAGAAATGTTAGGGGCTGCCATTGCTGTCATAAGGCAACATATGCAACATGCTGAGGGTGGTGACAATGTGAATGCTGTCGACCAACTCCCAGTGAGAAGACGGAGAAGAGTGTACAGGCACAGGGTAACCTACCAGGGGCTACATGAGCTGGAGATAGTGGAGCGCTATAGAGTGGACAGAGACCTCATGCAGCAAATTGTTGAGCTGTGCAGGCCATGCCTCACACACAGAACCAACAGAGGGGAACCCATTCCAGTGGAACCAAGGTATGTGTTGACCTATGAATACTAGCAACAGGTACCTTCCAGAGACCAACTGGTGATATGATGGGGATATCACAGGCATCAGCATCCAGGGTACTGCACCAGTTCCTGGATGCCATGTCAGTACATGTCGGTGATCATGTATATTTCCCCAATTCCCAGGAGGTATTGGCCAGCAATATGCGTCTCTTCCAGCAAATAGCAAAATACCCTGAGGTAGTGGGTGCAATAGACTGCACGCACATATGCATCAAAGCACCAGCTGGTGAGCGGGGTAGGGTCTATGTTAACTACAAGGGCTTCCCCTCCATCAACTGCCAGGTCATTTGTGATGCCCAGGGCATAATAATGAATGTGTGTGCTGGCTGCCCTGGAAGCTACCACGATTCCCATATCTGGTATCTGACGCAGCTGTACCAGACATTTGCCAGTGGGGACATCCCTCATGGTCACCTAGTGGGGGATGCTGGATATGCACTGGAGCCGTGGCTGATGACACCCATCAGAAATGCACACACACCTGAACAGGAATGCCATAATGAGGCACATGCACAAACATGAAATGTAATCGAGCGTGTGTTTGGGCTGCTCAAGTCACAGTTCTGGTACCTGGACACCTCTGGTGGAGCCTTGCAGTACTCACCAACTACATGTACCCAAATTGTCATGGTATGTGCTATGCTACATAATATGATCCTGCGAAAACAGCTGCAGCAGGATCAGCATAGGCCCGGGCCAAACAGCCCCCCACCATTGCCAAGGCCATCACAGGTGGAGTTTGACTCAGAGGAGGAACAACCTGAGCCTGCCCCAGTAGGCAGAAGGAGGTGTGCCCAGTATGCTTTGGCCTTGGCAAAGACGCAATGCATAGCACATACACTGGCTCAGTAGGAACCCTGGAAATTATACCTCTCCCTGAACTGCACATACAGTAAAAGGGATGCCTAACTTGACACTGCCTGTTTTCAAACATGTATAGGGAGTGTACTATGTGCATCCGACATAGGCAGCCCTGCAGCACCACCTGAGGCATGATTGACCTGTGTTAAGCAATATAAAGCAGTGCTAAACAAGTTTGCCACTACGTAGGATATGTAAACATAAGCGTACACACTAACTGGCACAACTTTGGGCAATGTTGAGCAATATTGGCCAACATTCAGCAATGTTGAAAGCTGTTGAGCAATGTTGGTGAAGTCTGGTCAAATTTTTCCATAGTTGAGCAAAAGCAGGTAAACATGCACATATATGCTTTAGTTGACCTTAAGCAGTCTGGTCTGGCCAGTATGAAAATTTAAAGCAATGTTGGTGAAGTCTGGTCAAATTTTTCCATAGTTGAGCAAAAGCAGGTAAACATGCACATATATGCTTTAGTTGACCTTAAGCAGTCTGGTCTGGCCAGTATGAAAATTTAAAGCAGTGACAGGCCTCAAACCCAGAATACTGTGCACTATAGTCACAGTACCGAACCACCAAACCATGACAGTATTTCACTGATCAGCCTGTATGAAGACATGTTGATAAGTCTATCAAAGTGTCTCATGGAAACCCTGCAGTCACAGCATAATTCATGTCAAGTTATGACACAAAGGTGAGCCCTGCAATATAAATATAACTTGATTTCCAACACACATAGTACACATGTTAATATTGGGCATGTTCACACATGGTAACAAATGTACTGGACTCCAGACAGCAACATACTGAAAGGTTACACTGGGCATGCTCACACACTTGAATAAATGAGACAAATGTCAGGCAACAAAACAGTTAAAGTGCAAACTGGGCATGCTCACACATGTAGGCCATGTCTGAGTGCAGCAGTGGACCAGACATATCTGGCAGTTCACGTGTTAACCCAGGAACCTCTCACTAGCCAACAATCCTGCCTTGTGCACACAGTTATAAGACAACAGACACATATATAACATCTGGGAATCCTGTCATAATCAAATATGTACTAAAGATACATAGGTTGTACATAGAAAGTGGGAAAGCAAAGAGGATAACAAATCTGCAGTCAGTATCATCAATAAACAATGTGCACTCCAAACATTATCATAGGTACATAGGTTCATAGGTTGATACTAGCTATCAGCCCTAGGGCATTCAGAAGCCTAGCCAGAGTGTGTATGGCTTTCACCACTCTGTGCCTTTGAATAATAGGTCACATAAGATAGCCATCATATGGTTAGTGTACTGTGCCTCTGTCTAGCAGGGACCCAGAAGAGATCCCAGGGGTAAACGTATGATCACCCATCCACTTGTCAGTATTTCCCTTAAAGAGGGTCAGTGAGGGGCTCTGCCTAACTTGGACTGGGATGTCGTTCCAGAGTGAGGGGAGCTTCTGGGATATGAATCTGTCCCTCCAGCATGTCCGATTAATTCTGTGCTGAGGTTGAAGTCCCTGGAGCATGTAACTGTAAGGGATTCTGATATCCTGAGGTGGAGCATGACCAATAAGTCTGGGTTGGACATGGCTGTATACAGCAGGCACAGATCGCATCTGGGTAAGCATTAAGCAACTGAGTACAGCTGGTGTTTTTGTAGCTGAACTGTGTAGGGCATCTGTATGAGTCTCCTGTTCCACTTGGTGAGGTACCTTTGGGGTCATGACAGTTGCTGCAGGTGTCAGGTAAGGTACATCCCAAATGGGACATTGTACTCAAGTATGGGCATGATGAGTAGAGGTGCACAATGACTGCTCTGGATTTAGATGTGTAACCTTTTGGGATAAGGTGGGCTATATAGAAGGTCTACCTAACCACTTTGCCAATGTGGTATTCAAAGGAGAGATGAGTATCTACTGTGGACCCCAAATCCCTAAGTAGACCTTCTGTATGTAATGGATTACCACCTATGTGTTAGTCTGTGTGCACTTTGTTATTCACAAAGGGGATGTCTATGCATTTTATGGCAGTTAGCTCTAGGCTATGGCTCTGGCACCACTTATCCATCTATGTGAGACCCTGTAGGAGGATGCATGTGTCAGTTGGAGAGTCGATTATGACACCAGGTCTGCAGTCATCTGTGAACCTGGTCAGTCATACTCTTCCCATGTTAGCCTGTACCTCAGAGGAATATATACTAAACAAGACAGGTCCCAGAACTGAGCCTTGTGGGATGCCACATTTAACTGGTGTAGAGTCTGACATGGCACCTGCAATTCCGAACATGTGGGTGCTATCCCTGATTCAATTTGCAATCCATCTTGGGACATACATGTTGATATGTAAGCTGGTGAGTGTATCTAAGATGCCCGAGTGGGGTATTGTGCCAATGTTTGGGAGGTCCAGGTAAGCTGTGTGGACTACCTTCCCTATGTTTATGGCCCTGGTAACTGATTCAAAGAAGTCGGCAGGTGCAAGAGGCAAGATCTGCCCTTAACAAAGGTGAATTGGGTAGGATCCAGTGTCTGGAGGTTGTCAACGTCTGTAAATGTGTCCCAGGATGATACTCTCCATAGCTTTGCAGACCAGGCTAGTCAGGCTTATAGGGTGATAGTGTTCAGGGTCCCTTGTGGCACCACCGTTGTGGAGCGGAACCACTGTTGCTATATGCCATTCCTTGGGTACATATCCTGTAGTAAGTCTGAAATTGAACAGTGATGTTATGTGACAGTTATGTTCTTCATGAAGCATGTGTAAGATGCAGCCTGGGACACCTTCTGGACCCATTGATGCTGTGTTATCACTTTGGAGAGGGCAGCTCTCACATGTTCATCTGTGATGTCAGGGAGGCTACACTCTGTTGTGAGGGGCATTAGTACTTTTGGGGGATAGGGGGTAGGAATATGCACTGAACCTGTCTGCCAGGGTGTTGGCAATGTGTGTGGGTTCAGTGTATTTCTTTGTCATTATGCAGTAACTCAGAGCATATCTGGGAGTTGCCACCCAGGTTCCTGACATAACTAAAGAAGGCCTTGTGATTGGCTTTAGTGTCATGTGCAATCGTACTGTCGAAGCTGGCCTTAGATGATGTTATGACTGATTGTAGCTTCTTGCTAGTACTGATCAGAGATGCCTCCCCTTTGTGGGAGACTGCTCTATCATGTAGTAGCATCCTCCTTTTGTTGCATAGCTTATTTATGGCTGGGGTCCACCAGACAGGTCACCTGCCTTTAGAGGAGTGAGTCTTGGATTCATGTGGGATAGCATGATCCATGCTTTCCTGTAGGTGTCCATACAATGGGTTTCTAAAGGATACTGTGATATGAGTCATAGTTCTCACTGGCCCGGGGGCTTTGAAGGAAACCACCTCTGTTCTGAGAAGTATGACGTTTGCTTTTGAGAAGTACCTCACCAAGATTACCTTGGCTGGGGGTGGGGACAGGATATGGATGTCCAGTGAGATAAATGTATGGTCTGACCGTACCAATGAGGGGTATACCTCTGGTGTGTAACACAGAGTCCCCATGTTGATGATGACTAGGTCCAATATGTATACCCCTCATGTGGGGGTGGTGACCACTTGTTCCGTAGCATTTGAGTTGATATATACGAGGAACCATTGTGTGATGGTGTTGGGGCTTGAGTAGTATTCCCAGTAAATGTTTGGCTACTTGAGGTCATCCAATATAATGGTGTTTATAGAGACCTACATATTCTCCAGTGTTCTGTTCTCAGGAAAACCGAGTGTGGTCCCTGGGTTTGGGAGTGTGGTCTATAGCAGGTTACAACCTGAAAGGCAGTTTAGGCCACTGTTACTTACACATGGATGGTCCCCAGTGATTTGTGCAGTGCTACTAACCTGGAGGTTTGTGTATCTTTGACGTATATGGATACTCCCCCTCCTTTTGTGGTGTGACCTGGTTATTGTGGCCGAAAACCATGGTATGACGTGTAACCTGGTAGTGCTGGGGTGTTGTTGGGAGCCTCAAACCAGGTGTCTGTTACTGCACAGATATTTATATTCTCCATACTGAAGAGAGCGTTGAGTGCATGCAGTTAGAGGTGTAGACTTCTGGCATTGAGCAGCATTACCCTTAGTTTATTTTACCTTGTATCGTCTATGGAGGGGGGGTTTGTCATTTGAGCCTTGCCTAAAAAAGGCACTATGGGGATGCCACATGCCTTAGCCAGTATTCAAAAGCCCAGGGGTGTCAGATGCAAGCCGTCCCTAGTGAAGCAATGTGGCATGATGAGCATGTCATCCCAGGCTGACAGACACTGGATCCCCTGTGAATGACACAAATATGTTAGCCGACTGTTAAAATTGATCATGTTGTCTTTATACTGTGGCATCATTCTTGGTGAGGGTAAGATGCTACACAAGGTCAGGATCATGCCAGCTTGGGCTACATGATCATAGAGCTCCACTATGTCTCTTTTCATGTATTTCAGGGAGGAACATCTCAGGACATTCACACCAGCATGGACAATAACAGAGTCATATCTGTACTTGCTTTGGAGTGACCTGAGTGCATGTGTTATGTGGCGGATCCTGGCACCTGACAGACAGCTTACAGTGACCTTTTCCTTGTTCAGCCTGGTGTGTGGGACATCAGTGTGTCTGACAATACAGTCACCTATCACAGGTGTATTAGGTGTGTTGTTTAGCCTTAAGGGCACTGACTGTGTGGCACACTGACATTGTGTACTTTGTGATATGTGGGTATACTGGTGGGGAAGCAGTTGTCTGGGTGTCTGCTTTGGGGGTCTTTGTTGCTTAGGCAGAGTTTTATTTAGAGCCCCTGAGTATGTGATTGTGTGTTTATGTGTTTGGTCTGCTGTTGCTATAGGTCTATGTGACACTGGAGTCGTGGTGTGTGTGGTTACCTTCTCCTCCTGATAGACTGTGCCAGTCATGGGTCTAGAGAGCTCAGCCTCCAGTTTGTCCATATAGTTGCATCTCTCACAAATATCCGAGTTTGTTTGGAGGAGGGGAGGGTTGTCTGTGTACATAAGGCAGTTGTAACATTTACTGACAATCCCCATATTCACCAGCTGGACTGGAGAGTACACACAAAGCCGTCCCTTGGACATGTCAGGATATTATGATGAAATACTCACCTGACTGATCAAAAAGGATCAGTAGGGTGTTAAGTGTGCAAAAGAGTATAACATGGGTTTCGTGCCTATGTTTGTTGGTGTTTTGTAAGATTATCTGTGAAGGAGTCCAGACAGAACTATGGCACTTCCTTCAGTTATGTCATACATAGCAATGTACACTCATATATGTCCTGAGTCAGGACCAACTGTAAATGACTGTCAATGCCAACATCCCCTGTCACACAAGGCCATACATACATAGCCACCTCCCACTGTCAAAAGGCCCTATCATCATACCAGGGGATATCACATGTAGATTGGGTATACAGGTCCTTCCAAAGCTGAAGACATGGCATAGATTGGATTACAATGTATCCCATATGTGTCATACATGAACTGCAGAACAAACAGACCCTGCACCTGAACAGTCTGTTGAGCCTTACCCTCTCTACAGGATATGAAACTGTTGAATTGGTTACAGCAACATATGGCACACTCCACAAGTGTTGGTGCACAACAGACCATGGGAACTACAGTGTTATATGCCTATGACATCTGATCTGCAAGGCCATGGGGTCCTTCATGATTGAAGTCATAAACAGAGCTATTGGAAGCCGACAAACACACAACCCTACCAACTGTGGTCTGTTCATGGGCAGATCATGGTTCCCAAACCACTAGACTGTTTGCAAGGCAGCCACCCAGGACATACATCACTGAAATGAACTACACACATCCCACATAGACCTTGAATAGCCATTGTCCAATATCCCAAACACATGTCATATCTACATATTCAACACTCTGTGCATAAATATGTATTGTTATATGATGGATTGGCAACTGGTCCAGAGGTAGATCACACAAGCCAAGAATTGTGGAGTTCTGTTCAAGCTGTTAACACCTGCTGTCCGCCATGGTGCAGTCCTGGGATTGAATAAAACAAAGTGCACACAGTACCATGTTGAGTCTGATGATGTCAGCATCTAACAAATGTAGCAGTGGAAACAGAAATCCCAGTAAATCATATAGCGTGTCGTGTTAATGCGTATGTTTCTATTGTCATACCATAGTTAGGTACGGGTTTGAATCCTGCAGTTGCTGAGTGTGTGTGTGTTGGGGGAGGTTCCTGTGTGACTTCCTTTGAGAGGAATGGCCATTTTGGAGACTAGGGAAACACCTTAAAAGAGGTATATTCCTCTTTGGCAAGTCTGATGATGTCAGCATCCTACAAATATAGCACTGTTAATGGAAACCCCAGTAAAGCATATAGCGTGTTGTGTTAATGTGTATGTCTCTAGTGTCATAACATAGTTAAGTAGGGATTTAAATCCTGCAGTTGTTGAGTGTGTGTGTGGGGGTGTCTGTGTGACTTCCTTTGAGAGGAATGGCCTTGTTTGGAGACTAGGGGAACACCTTAAAAGTGGTATATTCCTCTTTGGCAAGTTTGAAGATGTCAGCATCCTACAAATATAACAGTGGAAATGAAAAACCCAGTAAAGCATATAGTGTGTCGTGTTAATGTGTACTTTACTAATATCATAACATAGTTAAGTAGGGGCTTGAATCTTGCAATTGCTGAGTGTGGGTGCGTGTGGGGGAATGAGTGTTTTGTGTGATTTCCTTAGAGAGGAGTGCCCATTTTGTTGACTAGGAACGCGCATGAAAAGTGGTATATTCCTCTTTGCCAAGTCTGAAGATGTCAGCATCCTACAAATATAGCAGTGGAAATGAAAAATCCCAGTAAAGCATATAGCGTGTCATGTTAATGCGTACTTCAGTGATATCATAACATAGTGAGGTAGGAGTTTGAAACCTGTGATTACTGAGTGCGTGTGGGGGAATGAGTGTTTCTGCGTGATTTCCTTAGAGAGGAGTGCCCATTTTGGTGAGTAGGAAAACGCCAGAAAAGTGGTATATTCCTCTTTGGCAAGTCTGAAGATGTCAACATCCTATAAATATAGCAGTGGAAATCAAAAGCCCTAGTAAAGCATATAGCGCATCGTGCTAATGCGTACTTCACTAGTATCATAACATAGTTAAATAGGAGTTTGAATCCTGCAATTGCTGAGTGTGTGTGTGGGGTCTGTGCGACTTCCTTTGAGAGGAATGTCCTTTTAGGAGACTAGGGAAATACCTTAAATGAGGTATATTCCTCTTTGCCAAGTGTGATGATGTCAGCATCCTACAAATATAGTGATGGAAATGAAAACCCCAGTAAAGCATATAGTGCGTCATGTTAATGCATATGTCACTAGTGTTATAACATAGTTAGGTAGGGATTTGAATCTTGCAGTTGCTGAGTGTGTGTGACACTGTTGGTCAATGTGGTGTTGGTTTGCTTTTACTACGGTATGACATATCAGGATACAAACAGTATGTGCATTGCACACTTCAGGTATCTGTGTGGCAAATACATATATGTACATGTGACCTCAAGTAGTACATAGGTGTGAAGCCTGCATACTATATGTATACATTTCTTACCTGTGACAGAATGTGCTGCTTTCTCAGATCATAAGTCACATAGGTATGTATGTGACAAGGCCGGCCACTGTAGTAATCTGTGGCCATAGTCATCTGTGTCACACACACCTATGACGGTTTCTATAGACTAGTGTAAGTGAGGGTACATGCCTGGGATATAAGTCAGACATGTTCATACACAACAAGGTCTGGCAATAATGGACAGTCATTATAGATGTACAACAGCCTTGTGGATATGCATACAGGCCTCTTATTGCTTATGTGATACACAAAGGGACTTCCGAATACCTTTGGATATGTGGATACAAAAGGACAGAAGACATAACACTTGGTTGTACTTACACATCGGTACCCGACATACATGTTGGGGGCTACCACCTATGTGGTACTCTCAGGACACTATGTATAGCAAATGTGGATGACTATGCTATAGTTGGCTTACAGCTCTGTAGCATGTGTTGGATAACAGGCATCTGTCTGTATGATACCCTTGTGTAGGATATGTGTCCCATCTGGAGAATGCATTGTAGGCCACTGCATGCATTTCCAGATGTGGATGGACATATCCCTAGTGTGTTTGCATGCACCTAAGGGGCTATATGCCAAACATGTGTGGGCCCAGGAACGGGTGGCGGTCAATACCACTGGTTACTGTTATAGTATAGGACCGGAAGGATACAACTGTTACTGAGTTCACTACATCTGTGTGTCACTTGTCAGGACATCATCTGATAATTGGTTATAGTCAGGCTGTTGAGGTTGTGTATACTACCAGAATGCTAAACATTGACAGTTAGTAACAATATCACCCACAGCAGAGTATCAAACAATGTCACACACACATGTGTACCCATGTTAGAACATATCTGTAGTAGAATGCATACTGGCCACCATGAGATACTATGAGATGTTAACACTGTGTAATACAGGGTATGTCACACGTCCCATGTGTCCACTATGCACGTACATGCAGACAGTGCACCCCCACCATGTTCACAGATGTACACTGCAAATCTGTACAGCACACATCACACACGTACTGTCCACTCACTAACACATGCTGCCAACACTACACACTTCATCCACGTGGCACATGGGCAGACAAGACATATTCAGACATAACACTGGTGTACACAATAACCTATTAAAGCACTGTTAAAAGGAGATGCCCGACACCGGTCAGTCCCAGAATAAATCCAAAAGTTTAATGAATGCGATGCACAATCCAAAATACATATAACGTTAAATGCTTATTGAAACACCGCGTTTTTCGTCTAAAACTCAGACTTCATCAGACATCAATAAAACAATCCATTAATTAATTAAACATCAGTATTTATAGGCAAACGCTATTTCAAATGGTCCAATAAGGAGCCAAAATCATTAATAATTAACCAAAGACTCTGAAATGGAGCACTTCGTATTTAATGAAACATCTAACTTAATACAATCTAACTTGAAAAAACATAATATCATATGGTGAATGATTATGCAAACATTATTATATATCGAAAGTCATGAAGTAAACGAATATAACTTCATACAAATTTACTGGATCCATAAATAAACACTCATATATATATATATATATATATATATATATATATATATATATATATATATATATATATATATATATATATATATATCTATATATATATATATATATATATATATATATATATATATATATATATATATATATATATATATATATATATATATATATATATATATATATATATATATATATATATGTATATGTATGTAGGAATGCTTCCATGTTTGTAGTAACACTCCCCTCTAATGGCCTTGGACCAAAATGACAAATCCCAACAGAAAATTCACAACATATCTAAAATGTGTTTCTATAAATATATATTATTATAAATATATGTTGTGGTTAAATATATAAAATGTAATTAAAATCAGACCCAATATCAAACCTTAAATACTATTAATAAAATATATATAAAATTGTAATTAAGAAATAAATATATGAATCCATAGATATAATAAATATAAATATAAATATAAATACTATTATTCCATTGATCGATTAAAATGAATATAAATATGTTGTATTTAAATAATATATCATAGATATAAATTCCAAAATATTAAAAAACTTGGTGAAATAAAACCAGCCCAATATTTTAATTACATTTTATATTTATATTTTGAGTGTTAGATTGTATTAAGTTAGATGCTTCATTAAATACGAAGTGCTCCATTTCAGAGTCCTTGGTTAATTATTCATGATTTTGGTTCCTTATTGGACCATTTGAAATAGCGTTTGCCTATAAATACTGATGTTTAATTATTTAATGGATTGTTTTATTGATGTCTGATGAAGTCAGAGTTTTAGACGAAAAACGCGGTGTTTCAATAAGCGTTTAACGTTATATGTATTTTGGATTGTGCATCGTATTCATTAAAGTTTTGGATTTATTCTGGGACTGACCGGTGTCGGGCATCTCCTTTCAACAGTGCTTTAATAGGTTATTGGTTGGTTTTGCACTGTTTCTTCTATTTTTGCGGTTACTGGTGTACACAATACAACATTGACAATCATAGCTTTGATGCCCCATGCTTGCTCAGATATACCTACAAGGATATCATTCACTTTCCTGTTGACAATCTGCTAACATTGCTACACCGCTATAAAGTCACCCTGTGCATCAGCACCATGTTAGCCTGTTCCTGCATCACTGTTACAGATGAGAGGAGGTAGCACAGGTCTCATCATATGCACAGGGTGTGTTGTCGGTTTGCCAGAGCCCGACATTGACCCATCCAATCGACATGTATATGTGTGCGTGTGTGTGTGTGCGTGTGTGTGTGTGTGTGTGTGTGTGTGTGTGTGTGTGTGTGAGAGTGACAACAGTACAGCATGGGCCAATGTTGATGTCATGTGTGTGTGTGTGTCAGTGTGAGCCCTAGGTGTTTGTTTTATGTTTGTGTGTCTGCATGCACACAGCTCCACCATGTGGCTGCCATATACGGCAGGTTGTGGGACAGCCACAGACTGTACCTGCCAGGCTGTACAGATCATTGTCTCTGGGCACAGACATGGAACCTGTGCCTGGCAGGGGTGCTACGGACAGTATCAGGTACCAAGCCTGACTGGGTACTATCATCAGAGGCAGAGGTATGTCGACTGGAGCCACGTTCCTGCTGGGACTGGCCAGAGCCATGTGCACTTGGTCTACTAGGATGGTGAATGGACAGGCCAGCCCCAGCATTGCTGGGGTTGGTACTGACACTACGGGAGCAGCTGTGATCTGTAGGTCATCCACGACGACTGCTAGCTGCTGATGTTGCTGGCATATGTCCGCGTCAATGTCTCAGCCATCCCACACAGTCCTGGCTCATGGAAAACACATTGTGGAGGGCATCTAATGTTTCCCCATAACGTCTATCAATGACTTTGGTGTAATTATGTATGGCAAAGGCAAGGTCATGGATACTGTCATTGATAGCGGTGTTCTGGGCCCTCTGTGCCCTTAGTCTCTGTCTGGTGTACTGTTCCATACATGCCTGAGCCTGCATTACAGCCCAGAACATAGCTGAGGTTGTAAGACGTGTGGGGGCATGTCTGCCAGGGGCAATACAACCAGCGGTGCTCCCATGAGAACCCCTGGACATCTGCCTATGTGGTACCATTCCACAAATCTGGGTATGGCTGCTGTGAGGGGATGCATGTGCCATGGATACCACACTCTCCTGGTCAATGCCAACTCTATGGTGTCCCTCAGATAAGGCCATTGGTGATAAGGGATATATTGGCATAGATGGGGTTGAAAGCTGTGTACTGTCGATTGGTGGACCAACAACAGACCCTGTCAAACCTGCCTGTGCCACAATACACGTCTCATCATCTCCACTATTTGTGGCAGTGACTTCAGGTTCCCTGCTGCATTCAGCCAGCCCAACCTCTGCACCTGTGAGAGTAAAACAGGAAACACACTTTACAATCTGTACATGGTGTTATCACACATGCACACATGAACACATGCACACATGCACACATGCACACATGAACACATGCACACATGCATACATGAACACATGAACACATGCACATATGCACACATGCACACTCCTCACTACAGCAGATACACACACACACCAGCAATCCAAAACATACTCAATAGTGGTTGAAGGTGGGTGACAGTATCACAAGGCAGTCACCTCACATGTGTCAGCATGCAGAATAAGTGTTGCTCAAGTCCATGCAGTGCGAGTGTAGACAGCCCTAGTTAATGACAGTATACATGGCTGTGATGCATGTGTGTAGATGTTCAGTGATTGCCTACAACCTGGAACACAATGTGTACAAGGACACAACATTGCTGTGCAAGTATTATAAGCTCTGCAATGTCCTGTGCACCATCACTCACAGGTATACATACCATGACTGCATGTGTTATGTGTGTGTGTCACATAGATTTCCATGTCTGATTGCAGTGTCTGTGTCTGTAGCAGATAATTCTGGACACGGGTGTAGCACATGCATGCTATGTACACACACGGGATGAGTGGTGCATGTAGAAGTGATGGAATACCAATGCTCAACATGGCCATTGTACAGTGGTTATGGTGAGTGTGTGTCATATTCCAGATATGCCAGTTCCAGCCATGACATTGCATGCTACATGACTGCAACATTAAACATCACACATACCCAATGTGTGTCATGTGACCTATATACCCAATAGCATTATAGGACATATATGTGTCAATTTGTACAGAATGCGACTGCTATGCATATTGTGTATAGTTGCATATGTTTGCACACACACAACATGCTATGCATAATGTGTATAGGTGCATATGTGTGCACCCACACAACATCGAGGTGCAAAGCAATGACAGCTATTTGTAGTACTGTGGTCACTGTAACTGTATGGGGTGTAGTGCCATTAACCATCATCATTATGCATCATGTGGTCACTCAAGGCCACTAAAGTGTGCCAGACCACCGCCTAGCATGCTGTACCTGAACTGCAGTGCCGTGGCTATGTTCACAATTACACAGCCATGTTGTACAAGGGTGTGTGAGGTGCCCAATAGGGAGCATTGCCTAACATGACTGTGTTATGTGTTGAAGAGTGTTGCACAGCCCCATGCTAGGCCCCTACTCCTCAGGTATATTATGCGTGGTGTGTGGATGACATGTGGGATACTGAAGTGTGACCTGGCAGCGGGTGTCCGGTTACACTATGTGTAGCATGTTGAGGTGTACTATGACAAACGTGTTATGTTGTGTACATGTGTATCAACAATGCCTATCCAATGTGCAGTACAGTGCTGCAAGAATTGTGTCTGATGCTCTGTGCATTGCATGTGATTGAGGCAGCTACTGACTTTACTGAGATGTTTAACATCTCACAGCAAACATGCACAGCATGCATTATGTGTAGGTGTGTTACGTGTACATGGCCTACACCTCACCTATGACATGCACATTTTATTACCAATATTAAAGTGTTAACACACTCACCAGCATGTATCGACTGCCCTGCTGTCACACCAAAGGGACCTACAAGAATATGACACAGTATGTCAGTGGCCACAACTGTGGCATTGCTACTGTGAGTGTGCTAAACTGCAGTACAACAACAGTCGACAATCACAGGTGTACAGATACTATTCCAAATATCAGTATTGCACACAATAGGCAGCACAACTGCTAAAACACAGTACACATCTCACATATGCATAACCTAACAATAGAGGTAACAGTAGTCTACAGATAGGGCATGTTACCTGCACGCTCCATGTCATCATGCTGGGTGGCTCTGGCCTCCATGATGACACATGTCTGATGCTGTTGCTGCTGTAGGTCAGGAGCCACCATGCTTAGGAGCAGCTCCTCCACTCTGGTGAGGGGGGGATGTATGGCCACCCCACCACCTGTGGCAAGCTGTTGTCTATGGATATCAGACGCACACCACCGGATATGTCTAATTAAATCACTGCAGTGATGGTGTACCTGCTCATATGTCTGGTTATGAATGCCTATGTCATTCACCCGACGAACAAGATCTTGCCACAGAGCAGTACGCTCATGCTAGTGCTGGCTGGCCCTGGAAAACAGCAGGGTATAGTGCTGCACCAGGCTGTGGTGGATTTCCTTTTCCTCCGCTGCTGTATAGGATGGGTTGCGTTGATGAGCCATTACCCTGGAAGACAATAAAACTATATGTGTGAGCAAGTCATGTGGCACACTTAACATTCTACAGTACAGATATCACTTAACTGCCATATATAGCATCTGTTTGTCTGTCAGAGGATGCACACGTTCAATACCACATATCAGTGCTCAGCCCACAACTGGCTGACAGTGCCTGGCACACTCCATATATCAAACCACTATACACCAGTACTCAGCACACTGTTTGTGACACAATGCACAACCTCGCCACGGGGGTATATATCATGCTAATGCATGAAGAAATATGTCATCCATTGCAATGAATGTAAAGTACAGTTACAGTATTACCAGTAAACCACCCTAGTCATTGATGCCATACCCCTACCTAACTTATGTGCACAGTTGTTAATATAGCTGGCATACTGCTGTAACAGAGTATACATGTTGCTAGGCACACACGCATACCCTGTAACACACATGTGATTGCGGGCATGGTACAGGCATCATTACACACACATCAGACATACATGCAACACACAAATGTATGCCGGCCCAGATGAGCATTACCTGTGTACCTTACAGTACTGTGTGCCCCTATTTACAAAAACCTATGCCTGAGGTTTGTAGTCTGTGCAGACTACAGGAAACACACAAGACAGTGTTACCACGCAATGTGAACATACACCATACTGTGCTGTTTAGGCCTACAGCTTCAGGTAGTACTACAGTTCATATGTGAGCTGGATTCACCAGCAGTACCACTTACTGAGCATACATGTATTGCTTCAGCCTACAATGGGACACCACAGTCGTCCACAAGGAACTACATCACAATATATGCCATCCTACTATGTCTGCATCGCAATAACTGACACATCTTTCTCTGGCCTCACACCTAGGACACAAACTACCATGACAGAAACAACCTCACACTAAGCTATCACACCTTTACAGACCTTGCACACATTCACTGTCACACTCATTCCACCTCTCATAGCAGGTATTGCACTGAGTACGTGTGTGTGTGCATTGTGTCATAGGTAGGTAATACACTATTGACCCTAGGGCCTAGAGCAGCCTAGCCATATGCTACCCTGGCCTTTGACACACATGTAATTTGATTTCACTTGCTCCTGTTAACCGGAAACACAGAGGTGATTCCCAGGGCGTATTACCTATCTCCCAAACAATCATCAGGGGTATGTATGACATCTGCTAATGAGGAGCCTTGTTTGTTAATGCTGGGTGGTTTAGTCCTGACTATGGCATATTTGTGGATAGGAACCTATCCCTCCAGCATGTGCTGTTTAGTGAGGTGATGAGGATTAGGGCCCTAGAGTGTGTAGCCCGGAGGGATTGTGAGGTGTTGACATGGTGATTGCCCGACTGCTATGAGTGTGACATACCTCTGTATGTCCGGCAGAGGTAACCTCTGGGTGGACGGCATGCAACACAGACTAACTGTGGTTTTGTGAGCCAGTCTGCATAGGGCAAGTGTTTGAGGCCAGTATTACTCTTTGTGAGGTATGTCTGTGGCCTTTCCACTCGCTGTAGTTGTCATGTGAGGTACATAACACATGGGGCATTGTGATGAGTAGAGGGGAACACTGACCTATATTTCCCTAGATGACACACCTTTTGTGATGACACGTACCACGTAGACAGATTACAAGACTAGTGTCGCACTGTGATTATCAAAGGGGAGGCTACTGTCCACCTGTGTCCCATGTTCCCTTCTGATCTTCCTCTCTTAAATCCCTAATTTTGCACGGTTTTGCACATTTTTGTGCATAGCGCAACAATGGGCAGCACTGCCTAATTGGGTTTAAACTATTCCTGGCTCCACAAAGTCTGCTCTTCACTTTTTCCCTTAGAACTGCTCTATCTCTCAATTTAAACACCATATTCTCATTCTAAGGCCCTTCACTGGTCCAAATAAATAATCTTACAAGTTAGCACTATTAAACCATAAGCACTACTTACTCTTATACTCTCTACGATTACCTTGTCCCCTATTGGTCCGTCTTAATTCAGTTTCCCTATATTACTCTAGCTTGTCCAAAGGTCAGTCAATGGTTTCCTCTCCAGTCCAGCTGGTGAATCTGGGAATTTTGAGGCAATGTTACAACTGTCTCATGTACATGGACAACCCTCTCCTCCTCCAAACAGGTTCAAATATATGTGAGAGATGCAACCATATAGCCAAACTGGAGGCTGAGCTCTCTCATCTCAAAACTGGTGAAACCAGTCAGGAGGAGAAGGTAACCTCACATAACACAATTCTAGTATCACATAGTCCCACCACATCAGTGAACCAAACACATAAATAGACAAAAACATACTCGGAGGCTCTAAATAAAAATATACCTAAGCAAAAGAGACCTCCAAAGCAGACATCCAAGCAAATGCTACCCCAAAACAAAACACACACAACACATAGCCCACAAAGTCAGTGTGCCAAGCAGCCACAGCCCTTAAGGCTGAATAACACACCTGATACTCTTGTAATAGGTGACTCTATTGTCAGACACACTGACGTCCCACTCACCAGGCTGAATAAAGAGAAGGTCACAGTGAGCTGCCTGTCGGGTGCTAGGATCTGCCACATAATGCAAGCACTCAGGTCACTCCAAAGCAAATACAAATATGACTCGGTCATTGTACATGCTGGTGTGAATGACCTGAGACGTACCTCCTTGGACTACATGAAAAGAGATATAGAGGAGCTCTCTGATCATGTAGCTTAGGCCGGTATGACCCTGACCTTGAGCAGCATCTTACCCTCACCCAGAATGATGCCACAGTACAAAGACAAAATGATCAATTTTAACAATTGGCTAAAATTTTGGTGTCATGCTAAGGGGATCCAGTGTCTGTCAGCCTGGGATGACATGCTTGACAAGCCACGTTGCTTCACTAGGGACAGCTTGCACCTGTCACCACTGGGCTTTTGGATATTGGCAAAGGCTCTTGCCACTCCCATAGTGCCTTTTTTAGGCAAGGCTCAAAAGTCAAACCCACCTCCATAGACAGCACAAGAAACAAGAAACTAAGGGTAATGCTGCTAAATGCCAGAAGTCTTAACCTCAAGATGCATGCACTCAAAGCTCTCCTCAGTATGGAGAACATCGATATCTGTGCAGTGACAGAAACCTGGTTCAAGGCTCCAGAGAGCACCCCAGCACTACCAGGTTATACCTCATATCATGCTTTTCGGCCCCAAAACCTGGACCGAACCACAAAAGGAGGGCGAGTTTCCATATTTATCAAGGATATCCACACCTCCAGGTTAGTGGCATTGCACAAAGTATCAGAGACCATCCATGTGCAACTAACAGTGGGCAAGACTGCTTTTCAGTTTATAACATCCTACAGACCACCCTCTCAAAGTCAGGAATCCCACTCGGCTTTCCTGAAAACATTGGCGAACATGAAGATCTCTCCGAACACCATTATATTGGGCGACTTCAACTACCCAAACTTAGACTGGGAGTACTACTCAAGCCCCAGCACCTTAGCCCAAAGATTCCTGGAAATTATAAACTCAAATGCTATGGAACAACTAGTCACCACTCCCACAAGAGGGAGTAACATACTAGACCTGATCATTACCAACATGGGGACTCTATGCTCCACACCTGAAGTATATCCCTCATTGGTAAGATCAGACCATAAATTAATGTCACTGGATGTCCACATCCCGACCCCACCCCCAGCCCAGCAAACCACAGTGAAAAACTTCTCAAAAGCGAACTTCTCACTTCTCAAAACCAAAGTGGAATCCTTCAAGGCCCCAGAGCCAGTGGAAACTACAGCCCAAACTGCAGAATCCTATATAAATGCATTCTATGGACATCTCCAGGAATGCATGGATCATGCTATCTCAAACAAAACCAAAACCCAAACATCCAAAGGCAGGCGTCCAGTCTGGTGGACCCCAGCCATAAATAAACTGTTCAACAGAAGGAGGAAGATACTACATGATAGAGCAAAATCCCTAATAGGGAAGGCATCTCTGATCAGTACTAGCAAAAAATTACGATCCCTCATAAAATCCTCCAAGGCCAGCTTCGAGAGAAAAATTGCTCAGGACACTAAAGACAATCATAAGGCTTTTTTCGGTTATGTCAGGAACCTGGGATGCAACTCCCAGACTTGGTCTGAGTTGATTCTAAATGACAAAAAATACACTGAACCCACAGACATCGCCAATATCCTGGCAGACAGGTTCAGTGCAAACTTCTCCACCCCCCCCAAAAAAAGAGCAAGTATCTATCCCGGCAGAGGGCTGCCTCCCAAACATCTCTGATGCTCAGGTGAAGGCTGCCCTCTCCAAAGCAAAAAACACTGCTTCCATGGGACCAGATGGCATCCCGGGTTGTGTCCTACATGAACTCCAAGAAGAACTAATCCCTCAAATAAAACAGCTGTAAATCTCAGTCTCACTACAGGATATGTGCCCACAGAATGGCCTACAGCAACAGTGGTCCCACTCCACAAAGGTGGAACCTCTACGGACCCTGGAAACTATCACCCCATAAGCCTGACTAGCTTAGTCTGCAAGGCTATGGAGAGGATCATCATGGAGCTTATAAACAAAGACATTGGGGACCTACAGACACTAGATCCTACCCAGTTTGGCTTCGTCAAGGGCAGATCCTGCCTTTTGAACCTGGTTGACTTCTTCAAAACAGTCACCAAAGCCATAGATGAAGGGAAGGTAGTCCACACAGCCTATCTGGACCTAGCAAAGGCATTTGACACAATACCCCACTTGGGCATCATAGATAAGCTATCCAGCTTAAATATAAACCCCTATGTCATAAGATGGGTCACAAACTGGCTCAAAGACAGAACCACCAGAGTGAGAGTTGCTGGAGCCATGTCAGACTCGAAACCGGTCAAAAGTGGCATCCCACAAGGTTCTGTCCTGGGACCGCTCTTGTTCGGTATATACTTTTCCGAGGTACAGGCCAACGTGGGAGGAATATGGCTCACCAAGTTCGCAGACGACTGCAAACTAGCGCAATAATCAACTCTCCAGCTGACACAAACATCCTTCAAAAAGGTCTCACAGAGATGGATAACTGGTGCCAGAGCCATGGTCTAAAGCTAAATGCCAAAAAGTGTATAGTCATACCCTTTGGCAAAATTACCACATAGGAGGTAACCCATTAAGTACAGAGAAAGAAATTAGGGATCTGGGGACCCAAGCTGATAGCAATCTCTCCTTTGACAACCACATTGCCAAAGTGGTTAGAAATACATAGCCCACCTCATCATGAAAGGATTCACCTCTAGATCAAGAGAGGTAATCGTGCCCCTTTATTCATCCCTCATCAGGCCCATCATAGAATACAATGCCCCTTTTGGGATGTACCTTACCCGACACCTGCAGCGATTAGAAAGACCACAAAAGTACCTCACCAAGAGGGTCAAGGGACTCAAACAGATGCCATATGCTGCTCGGTTAAAAAAACTCCAGCTCTACTCAGTTGCATACTGCCTACTTCAAGGCAATCTATGCCTGACATGTAAAGCTATGTCCAATCCAGAATTAATGGACATGCTCCACCTCAGTAAATCTAAATCCCTTAGAGCCACACGCTCGAGGGACTTGAACCTCAGCACTGAAATAAATAGAACTTGCTGGAGGGACATATTCATAACCCAGAGGCTCCCTTCACTCTGGAATAGAATTCTAATTCATGTTAGGCAGAGCACCTCACTGAATCTCTTCAAGAAGAATCTTGATGAGTGGATGGGGGATCGTAGGTTTGTCCTGGGATTACTTCCGTGTCACCATTAGGCAGAGGCACAGCAAACTAAACCTTAAAAAGGGCACAGTATACTCAAATCAAGGGGTGGCATAAGCCAAACAAAATCGGGCTAGGCTTATAATTGCCCGAGGGCAGATAGCCTAGTATGAACCTATGAACCTATACCTTCAGTGTTAGGCAGGCTACCACCTATGTGGTAGTTACTGGGTAAAGTATTTTGGAATGGGGTATGGCACTGCAGTATCAACACTGGTCTTCAGTCCATGCCTTGGTCATCAGGCACCTGTTGCAGTATGTATGACCGCGTGTCAACCTCTCTCTCTCTATATATATATATATATATATATATATATATATATATATATATATATATATATATATATATATATATATATATATGTATATGTGTGTGTGTGTGTGTGTGTGTGTGTGTGTATATATATATATATATATATATATATATATATATATGTATATATACATATACATATATTTACACATACATGTAAACATCCATTGCTGTACATATAGATGCACATATAGGCACATATACTGCCCACCTTTCATGGTGGGGATATCAATTATGTAACAGTTGTGAGACATACGGTTATGTAATAATATTGCACAGTGTTGTGCAGAATACATTTTGGTGTCCTCAGGCCATGTAGCTGTAGCAGACCTCACTGGCTGTAACACAGCAGATCTGACAATTCAGTCCCACAGCGTTTAACCACCACATGACATATACCAGCACTGCTTGCTGTTTTCTAAGCCGCATACTACAACCTACGTAGATATGTGCACATAGCAACCTTCAACAACATATATATGTCCACCCTTCACTAACAGTTGCAGTATGCCCCTTGCCCTATGCACATGTGCATATACATATAGATACATACTGCTGCCACATATGGATGATTCACAGTATGTAGAATACCCTTCAAACACATCAATTGGATGCCAGCAAATACATACCTGATACATACCTTACCTTTGTATTTCTCACCTCCGTCTGTAATTGTTGACTTTTTTTTTTTTTGGTTTGGGTTTCCTCTGTGTTTTGAGGTTGGTCTTTGTTTTTCGGTGTCCGTCTGTTACTGGCTCTTTGTCTTTGTCTCTGTGTCTGTCTGTCTGTCTGTCTGTCTGTCTCTGTCTCCCACTCTCTCTCTCTCTCTCAGTTGCTGCAATGATATTATTACATGTGTGGACAGCAAGTACAGGCTGCTTTTGTAGGTATCTGCACATGTGCATGTGATGGCCTCTGCACCAATTGTTGCCCACCATTTAGTAATTGCATGCAGCCTGCTGTGTGGTAATTGCAGTACTCACTGTGATTTCAGGACACTGCTATAAAATGCTAGGTTAGGTAGGCATAGCCCTTTCAGTTTGCCTAGGTGGGGCCCATGCTTGTTTGCTCTGGACACTGTTGTCTCAGTCAGAAGGTTGGTATATGTCTCATATCTGAAGATAGGGTTGTAGCCAGTGATATGTATGTTGTACTGAAACCTGACTGTTGTTTCTTCCAGTACACTCTTCTCAGTGTGTAATTTTACTCACACCAAATGCTAACACAGGACACATGGGAGTATGTACTTTCTTTTGGCATTAGAGAATTAACTGGCATACAACAGTAGTTATTGCAATGTATTCCTATGGCTTTCCTATTTTCCCTTTACATTCACTCATTGTAATGCATGTTATATTTCTTTCAGCACCAAGTTATTCTGTATCTGTTGTGACTTAGTGGTACTTCATGCAGTCTAGTGTTTGAGACTGATGGAGGTGTTTTATTTTGCTGCTGAGCAGAACAGGGGCCCTGCCATATAGAGTGACTAAGGCACTTTTAAGCTGTTGTAAGCGGGTTTGCGTAGATTTGCACGATGCTTAGCAATACTAAGCTAAGCGCACACATGTGCACACTGGTGCAAAACCGCTAACTACTGTTTACAAGTGCTTACTCCCACTAACCCCCGTGCTCATTTCTTTTAAAGAAAAATAAATGGGGGAGATAGGAATGTGGTGATAAAGGGGGCACAAAGAGGGGAAGGTAGTAGGGAAACCAGCTCGGGATGTGCAGGATGGGTGTGGGGAAGGTCCATAGCTGCCCATTTCTTTACCAGCAACAGCTGTGCATATGCAATACATTAGGAGTGAAATTTGAAACCTTCCACCCCTGAGAGAGGGGTGAGGACAACAAAGTATGTTGTACTACCAATTATGAATATCAGACACATGTACTGTTTGTGAACTGCTATACTGTCATTAGTACTTTACTCATTTCTGAACAGTTTGTGGTTTGTTTGTGTTGACATTAGCACAGTCTGCTGAAGACAACTGGACATATTTCAGTACTGAGTATGCCTACCTACACCCTTGGTTGTGCCTGAATACACGGGTATATAGTACTTTTGGGTCCCTACTGCAGAACTGCAGAGAGCATTATTTATTATCGTGTGATGTTTATCTTGCTGAACATACAGAGTTGCTGTGTACCTGTTAGTCTATCAAGGCAAGTAGTCTGAGTATCTCCCACCTGTGGACATATCCAGATGGTAGACAGAGGTTAGCCTAGTATTCTTTGTCTGTGCACCACACCAGTCTTTTCAGCACCTGAACAATGGCATTGTCACAGGTGGTTGCTAGCAGTACATGGCTACATCCTTTGATATTTCTGTGTTGTACTCCTACATAAGGGCATGCTTGTGGAATTCCTTCTACAGCTATTTGCAGAGTGTGTAACAGCAGACAAGCTGATATGCCTGTGCGTTTCTGATTCTTCCAGGCCTCAGATACTCTCATGTATATATTTGAACAACCTCAAGGAAAGGTACATATAAGTAAGATACACCTGTGATATATTACAGACATTTTTCAGTTGAGACTTTGGGGGATTCGGAGCATATGTATTACTACATCTTTTCTGATGTGCAAGCAGTGTTTACTCTCACTTATTGAAATTTTTCATTAAGTGTGATTGCCCACCTTTCTGCCTACTGTTAGTACATTACACAGGGAGTCAGAGGGGCACAGCTAACATTTGTTTACAAATCAGGGACATCCCTGTAAATCAGTCACAGTTGGGAGGTCTGGCCTCTGACCTATGCAAATATGCCAGTGTTTATCCTGCTCTGATACTGTGTGGGGTTTGTAAGGTGCTACTGTAACATTATTCCCTACTAGCATGGCTGGTTCTCTTTTCACAGTCATGTCATGCAATTCCACAACACCTGCTGGTAAAGGGCCACAGAACAAGATTTGTGTTATGCCATTCCTATTTTCCCTTTACATTCACTCATTGTAATGCATGATATATTTCTTTCAGCACCATGTTATTGCATATTTGCTGTGGCTTAGTGGTACTTCATGCAGTCTGGTGAGTCCAAGGTCTGGGGTTTGAGACTGAATAGGTATTTTATTTTGCTGCTGAGCAGTACAAGGGCCCTGTCATACAGAGTCACTAAGGAACTTTTAAGCAGTTGTAAGTAGGTTTGCGTGACGCTTAGTGATGCTTAGCTAAGAGCACACAAGCTCACACTTGCGCACCCCCGCTTACTACTGCTTAAAAATGCTTACTCCCGCTAACCCCCATGCTCATTTCTTTTAAAGAAAACAAAATGGGGAGATAGGACAGTGGTGAAAAAGGGGGCACAAAGAGGGAAAGACAGTAGGGAAACCAGCTTGGGATGTGCAGGACGGGTGTAGGGAAGGCCCATAGCTGCCCATTTCTTTACCAGCAACAGCTGTGCATATGTTTGAAATTTGGTGTGAAATTTGAAACCTTCCACCCCCAAGAGAGGGGTGAGGGCAACAGATTATATTGTACTGCCAATTATAATTATCAGTTTACATGTCCAGTGGACATGTGTACAAAATGGGCAGCTATGTATCGGGCGTAATTTTTTTGTGGGAACAGATTGCCCTTTTTTTATTTTTTTTTTCAGGTGAGAGTGGAATGTGAGTTAGAGGATGTAGGTATATTTGGGGAGGTAGGTTGGGGAGGTAAACAGACAAGACAAACAAGACGCATACGGGGTGGAATTTGACACATGGGGTGGGTGAACACAATTGACGGGGAAGGATTTTGGAAATCGCAAGCCCATGAGCCCACAGATGGTAACAGTGGAACTGAGATCCCCACCCATGGGCAGTCACCACTGCACCTTCACAGCTGCGAGGGTGGCTGTACTGAGGGCTGTGTAGGTTGGGCAGGGTCACCCTTGAGACGCGCCACTCTCGCCTTGACCTGGCATAGGGGAACAGTGACTGAACGCTGGATCTCCCTACGCACCACAGCCAGGACCCTTCGAAGGATGACAGGTGGCCCTTCTCCGCCCATGCTTGCATGGGGGGGATGAGCCCCATCCCCTGCAGCACTTCCACGTGAAGGTGGCACAGGACCAACGGAGGAGGGGAGCCCGGGCTGGGCACCAGACCTGCTGGTGCCAGGTGCACTCGCCAGCTGAGGAGAGACAGGTGGGTCCGCTGGGACTGGCCTTCCCATACATTCTATGATTAGGTGTGTTTAATTACAACATAAACAACAGCATTCCAGATTAGTTGTAACAGCATGCAGTAATATTCCCATTAACCCAACACACCAAGGTTCCAACAGTAGAACAGCAAGCATAACACATGCATGTATTGAACGACAGTGGATATTCCAACAGCATGCAGGGATGTTTGGTAGCAACAGGCCACCATGATTGTGGTGTTTGAACAGAGCACATGCATCAACGTGAATGCAAATATTTATAGAACAATAGGACATATGTCCCAACAAATATTTAAGATTACACATACCCATTGAGGTGTGGAATTCCGTGGTTTATGCACAAACAGTAGGGTGTAGAAAAAAAAACACAATTAACATCTTATAATTGCTTTTAGTCTACACTACATTCCTAGTAACTGCAAGTGTATATCCCCTACATGTATTATTATACTTGCCACCATGCATTAGGTTGTGTAATGGGTTTGGCTAGTTCAATATATACCTGACCTATATCTGACATACTAACTGTCCAAGATGCAGATGTTACTGCTACATATTTCTTGATTGCATTTATATTTCTTTATCTACATATCTGGATGTTTTCACATGCCATTTTCACTTCAATTTGTACAGAACCCTGCATTTCTTGAAGCACACTCACATTTCTGGGGAACAAATTAACATGCTACTCGTGTGCCATATTTACTTATGCATGCCAGCCAGTAACTGACTGTTGAGGACTGTATATATGCTTCACAGCTACTAGCACTTCCATCACCCACTTTAGATGGGACTGCACAACTCTGGGTTGCCAGCACTTTTTAAAACAGTACTATTTATATAATGCAAGGGTGCAACAACATTTTAAACTAAGTGACACAGACACACTCCGGGATTTAGACCATTATTAATGACATTACACACTTTTCTACAGGCTCACTTCTTTATTTGTTATAACAGTGTATATGGAAGACATATTCAAGACATATTATACCTGTATTAATAGGTTAGAACACTCTTTTTCAGGCTCACTCACTTATTTGATATGACAGTACCTGCAGAGATATTATTCCAGACATATTTTACCTCTCTTAATGGGTTACTACACTCTTTTTCTGGCTCTCTGACTTTTTTATCTGACAGTACATGCAGAGGACTTATTCAGGCCATTTTATGGCTGTATTATTGGACTACAACACTTTATTTCATGTTCTCTCCCCTATTTTATATAACAATACATGCAGAATAATCACTAACCTGCCTGGTGGTGCAGCCTTAGCAGCCTATCTGCATAGGTTTGCTGATTTGCAGCACGGTCACCTGCAGCTGTAAAGTAAATGAAGGGATATTGAGACATACCTATCCATTATACAGAATCAATTATCAATTCTTACATACTGCATTCCATGGCTACCTATTCAGTTGTGGGGCATCTTGCATCCCACGGACCTCCTGTATCCATTGGTTCAGGTGGTCCTGCTTCTGCCTCTTCAGGTCTGCATGGTGGTGATGGACCTGCTCACCAGTCTGAGGAACACCTGTGACACTGTTGAGGTCATGAGCTAACCGGTTCCAAGCCTCTGCCTTGTACTCCGTCCCTTGGAACTGGCCCTGCAGGAGTCTTGACTCATGACATTGGACAAGGAGCCAAACCATGTATTTCGACTCTTCGATGCTCCAATGTTGCGCTCAGAGGCATGTACCCTCTCCAGCACCAGCCATTTTAACTGCAGATGTGAGCTACAATCAGTTATGGTGAGTATTCCCACCTATGGGGCTTAAATATGCCGCATTTCCCGCACTTTTTTGTGATTGGCCATTTCTGACAATTCTCGGCTGACTGCAGACCTGCTTAGTAATGGTTAATCTACCATTTCTAAGTATATGTATGTTAACAGTGGCTGTTTCTCCTAAGCTGTCATGGCTTAGTGGTTCTGTACTTTGATTATGATGCACAGAATCCACCTGGGTTTGAACCTTGTCATTCATTTTATTTTAATACTGTCCAGACAGGCTAGGGGGTGTGGCTGCATTTAAGCAACTTTGCTCTATGTTGCTCCATGGTGCCCTATGGTGCCCTGGTTGGCACGGCGCGCACATCCACGCAAACACATTGCGCTGGTTAAAGCACTATTAAACTATGGGCACCTCTATTGCACTGGGTAAAGCACTCAAACTTTAGGCAACTCTATTGCACTGGGTAAAACACTATTAAACTATAGGCACCTCTATTGCGCTGGGTAAAGCGCTCTTAAACTTTAGGCAACTATATTGCGCTGGGTAAAGCGCTGCTTAACTGCAGGCAATTATATATAAGGATCCTTTAAAAATATATATTTTGTTCACTGATACATTGGCCATTTCACTGCTTTTTACTAATATTTTAATCATATATGTCAGGTATTATTTCATATACTGATTTAAAACATAAATAAGAAGGGGAGTGGTGGGACTCAAACTGTGAATGCCTCCTCTTTGTGCATGCTCTACCATTACGCTATCACTATTTGGTGTGATTTGTATAAACATTCTTTCTTAGGATCTTCCATGTCGGAATTGCTAACTACAGCTAAGCAATGGGCACACCCGCCCACACACGCGCAAATACAGACAGCTATATCGGGAATTTAAAAAAAATAAAATTAATGTTTTACTTTTTATAACTGTGATGGGGGTTTACAATGTCAGGGAGTGTGGTGTTGGGTGCAAGGACATTTGAGCGGACTTGCTCTTGTGTGTTTTCATTTTACTTTTCCAACCCTTGCAGGGGCGTGGACATTTAGACTGCTTGGCAGTCGGACATGCCCCCTGCTTTCCTACACGGTCCGTGTAAGACTTACAGTTGAGTCAGCATTCCCTCATGAATATTCATGGCACGCTGACATCATACCGTTCAACTGCAGCCTCAGAGTAAGACTTATTAAGTCTTACACAGAGAATTTGTGAATCCGGGGGTATATATTTTTTCTTTTTACTCTATATTCCTAGAGAAACAATGTTCAATATTTAAAGTGAGTCTCTGGGAAAAACAGTATGGATTATTGCACTACTGACTATACAGTCTCTGTAAGTATTTATATAGGGCAGTCCTGGCCTTTTACACATTTTAGTGTTCTCATTTCATTATTATAAGCCCATTTGTCATTAGCCAAGAGCTGTGGCTGCTTTTTTCAGTGACCTCATTGTTATTTTTTCATATTGATGCAAGCAAAGTCTTAAAGAAATACCAGTTTTGTTCCTTTTTTCATACCTATTACCTGCCAAACAATATCAGTCATCCACTTCTCTTGTTATAAGCAAATAAAATCAAATAATATGTTGCTTTAATAAGTTCTGTAAATGTTCACACTGTTAACTATGCACTTCTCACAACCACGAAAATATGTTTCTGTGTTAAATTATGAAGAGGAAGGGCAATTGTATAAACTGTTGAAGAGAACAAAAAAATACTTCCTGGACTCTTGAATTGTTTTAATATGTTCTGCACATGCTTGCAATTATCAGTAATGACAATGTATTTAGAACCCTTGCTTCTCTTCCAAAGTTCAACCAATGTCTCAAGAACTGAAGAATACAAGGGACAGACCACAAATTATTATTGTCTGTTGTAAAAAGTCTTTGATTTTAAACATCCAAAGTTCACAGCAGCATAGGTTGAAGCTGGTAACTGATCTTGAAATTGCCTGGCGTGAAATGGGAACAGTTAGCAGCCTTCAAAGGTTACTTATCATTTCAATGGAACTGAAGCTGATTTGGAAAATTAGGGTTAGATGTGACATAGATCCCAAAACCATAAATATTATACTCAATATACCTCTGAAACTTTTAGCAGAGATGTGGTGAGGGATGGAAGGTATATTGTGCCCATCTTATGATACATTTGAAATTTAGTGAAGATTCATTACATGTAGATGTGATATGAAGATAGTTAACATTACATGTGACAAATACTGCCTTTTCTGTTTGTCCTGCAAAGCTTGGTGTAAAATGATTAGTAACTTGTACTAGCTCAGAAGCTTATAGCCAGTAAAAGGCTGACATCTAAACTCATACAGCTTGGCCAGTAGTTAGATAATTGCATCAGGCCTTAAAGATCTGAAGAATTTAGTGTTAAATGGAATATTATACCATGCGATCATCGCAAAACCCGACTAACGTGCATGCTGATTGGCTAATCCAACCAGCGTGCACATAGTAAATCCAACAACAAACAACGGAAGAAGTCCGGTCGCTAAAATATCATGCTGCGGCGACAGCAAATAAACATTACCAAATGTAACACCAAAAACACATAACAATTAACGTAATCACACAAAACTAACCAATTCCCTTATTACACTCCTCAGTCCCTCACCTCGAACACTAATAAAATAAAATGTCATGCAGTCGCAAATACACCACACACACACTACATAACCACCACTTATAATACAATAAAACCAAGCATTCTCATAAAACCATTCACTCAGCTATATTCCCTGCAATACCTATACACAGACAACTCCAAAAATGTACATATTAAAAGTACACACCACACATCCCTCACAAAGTCAAAAACACACACCATACCTAACGTCCAGATCAGCATACATCTTCTAAAAGGGCATACAACACCACCATCTAGTGACCAAATAGTAAAAGTACATATTTTAAAAAAATTATACAAATTAAAACTACACCACATTTCAACATACCTATAACTACTAAAACATAACTACACGTTATAAACTTCTACACTGCTTAAACTATTTTATACTAAGCACCACCTAGCCCTTTCCTAACATTTCCTGAAAAACTAAAAAATAACATGTATTTAAATTAAAACAGAAATAAACAATAAACACAAACTGAAAGTGTGGACTATTTTATCTCACAAAAAGTGGAAGAATACAAAAAAAGCAAACAAAAACCTAAATAACAACAATACAAACATAATACAAAAAAACTAACACCATGGTATAATAGCAATAACCCACTTCTGGGTGTGGGTAATGCTGGATTTACCCACGGTTGGCTTTGTTTGGTCCCTCGGGCTTCGCCCTCGGGACCAAACCACGCCAACCGTGGGTAAATCCAGCATTACCCACACCCAGGCATGGGTTATTACTATAATAATATGTCCATACTACAAACAATGTGGTTGAAAAGAATTGCACATTGTACACAAATATTGTTATATTTAGACACTCCTATAAAATATATGATTTTGAAATATATGGATATACTGCTGTTCATTTTGGCTAGTACTGTCAGATGTTATATTTTATTAGGGTGTAAAGTATCTGTTTCAATTTCCCTCTCAAAGGAGTAAGAGCACAGAATAAGCCCCGAATTAGTGATTTGCATTTTGGCAAATAAACGCACTCACATTTTATTCATCAGCCTGCATATGTAGATGGAGCTTTGACCCTCTTAAAACACACACAGACAGGGGATGAAGACAAGAAATGGAATTAACAACAGAGGCAGACAAACACACACAAACACACACATATATACACACACACTACTGTGTGAAGGACTGTACGTCCTCTTGATTTTAAATAAGCCTAATGCCCAAAAGTCATGGAAACGGGGAAGAACATGGGTTTGTTTTCCAGCACAGTCTATGCAGTTTCTTTTCTCCTGTATATTACAACCAGCTCTTGAGTGAGCTGTGATTCAATGAAATGTGTGCACTGAAACATAACTTACTAAATTATCTTACTGTTAATGTCCCTGCTTCTTCAAAAGTTAGGAATTCTTGATATAATTTCAAAAATGTATAAAATGCACAAAAATACAGGAAAAAGAAGAAAACTATTGGGAGAGGGAGTGTAAACTATCACCCAATCAAACTAGTCTATGAAAGGGATTTAAATAAGATAAGCCATTTTCCTTGTGTGCAAACAGCAGCCATGAATATGTGAATTTGCTATAAAATGCATAATTTTTTTCTGTGTGTTTGATGGGTACAAAAATGTGATTATTATTAGTCTTTTTTCTTTGTATTTTACAGATGGCACCAGTGTTGTTTTGAAACGCTGTGATTCTTCATGTGTAGAACTCCATGAAAGTGGAACTGTTTTGGGAATTTCAACAGAAGTTACAACATCCTGCTGTAGTAATAATCTGTGTAATTCAGCAATGAGTGTTAATGTTAACTACAAGATACTTGTGGCTTCAATGTGTGCTATTATCACTTTTGTTAAATATGTATTTTGATGAAGTCATTATTGTACATTGGTTTTTCTACTGTGAAACTTATACCAAAATAATTAATTTCAGTGGTATTTATAATCTCAACAAATGTTTCAGAATTATTCTTTGAAAATGATAAAGCTATATTAAAATAATATTAAAAATAAACATTAATTGCTTGCCACATGAAACCTGAAGTAACTTGCTAGTCACTTTTAAGAGTTTATGGGAGTATGCTTGCACTTTCATCAGGCTGTTGTGCTTCACCAGCCTCTGTTGTTGACTAATCCCTTAGTCTCATCTCCTCTCATTCTTCATAGACACATCTCCTTGTTGCTTTTTATTGTTGTTTTTCCCTTTTTTCTCTAGATCTCAAAGAAAATGGAACTGTTTTCCAGGGTCCAGGAATGTATCCAGTGGAGAAGCAATTTTTGCCCGAATTTCCCATGTTTTATGGCTTGTGTATTTCTTAGGCTTTAAAGACATAGTTAACATAACTGTTGTATGTTAACTATGGGCCGGATTAGAGTAGAGTAAGACTCCATGCAGCCAACATGTCCAACAAGCGATCCAGGAACAGCCGGCAGGGGCGTGCAAGAGAGTTCCTAAAACGGCTCTTACATGGACAGGGTTAGGATATGCAAATTACCTCATTTGCTGCTGAAAGGCATGCAAATGAGGTAAATTTGCAATCCAAGAAACCCGAACCTGTCCGAGTAAGAGCAGCATTATTTGCAGAAATGTACTCAGTTGACAACTGAGTACCGTTCTGCAAATAGCAAAATGGAGCCGTGACATCTCCAAATAAAGGCTGCATCCAGTTGAGGAAGTATGCCACTGGCCAAATATACGGCCATTGGCAATGTTCCCTGATGCAATAATGAAAAATAAATATTTTTTTTTCCCCGATCTCCGAGGTTTAAGCATAGCGCAGCACTGCACAAATGTGCTGCGCTCTAAAAACCAGAAAACCATAAATTAAAAGGCACAAACAGTGAAATTATAGAATATCATACCATACAATGCAAGTGAATGGCAAGCTGAAGACAACATGGCTACTGAGTAGAGGTTGCTTAGGGGGGAACCAAGTCTAAGAGATGTAACCAAGCATTAGTAGGCAATCCCATGCAAATGAGGGTAAGAATACTGAATCCCAAGTCCACATAGCAAATGAGCACAGTCAGTGGAGTGTAAGAGTAGGATAAGGGGCGTAACAGAGTAGAAGATAGGTGACATCACGAGGGGGGTATGTATGAAAGAATGTAAGCTCATTGGAGCAGAGTGGCATGTGTCTGCTGTCAGTTACACATCACTGGAAGAGGTGTGTCAGCAGGTATCCAAGCTAAAGTCAAGAAATAGAAGGTGTATCCCGTGGATAACACTAAAGTTTCTGGTTGAAGTGGTTGCAACTTGTTCGCGTGCATGTGCGGCTGTGTGTGTGTGCATTTAAGCTGGAGTAAGCATGTGTAAGGATGGTTAAATCAGTGAAAGCGCGTTTGCGCCTGTGTACACGCATTTAAGCAGGAATTAGCAAGTATTAGGCCATGTAAGCATGTGTGTGTGTGCGTGTGAGCTGGTGTTTGAGTGTTTGCACTTGTGTGCGCAGCACTGCCCCCTGTGGAAACAGAAAGGGAAAAGGAAGTACAACAAAGAGTAGGAAGTCAACCAGGGAGAATCAGCAGAGCTAGCAGGTGAAAACAATCACAATCCGGCAATTACATAGGCAGTACACTAGCCCAGCACTTAAAACTCTGCAAACAACATTCCACTGTGTTTCTCTCAGAGACACTGCAGCACTGCAGTTAGCTAATAGAAGCAAAAACTGAAAAAGCTTTACTGAGACAAAGAAATGTTAGGGGCTGCCATTGCTGTTATAAGATGACATATGCAACATGCTGAGGGTGGTGACAATGCGAATGCTGCTGGACAACCCACAGTGAGGAGACAGAGATGAGTGTACAGGCCCAGGGTAACCTACCAGGTGCTACATGAGCTGCAGATAGTGGAGCGCAATAGAGTGGACAGAGACCTCTTGCAGCAAATTGTTGAGCCGTGCAGGCCACACCTCAC
>NC_056732.1:1292349420-1292376920 GCF_019279795.1 Protopterus annectens
ATAAAGAAAATATTATGGACAAGAAAGTTATTGAAGAAATAAACAAACTAAATGAGAAATACAAAGAAATTTTAACTCATAAAGTTAAAATAACTTTAGAGAAATACAAGTTTTTGTCTTATTCAATAAGCCCCAAATACTTACATAGACTTAAAAATAAAACAAAAAGGTTGAATAAACAAAACCATATCAAAGAAATCTTTTCTCTAAGGAAAAAGAAGAATGTTTCTAGTATACCAGAAATACTAGATGAATTTAGAAATCACTTTCACAAAATTAACCATAATAATATTAACATGGAACCTAAAGATAAAATAAAGGAGTTTATAACCACAAATATGAATAAAAAGCTTAATAAACAACAGATTAAACTATTGGACAAGAGTATTTCACAGAAGTTATTACACAAATAAATAAGCTTAAATCAAACAAAAACCGGGTAATGATGGTATTATACCAGAGATATATAAAATCCTTTCTAAAAATACATATTCATTAATACATAAGGTTTTTATTTTGGCCCAAACTGAGTTAATAACCCCCCCCATCTTGGCAATATACATTTATTTCGCCAATTTTAAAACCTAATAAAGATCCAACTAGATGTTCTTCATATCGGCCCATCTCATTACTTAATGTTGATTATAAAATGTTTATGAATATCTTTGCTGATAGATTGAAGACGATCATTCCCGGCGTTATAGATATAGATCAGACAGGCTTCATTGTAAATAGAAATACTTTTGATAATATAAGAAGAACTTTAGCATTAATAGATTTTTCAAATAGGAAAAAGAAAGATTTAACACTTATTAGTCTTGATATAAGTTCAGCATTTGATTCAGTAAGTTGGGACTATCTGTTTACCTTAATGAAGTGCACAAACTTCTCGGATGCATTTGTAAATCTAATTGAACATTTATACAAAGGAGCTGCTTATATTAAGGTAGGAACATATGTTTCACAAAAAATACCCATTCTTAAAGGTACAAAACAAGGATGTCCACTTTCTCCACTATTATTCACTTTAGTAATGGAGCCTTGGGCTAATTTGATCAGAAACAGTACTGACATAGAGGGTTTTGAAATAGATGAAAATACAACATCCAAAATTCAACTTTTGCAGATGATGTTCTAATTACATCAGCAGGATCTAATTCTTCTATACAGTCTCTATTTGATAACATGATGAATTTTAAAAGTATTTCTGCTTTAATATTCAATGAAGAAAACACTAAAATACTACCTATATATACACGAAAAAATATTCTCATTAGTGATTTTACTAAATATGTACCCAATTCAGGTCAGATAACTTATTTAGGTATAATACTATCTAAAGATATTAAATCTATTATATATAATAATTATAATACCTGTTTTCTTAATATACAAAATCTTTTAATACCTGGAATAATATGTTTTTTACTATGGAGGAGAGACTTACAATTATTAAAATGATAATATTCCCCAAGATTTTATACTTAATACAATCAATAATACTTCCACCTACAAAAATAATTATCAAGAAACTGAACACACTAATGTTAAATTTCTTATGGGCACCTAATAGACCTAGGATTGCATTAAAGAAACATACTAATAGCTGGTCTCAAGGGGTATTTCTTTTCCAGACTTTAATTTATATACTATCTCTTCTATTGTAAAAGTTATTACTTTATTAATAGATCAGTCATATGTCACAAAATGGAAAGATTATTGGGAGCTAATTAGTATACACTTCATGAAAATCTCCTTAACACATAAAAATATGATTGTAAATAACTCCATGTTATGGTTACTAAAGGAATTTTGTACTTCACCTATTACACCTAAACATATGGTTTGTTACCCATTAAATATTATTATTAGTTATCGTAACTTTATATTCATGCACCCTAAGTATAGGGAATGGAATTTTATTGTATTTCCTATAATGTATACTCAGGGTATGCTTTTGTCATCTACTTCTGAAGGAACTCATTTAGCTATAGATAATGATCTAAAGTACTGGTATCAGTTGATATCTGATAATAAAGTTAAAAATCTAGATTTCTTAAAACAAGAATTTGATCTAAGAGAAACTTGCTGGTTAGAGGTTCAGACCTTTAGACAACATATCATTAATAAAATAGATTTAATGTCTATAACTGTTAAATAATCTATTCCAACACTGATTGATTACTTGATATTAAATTTACAACATAAAGTTTCTGATAAAGGTAAACTTTCATACATACATAAAGTTATCAGACAAGAAACTTTTTACAGTGTAGATTCATACTGGAATTATTTCACTTCTATTAATGGGGACCCACCAAATCAACAAGATAAACAATATATATTGGAATCTGCTTATAGAACTACATCTTCCATTGTCTGGAGACTTTATACATGGAAATTTTTACATAGATCTTTTTATACACCTTTGATGATGAATAAAATAAATAATAAAGATAATCTATGTAAGAGATGTAATGTAGAAATTAATGCTGACTGGGCTCATATGTTTTATGACTGTATAAAATTGAAAGAATACTGGAAGTCAATTAATGAATTTTTGCAGGCTCTTTTTACAGATAATTTCATTATTTCTAAATCTCTTATATTATTCAACACACCTGTACCTCAAAGTGTTAAAAAGTTTAAGCTTCCCTTGTTATGGTCTATTCTAGCAGTGGCTAGGAAAATAATAACTAGAAATTGGATTTCAGATACACCTCCTTTGTTCAATGAATTTAAAAATGTTATGAATATAGTGTGCCATATGGAAATAAACACAATTAGGACTAGAACAAACAGAAAAACATCTTATTTTATTGTATGGGATAATTTACAAAATTTGTTAAAAAAATTTTAATTTCAATAGCATGGTATTTTAGTTTAATTAATTGATCTGATTGTAGTGGATGTCTTTGTAAATACTTTAGTTGTTTTGTTGAATATTATGATAATACCTATTTTTAATTACTTGTATAAAATTGTTATGATATTTCTCTTATATGTTAAAACAATAAACCTGTTTTGAAAAAAAAAGAAAGTTTAGGTAAGATGTATATTTTCTGAAAAACAAAATAATCCAGCAAAAATAGTTCACCTCAATTCACAGTGATTCAGGCATCTTTATTAGTGTTATCTAAGACATCTATGGTGAATCAAAGTAACATCTACCATACTTGAGAACTGGAAGAGACAAAGGACAAAAACTTAAATGGGTTGCAGTGCTGCCCTGTACCTTCCTCAGTACAGCATGACTAATGGCTAGTTATGGTGCATTTAAACAATCAAAAAGCGTTAAGTAATTTAGTGAAAGACTGGCTGGTGAGAAGATGTATTTTCTTTTATGCAAACTAAAGATCCCAAAGAGCAGTCAAACCACATATAATTTGCTTATTTCAAAGTTTTCAGCATTGACATTTCTTTACAATATTACAACAATCCATATTTGTAGCACATTCACTTTAAGTTTATTGAGATATGTCAAATACTTCTGCAAAAAAGTTTTTTTGGAAGTTTGGTTCATATAACCTTATAAAATGATTAACAATAATGTCTTTTTACCACTGTTTATCACTATTATGTATTTTGAGTACTTTTATTACACCTTCTGAATTGTTTGCGTCTTTCGGCTTTTCCCGGTTAGGGGTCGCCACAGTGGAACTCCGGTCCGCTAATGATTGGTAGTTGATTATTACGTGCCGAGTTACCAGCCCTGACACACAACTTCAATGAAGGTACACCCATTCACGCATGTCTCCACGCAGATGACGCTCTAGCTGAGAATCGAACCGGACTGCGTCTTACTGTGAGGCGACAATACTAACGCAGCACCACCACTGCATTATTACACCTTCTGAATACTTTATAGAATAACAACACTACTGTTTGTTTTCAGTTATTGATAATTCTGTAAAGTATTACACCTTCTGAATACTTTGTGGAATTGTTAATAACTGAAAATAAACAGTATTTTTCAGTATTGTTATAGTGAACTGCTGTTTAAAATGTTGACAGTGTTGTTCTTGTAAGCTGCTTATTGATTAAGAAGAAATTGCCATTGCTATTACCATGTGATCACCAAATTAGAATATTTAAATGCCCCATAACTAGTTATTAGCCATGTGTACTGAATAAGGTACAAGGTAGCACTAATAAAGGTTTTTGCATTGTGATGAATTAAGGTGCTGTACTATGTTTTTGGATTATTTCCTTGTTTTATATTCATACAGTCATTGCTATGAGTGCCTTTCTTTTTAAACTACTGAAGCAAGGAAACAGTTATATAAAATAAAACTAATAAAAATATTCATAATAGTTTTGTATTTCCTTACTTTATGCCTGTTTATAGCAAACAGTACAAATAAAATGAATGGTCAAAGAAATGCACACAAACCTGAACAGGAATGCCATAATGAGGCACACGCACAAACACGAAATGTAATCGAGCATGTGTTTGGGCTGCTCAAGTCACGGTTCCGGTGCCTGGACACATCTGGTGGAGCCTTGCAGTACTCACCAACTACATGTACCCAAATTGTCATGGTATGTGCTATGCTACATAATATGATCCTGCGAAAACAGCTGCAGCAGGATCAGCACAGGCCCGGGCTAGTCAGCCCCCCACCATTGCCAAGGCCATCACAGGCAGAGCATGACTCGGAGGAGGAACAACCTAAGCCTGCCCCAATAGGCAGAAGGAGACATGGCCAGTATGCTTTGGCCTTGGCAAAGAGGCAACGCATAGCACATACACTGACTCAGTAGGAACCCTGGAAATTATACCTCTCCCTGACCCGCACATATAGTAAAAGGGATGCCTAACTTTACACTACCTGTTTCAAACATGTATAGGGATTGTAGTATGTGCATCTGACATAGGCAGCCCTGCAGCACCACCTGAGGCATGAATGCCTTGTTTTAAGCAATATAAAGCAGTGCTAAACAGCTTTGTTACTACTTAGTATATGTAAACATAATCGTACACAGTAACTGGCACAACTTTGGGCAATCTTGAGCAATATTGGTCAATGTTCAGCAATGCTAGAAAACGTTGAGCAATGTTGAGCAAGTCTGGTCAAAGTTGGGCATAGGTGAGCAAAAGCAAGTAAACATGCACATATATGCTTTACAGAACCTTAAGCAGTCTGGTCTGACCAGTATGAAAATTTGAAGCAGTGACAGGTCTCGAACCCAGGATACGGGGTACTATAGTCACAGTACCCAACCATTAAACCACACAGTATTCCACTGGGCAACCTGTATGAAGACATGTTGATAAGTCTGTGCAAAGTGTTTCATGGCAACCCTGCAGGCACAGCATAATTCATGTCTTGTTATGACACAAAGGTGAGCCCTGCAGTATAAATATAACTTGATTTCCAACACACATAGTATACATGTTAATATTGGGCATGTTCACACATGGTAACAAATGTAGTGGTCCCCAGACAGCAACATACTGAATGGTCACACTGGGCATGCTCACACACTTGAATAAATGAGACAAATGTCAGGCAACAAAACACTGAAAGGGCAAACTCGGCATGCTCACACACTTAGGCCATGTCTGACTGCAGCAGTGGGCCAGACATATCTGACAGTTCACGTGTTACCCCAGGAACCTCTCAGTAGCCACCAATCCTGCCTTGTGCACACAGTTATAAGACAACAGACACATATATAACATGTTGGAACCCTGTCATAATCAAATATGTACTACAGATACATAAGTTGTACATAGAAAGTGGGAAAGCAAAGAAGATAACAAACTGGCAGTAAGTATCATCAATAAACAATGTGCACTACAAACATTATCGTAGGTACATAGGTTGATACTAGGTATCAGCCCTAGGGCATTCATAAGCCTAGCCAGAGTGTGTTTGGCTTTCACCACCCTGTAGACTAGTATACTGTGCCTTTGAATAGTAGGTCACACAAGATAGCCATTGTACGGTCAGTGTATTGTGTCTCTGTCTAGCAGGGACCCCGAAGAGATCCCAGGGGTAAACGTATGATCACTCATCCACTCGTCAAGATTTCCCCTGAAGAGGGACAGTGAGGTTTCTGCCTAACCTGGACTGGAATTACGTTCCAGAGTGAGGTGAGCTTCTGGGATATGAATGTGTCCCTCCATCATCTCCCAATAATCTTGTGCTGAGGTAGAAATCCCTGGAGTGTGTAGCTGTAAGGGATTCTGATATCCTGAGGTGGGGCATGAACAATAATTCTGGGTTGGACATGGCTGTATATGGCAGGCACAGATCGCATCTGGGTAGGCGGTAAGCAACTGAGTACAGCTGGAGTTTCTGGTGCTGAACTGTGTAGGGCATCTGTATGAGTCACCTGTTCCACTTGGTGAGGTACCTTTGGGGTCATTACAGTTGCTGCAGGTGTCGGGTAAGGTACATCCCAAATGGGGCATTGTACCCAAGTATGGGCCTGATGAGTAGAAGTGCACAATGACCTCTCTTGAGTTAGATGTGAAACCATTTGGGATAAGGTGGGCTATATAGAAGGTCTACCTAACCACTTTGGCAATGTGAATTCCAAAGGAGAGATTATAATCTACTCTGGTCCCCAAATTCCTAAGTACACCTTCTGTATGTAATGGATTACCACCTATGTGGTAATCTGTGTGTACTTTGTTATTCCTAAAGGGGATGACAATGCATTTTATGGCATTTAGCTGCAGGCTATGGCTCTGGCACCAGTCATCCATCTCTGTGAGACCCTTTAGGAGGATGCATGCGTCAGCTGGAGAGTCGATTATGGCACCCAGTATGCAGTCATCCGCGAACCTGGTCAGCCATAGTCCTCCCGTGTTAGCCTGTACCTCAGAGGAATATACACTGAACAAGAGAGGTCCCAGGACTGAGCCTTGTGGGATGCCACATGTAAATGGTCTAGAGTCTGACATAGCACTTGCAATTCTGACCATGTGGGTGCTGTCCCTGATCCAGTTTGCAATCCATCTTGTGACATATGTGTTGACATCTAAGCTGGTGAATGTATTTAAGATGCCAGAGTGGGGTATTGTGTCAAAGGCTTTTGGGAGGTCCAGGTAGGCTGTGTGGACTACCTTCCCTATGTATATGGGCCTGGTAACTGATTCAAAGAAGTTGACCAAGTGCAAGAGGCAAGATCTGCCCTTAACAAAGGGGAATTGGGTAGGATCTAGTGTCTGGAGGTTGCCGATGTTTGTTTATGAGTTCCATGATGATATGCTCCATAGCTTTGCAGACCAGGCTAGTCAGGCTTATAGGGTGATAGTGTCCAGGGTCCCTTGTGGCGCTACCTTTGTGGAGCAGGACCACTGTTGCTGTACGCCTGTCCTTGGGTACATATCCTGTAGTAAGTCTGATATTGAGCAGTGATGTTATGTGAGGGTTAGGTTCTTCATGAAGCTCATGTAAGACGCAGCCTGGGACACCCATTGATGCTGTATTATTGCTTTGGAGAGGGCAGCTCTCACATGTTCATCTGTGATGTCACGGAGGCCACACTCTGTTGGGATGGACATTTGTACTTTTGTGTGATGGGGGAAGAAATATGCACTGAACCTGTCTGCCAGGATGTTGGCAATGTCTGTGGGTTCAGTGTATTTTGTTGTCATTATGCACTAACTCAGAGCATATCTGGGAGTTGCCACCCAGGTTCCTGACATAACTAAAGAAGGCCTTGTGATTGTCTTTAGTGTCATGTGCAATCTTACTGTTGAAGCTGGCCGTAGATGATTTTATGAGTGACTGTAGCTTCTTGCTAGTACTGATCAGAGATGCCTCTCCTTTGTGGGATACTGCTCTATCATGTAGTACCCTCCTCCTTTTGTTGCATAGCTTATTTATGGCCAAGGTCCACCAGTCAGGTCACCTGCCTTTAGAGCAGTGAGTCTTGGAGTCATGTGGGATAGCATGATCCATGCTTTCCTGTAGGTGTCCATACAATGGGTTTCTAAAGGATACTGTGGTATGAGTCGTAGTTCCCACTGGCCCGGGGCTTTGAAGGAAACCACCTTGGTTCTAAGAAGTGTGACATTTGCTTTTGAGAGGTTCCTCACCGAGACTACCTTGGCTGGGGGTGGGGATGGGATATGGATGTCCAGTGAGATAAATGTATGGTCTGACCTTACCAATGAGGGGTATGCCTCTGGTGTGGACCATAGAGTCCCCATGTTGGTGATGACCTGGTCCAATATGTATACCCCTCTTGTGGGGGTGGTGACCAGTTGTTCCATAGCATTTGAGTTTATATATCCGAGGAACCATAGGGTGAGGGTGTTGGGGCTTGAGTAGTATTCCCAGTCGATGTTTGGCTAGTTGAAGTCACCCAATATAATGGTGTTTGGAGAGACCTACATATTCTCCAGTATTCTCAGGAAAGCCGAGTGGGGTCCCTGAGTTTGGGAGAGTGGTCTGTAGCAGGCTACAACCTGAAAGGCAGTTTAGCCCACTGTTACTTACACATGGATGTTCTCTGATGCTTTGTGTAGTGCTACTAACCTGGAGGTTTGTATATCTTTGATGTATATGGATACTCCCCCTCCTTTTGTGGTGTGGCCCGGTTATTGTGGCCGAAAAGCATGGTATGAAGTGTAGCCTGGTAGTGCTGGGGTGCTCTCAGGAGACTTGAACCAGGTTTCTATTACTGCACAGATAATGAAATTTTCCATACTGAAGAGAGCCTTGACTGTGTGCATTTACAGGTGTAGACTTCTGGCATTGAGCAGCATTACCCTTAGTGTATTTTACCTTGTATTGTCTATGGAGGTGGGTTTGTCTTCTGAGCCTTGCCTAAAAACGACACTATGGGGGTGGCAAGTGCCTAAGCCAGCATTGGAAAGGCCAGGGGTGACAGGTGCAAGCCATCCATAGTGCAGCAATGTGGGATGATGAGCATGTCATCCCAGGCCAACACACACTGGATCCCCTGTGAATGACACAAAAATAGTAGCCAACTGTTAAAAGTGATCATGTCATCATTATACTGTGGCATAGTTCGTGGTGAGGGTAAGATGCTACACAAGGTCAGGGTCATACTGGCCTGGGCTACATGATCATAGAGCTCCTCTATGTCTCTTTTCATGTAGTCCAGGGAGGAATGTCTCAGAACATTCACTCCAGCATGGACAATGATGTAGTCACATATATACTTGCTTTGGAGTGACCTGAGTGCATGTGTTATGTGTTGTATCCTGTCACCTGACAGACAGCTTACAGTGACCTTCACCTTGTTCAGCCTGGTGAGTGGGACGTCAGTGTGTCTGACAATAGAGTCACCCAACACTGGTGTATTAGGTGTGTCGTTTAGCCTTAAGGGCAGTGACTGTGTGGCATACTGACAATGTGTACTTTGTGATATGTGGGTATAGTTGTGTGGAAGCAGTTGTTTGTGCGTCTGCTTTTGGGGTCTCTGCTGCTTAGGCAGTTTGTATTTACAGCCTCCGAGTATGTTTGTGTGTGTTTATGTGTTTGGTCTGCTGTTGCTATAGGTCTATGTGACACTGGAGTCATTGTGTGTGTGGTTACCTTCTCCTCCTGACAGACTGTGCCAGTTATGGGTCTAGAGAGCTCAGCCTCCAGTTTGTCTATATAGCTGCATCTCTCACAAATATCTGAGTTTGTTGTGAAGAGGAGATCATTGTCTGTGTACATAAGACAGTTGTAACATTGCCTCAAAACACCCATATTCACCAGGTGGACTGGAGAGTACACACAAAACCGATCTTAGGACATGTCAAGATGTTATGATGAAACACTCATCTGACTGATCAAAAAGGATCAGTAGGGTGTTAAGTGTGTAAAAGAGTATAACATGGGTTTAGTGCCTATGTTTGTTGGCGTTTTGTAAGATAATCTGTGAAGAAGTCCAGACAGAACTATGACACTTTCTTCAGTTATGTCATAAATAGCAATGTACACTCATATATGTCCTGAGTCAGGTCCAACTGTAAATGACTGTCAATACCAACATCCTGTTACACAAGCCCATACATACATAGCCACCTCCCACTGACAAAAGGTCCTATCACCATACCAGGAGATATCACATGTAGCATGTGTAAACAGCCCCTTCCAAAGCCGAAAACATGGCATCGATTGGATTACATTGTTTCCCTATATGTGTCATAAGGGAACTGCAGAACAAACAGACCCATCACCTGAACAGTCTGTTGAGCCTTACCCTCTCTACGGGTTATAAAACCATTGAATGGATTACAGCAACATATGGCACACTCCACAAGTGTTGGTGCACAACACACCATGGGAACTAAAGTCGTATATGCCTATGGCGTCTGATCTGCAAGGCCATGGGGCCCATCATGATTGAAGTCATAAACAGAGCTATTGGAAGCCGACCAACACACAACCCAACAAACTTTGGTCTGTTCATGGGCAGATCATGGTTCCCAAACCACTAGACTGTGTGCAAGGCAGCCACCCAAGACAGACATCACAGAAATGAGCTACACACATCCCACATAGGCCTTGAATACCCTTTTCCAATATCCCAGACAGATGTCATATCCACAAAATCAACAGTCTGTGCATAAATATGTATTGTCATGTGATGGATTGGCAACTGGTCCAGAGGTAGATCACACAAGCTAAGACTTGTGGAGTCCTGTTCAAGCTGTTAACACCTGCTGTCCCCCATGGTGCAGTCCTGGGATTGCATAAAACAAAGTGCACACACATTACCATGTCTAGTCTGATGATGTCAGCATACTACAAATATAGCAGTGGAAAACAGAACCCCAGTAAAGCATATAGTGCATCATGTTAATGTGTATGTTTCTAGTGTCATAACATAGTTAAGTAGGGGTTTGAATCCTGCAGTGGGTGGGGGTGTATGTGTCTGTGTGACTTCCCATGAGAAGAACGCCCTTTTGGGGACTAGGGAAACACCTTAAAAGAGGTATATTCCCCTTTGGCAAGTCTGATGATGTCAGCATCCTACAAATATAGCAGTGGAAATGAAAACATCAGTAAAGCATATAGCGCATTGTGTTAATGCATATGTCTCTAGTGTCATAACATAGTTAGGTAGGGGTTTGAATCCTTCAGTAGCTGAAAGTGTGTGGGGGTATGGGTGTATGTATCTGTGTGACTTCCTATGAGAAAAATGCCCATTTTGGAGACTAGGGAAACACCTTAAAAGAGGTTTATTCCTCTTTGGCATGTCTGATGATGTCAGCATCCTACAAATATAGCAGTGGAAATGCAGTCCCCACTAAAGCATATAGCGCGTTGTGTTACTGCGTATGTCTCTAGCGTCCTAACATAGTTAAGTAGGGATTTGAATCCTGCAGTTGCTGAGGGGGGTATATGTGTCTGTATTACTTCCTTTGAGAATAATTCCCTTTTTGGAGACTTGGGGAAACACCTTAAAAGAGGTATATTCCCCTTTGGCAAGTCTGATGATGTCAGCATCCTACAAATATAGCAGTGGAAATGAGAAGCCCACTAAAGCATATAGCGTGTCGTGTTAAAGTGTCATAACATACTTAGGTAGGGATTTGAATCCTGCAGTAGGTGGGGGTGTGGGTGTATGTGACTTACTATGAGAAGAATGCCTGTTTTGGAGACTAGGGAAACACCTTAAAAGAGGTTTATTCCTCATTGGCATATCTGATGATGTCAGCATCCTACAAATATAGCAGTGGAAATAAAACCCCAAGTAAAGCGTAGCGTGTCATGTTAATGCATATGTTTCTAGTGTCATAACATCGGCAGGTAGTGGTTTGAATCCTGCTGAGTAGGGGTGTATGTGTCTGTATTACTTCCTTTGAGAGGAATGTCCGTTTTGGAGACTAGGGAAACACCTTAAAAGAGGTATATTCCCCTTTGGCAAGTCTGATGATGTCAGCATCCTACAAATATAGCAGTGGAAATAAAACCCCAAGTAAAGCGTAGCGTGTCATGTTAATGCATATGTTTCTAGTGTCATAACATCGGCAGGTAGTGGTTTGAATCCTGCTGAGTAGGGTTGTATGTGTCTGTATTACTTCCTTTGAGAGGAATGTCCTTTTTGGAGACTAGGGAAACACCTTAAAAGAGGTATATTCCCCTTTGGCAAGTCTGATGATGTCAGCATCCTACAAATATAACAGTGAAAATGAGAAACCCAGTAAAGCAAACAGCGTGTTGTGTTAATGCATATGTCTCTAGTGTCATAACATAGTAAGGTAGGGGTTTGAATCCTGCAACTGCTGAGTGTTTGTGTGTGACAGTGTTGGTTAATGCAGTGTGGGTTTTGCTTTTACTACGGTATGACATATCAGGATAAAAACAGCATGTGCACTGCACACATCAGGTATCTGTGTGGCAAATAAATATATGTACATGTAACTACAATTAGTACATAGGTGTGAAGCCTGCATACTACATGTATATAATTGTTACCTATGACAGATTGTGCGGCTGTTTCTCAGATCGTAGGTCACATATGTATGTATGTGACAAGGCCGCCCACTGTAGTGATCTGTCGCCAAGGTCATCTGTGTCACACACACCCATGACAGTTTCTATAGACTAGTGTGAGTGAGGATACATGCCTGGGGTATATGACAGACATGTGTATACACAACAAAGTCTGCCAATAATGGACAGTCATTGTAGGTGTACAACAGCCTTGTGGATATGCATACAGGCCCCTAATTTCTTATGTGATACACAGAGGGACTTCACAATAGCTTTGGATATGTGGATACCAAAGGACAGATGACATAACACTTGGCTGTATGTACACATCGGTACCCAACGTACATGTTGGGGGCTACCACCTATGTGGTACTGTTGGGATACTATGTATAGTAAATGTGGATGTCTATGCTACAGTTGGCTTACAGCTATACAGAATGGGTTGGACAACAGGTATCTGTCTGTATGATACCCATGTATAGGATATGTGTCCCAACCAGAGAATGCATTGAAGGCCACTGCATGCATTTCCAGATGTGGATGGACATATCCCTAATGTGTTTGCATGTAACTAAGAGGGCTATATGCCAAACAGGTGTGGTCCCAGGAACGGGTGGCGATCAATACCACTGGCTACTGTTATAGTATAGTACCGGAAGGATCCAACTGTTACTGAGTTCCCTACATCTGTGTGTCAGTTGTCAGGACATCATCTAATGATTGGTTATGGTCAGTCTGTTGAGGATGTGTATACTACCAGAATGCAAAACATTGACAGATAGTAACAGTATCACCCACAGCATAGTGTCAAACCATGTCATACACACATGTGTACCCATGTTAGAACATATCTGTAGTAGAATGCATACCAGCCACCGAGAGATACTATCAGACATTATAACTGTGTAATACAGGCTATGTCACACATCCCATGTGTCCACTATGCACATACATGCAGACAGTGCACCCCCACCATGTTCCCAGTTGTACACCTACTAATCTGTACTGCACACATTACACATGTACGGTACATTCACTAACACATGCTGGCAACACTACACACTTCAGCCAAGTGGCACATGGGTGGGCAATACATACTCAGACTTAACAGTGGTGTAAGCAATACTACATTGACAATCATAGCTTTGATGCATCATGCCTGCTCAGATATACCTACAAAGATATCATTATACATTCCTGTTGAAAACATGCTAACATTGCTACACTGCTATAATGTCACCCTCTGCATCAGCAATATGTTAGCCTGTTCCTGCATCAGTGTTACAGATGACAGGAGGTGGCACAGGTTTCATCATATGCACAGGGTGTGTTGTTGGTTTGCCAGAGCCTGACATTGACCCATCCAATTGACATGTATGTGTGTGTATGTGTGTGTGTGTGTGTGTGTGTGTGTGTGTGTGTGTGTGTGTGTGTGTGTGTGTGTGTGTGAGGGACAAGAGTACAGCATGGGCCAATGTTGCTGTAATGTGTGTGTCTGTGTGAGCCCTAGGTGTTTGGTTCACGTGTGTGTGTCTGCATGCACACAGCTCCACCATGTGGCTGGCATATACGGGAGGTTGTGGGACAGCCACATACTGTACCAACCAGGCTATACATATCATTGTCTCTGGCCATGGACATGGAACCTGTGCCTGGCAGGGGTGCTACGGACAGTATCGGGTACCAATCCTGACTGGTTACTATCATCAGAGGCAGAGGTATGTCGACTGGACCCATGTCCCTGCTGGGACTGGCCAGAGCCACATGCATGTGGTCTACTAGGACGGTCAATGGACAGGCCAGCCCCAGCAATCCAAAGCATACTCAATAGTGGTTGAAGGTGGGTGACAGTATCACAAGGCAAACAGTCACCTCACACATGTCAGCATGCAGAATAAGTGTTGCTCAAGTCCATACAGTGCAAGTGTAGACAGCCCTAGTTAATAACAGTATATATGGCTGTGATGCATGTGTGTAGTTGTTCATTGATTGCCTACACCCTGGAGCACAATGTGTACAAGGACACAACATTGCTGTGCAAGCATTATAAGTTCTGCAATGTCCTGTGCACCATCACTCACAGGTATACATACTATGGCTGCATGTGTTATCTGTGTGTCACATAGTTTTCGATGTCTGATTGCAGTGTCTGTGTCTGTAGCAGATAATTGTGGACACAGGTGTAGTACATGCATGCTATGTACACACACGGGATGAGTGGTGCATGTAGACATGATGGAATACCAATGCTCGACATGGCCATTGTACAGTGGTTATGGTGAGTGTGGGTCATATTCCAGACATGCCAGTGCCAGCCATGACATGGCATGCTACATGACTGCAACATTAAATATAACACATATACCCAATGTGTGTCATGTGACCTATACACCCAATAGCATTATAGGACATATATGTGTCACTTTGTACAGAATGCGACTGTTATACATATTATGTATAATTGCATATATTTGCACACACACAACATGCTATGCACAATGTGTATAGGTACATATGTGTGCACACACAACATTGAGGTGCAAAGCAATGACAGCTATGTGTAGTACTGTGGTCACTGTAACTGTATTGGGTGTAGTACCATTAGCCATCATCATCATGCATCATGTGGTCACTCAAGGCTGCTAAAGTGTGCCAGACCACCGCCTAACATGCTGTACCTGAACCGCAGTGCTGTGGCTATGTTCACAATTACACAGCCACGTTGTACATGGGTGTGTGAGGTGCCCAATAGGGGGCATTGCCTAACACGGCTGTGTTATGTGTTGAAGAGTGTTGCACAGCCCCATGCTAGGCCCCTATCCCTCAGGTATATTATGTGTGGTGTGTGGATGACATGTGGGATACTGAAGTCTGACCTTGCAGCAGGTGTCCGGTTACGCTATGTGTAGCATGTTGAGGTGTACTGCGTATGACAAATGTGTTATGTTGTGTACATGTGTATCAACTATGCCTATCCAATGTGCAGTACAGTGTTGCCACAATTGTGTCTGATGCTCTGTGTATTGCATGTGATTGAGGCAGCTACTGACATTACTGAGATGTGCAATGTCTCACAGCAAAAATGCACAGCATGCATTATGCATAGGTGTGTTACGTGTACATGGCCTACACCTCACCTATGACATGCACATTTCAGTACCAATATTAAAGTTATAACACACTCACCAGCATGTATCGTCTGCCCTGCTGTCACACCAGAGGGACCTAAAGAATATGACACAGTTTGTCAGTGGCCACAACTGTGGCATTGCTACTGTGAGTTTGCTAAACTACAGTAGAACAACAGTCGACAGTCACAGGTGTACAGATAATATTCCAAATATCAGTATTGCACAACAATAGGCAGCACAACTGCCAAACACACAGTACATATCTCACATATGCATAATCTAACAATACAGGTAACAGTAGTCTACAGATAGGGCATGTTACCTGCACGCTCCATGTCAACATGCTGGGTGGCTCCGGCCTCCATGATGACACATGTCTGATGCTGTTGCTGTTGTACCCCAGGAGCCACCATGCTTATGAGCAGCTCCTCCACTCTGGTGAGGGGGGGATGTATGGCCACCCCACCACCCGTGGCAAGCTGTTGTCTATGGATATCAGATGCACACCACCGGACATGTCTAATTAAATCACTGCAGTGATGGCATACCTGCTCATATGTCCGGTTATGCATGTCTATGTCATTTACCAGACGAACAAGATCTTGCCACAGTACAGTCCGCTCATGCTGGTGCTGGCTGGCCCTGGAAAACAGCAGGGAATAGTGCTGTACTAGGCTGTGGTGGATTTTGTGTTCCTCCACTGCTGTATAGGATGGGTTGCATTGATGGGCCATTACCCTGGAAAACAATTAAACGATATGCGTGAGCAAGTCATGTGACACACTTAACATTCTACAGTACAGATATCACTTAACTGCCACATATAGCAGCTGTTTGTCTGTCAGAGGATACACACGTTCAATACCACATATCAGTGCTCAGCCCACAACTGGCTGACAGTGCCTGGCACACTCCATATATCAAACCACTATACACCAGTACTCAGCACACTGTTTGTGACACAATGCATAACCTCGCCACGGTGGTATATATCAAGCTAATGCATGAAGAAAGATGTCATCCATTGCAATGAGTGTAAAGTACAATTACAGTATTACCACTAAACCACCCTAGTCGTTGATGCCATTCCCCTACCTAACATATGTGCACAGTTGTTAATATAGCTGGCATACTGCAGTAACAGAGTATACATGTTGCTAGGTACACATGCATACCCTGTAACAAACACATATGATTGCGGGCATGGTACAGGCATCATTACACACACATCAAACATACATACAACACACAAATGTATGCCGACCCAGATGAGATTTACCTGTGTACCTTACAGTACTGTGTGCCCCTACTTACAAAACCTTATACCCGAGGTATGTAATCTGTGCAGACTACAGGAAACACACAAGACAGTGTTTCCAAGCAATGTGAACATACACCATACTGTGCTGTTTAGGCCTACAGCTTCAGGTAGTACTACAGCTCATATGTGAGCTGGATTCACCAGCAGTACCACTTGCTAAGCATACATGTATTGCTTTAGCCTACAATGGGACATCACAGTCATCCACAAGGAACTACGTCACAACGTATGCCATCCTACTATGTCTGCATCGCAATAACTGACACATCTTTCTCTGGTCTCACACTTAGGACACAAACTACCATGACAGAAACAACCTCACACTAAGCTATCACACCTTTACAGACCTTGCACACATTCACTGTCACACTCATTCCACCTCACATAGCAGGTATTGCACTGAGTACATGTGTGTGTGCATTGTGTCATAGGTAGGTAATACTCTATTGGCCCTAGGGCCTAGAGCAGCCTAGCCATATGCTACCCTGGCCTTTGACACACATGTAATTTGATTTCACTTGTCCCTGTCAACCAGAAACACAGAGGTGATTCCCAGGGTGTATTACCTATCTCCCAAACAATCATCAGGGGTATGTATGACAACTGCTAATGAGGAGCCTTGTTTGCTAATGATGACTGGTTTATTCCAGAGTACGACATATTTGTGGATAGGAACCTATCCCTCCAGCATGTGCTGTTTAGTGAGCTGACAAGGATTAGGGCCCTAGAGTGTGTAGCCCGGAGGGATTGTCAGATGTTGGCATGGAGGTTGTCCAACTGCTATGGGTGTGACATACCTCTGTATGTCTGGCAGAGGTCACCTCTGGGTGGGTTGTATGCAACACAGTCTAGCTGTGGTTTTGTGAGTCAGTCTGCATAGGGCATGTGTTTGAGGCCAGTATTATTCTTTGTGAGGTATGTCTGTGGCCTTTCCACTTGCTGTAGTTGTCATGTGAAGTACATACCACATGGAGTATTGTGATGAGTAGAGGGGAACACTGACCTATATTTCCCTAGATGACACACCTTTTGTGATGACACGTACCACATAGACAGATTACAAGACTAGTGTGGCACTGTGATTATCAAAGGGGAGGCTACTGTCCACCTGTGTCCCATGTTCCCTTCTGACACCTTCAGTGTTAGGCAGGCTACCACCTATTTGGTTGTTACTGGGTACAGTGTTTTGGAATGGAGGTATGATCCTGCAGTATCAACACTGGTTTTCAGTCCATGCCTTGGTCACCAGGCACCTGTTGCAGTACGTATGACCCCGTGTCTCTCTCTCTCTCTCTCTCTATATATATATATATATATATATATATATATAGATAGATAGATATAGATATGTATATATATATATATATATATATATATATATATATATATATATATATATATACATATACACACACACACACACACACACATACATGTAAACATCCATTGCTGTACATATAGATGCACAGCCCACCTTTCATGGTGGGGATATCAATTATGCAACAATTGTGAGACATACGGTTATGTAATAATATTGCACAGTGTTGTGCAGAATGCATTTTGGTGTCCTCAGGCCATGTAGCTGTAGCAGGCCTCACTGCCTGTAACACAACAGATCTGACAAATCAGTCCCACAGCGTTTAACCACCACATGACATATACCAGCACTGCATGCTCTTTTCTATGCCACACACTACAACCTACATAGATATATGCACATAGCAACCTTCAACAACATATATATGTCCACCCTTCACTAACAGTTGCAATATGTCCCTTGCCCTATGCACATGTGCAGATGCATATAGATACATACTGCTGCCACATATGGATGATTTACAGTATGTACAGTACCCTTCAAACACATCAATCAGATGCCAGCAAATACATATGTGTTACATACCTTACATTTGTATTTCTCAGCTCCGTCTGTTGTTACTGTTGACTTTTTTTTTTTTTGGGATTCCTCTGTGTGTTGAGGTCGCTCTTTGTTTTTTGGTGTCCATCTGTTTCTGCCTCTTTGTTTCTGTCTCTCTCGCTCTCTCTATTTCAGTTGCTGCAATGATATTATTGCGTGTGTGGACAGCAAGTGCAGGCTGCTTTTCTAGGTATTTGCACATGTGCATGCGATGGCCTCTGCACCAATTGGCACCCACCATTTAGTAACTGCATGCAGCCTGCTGTGTGGTAATTGCAGTACTCACTGTGATTTCAGCCCACTGCTATAAAATGTTAGGTTAGGTAGGTGTAGCCCTTTCAGTTTGCCAAGGTGGGGCCCATGCTTGTTTGCTCTGGACACTGTTGTGTCAGTCAGAAGGTTAGTATATGTCTCATATCTGAAACTAGGGTTGTAGCCAGTGATTTGCATGTTGTACTGAAACCTGAATGTTGCTTCTTCCAGTACACTCTTCTCAGTGTCTAAATTTACTCACACCTCCAAATGCTAACACAGGATACATGGGAGTATGTACTTTCTTTTCGAATTAGAGAATTAACTGCAATACAAAAGTAGCTATTGCAATGTATTCGTATGGCTTTCCTATTTTCCCTTTACATTCCCTCATTGTAATGCATGATATATTTATTTCAGCACCAAGCTATTGTATATGTGCTGTGGCTTACTGGTACTTCATGGAGTGTAGTGTGTCAAAGGTCTGGGGTTCGAGACTGACAGAGGTGTTTTATTTAACTGCTGAGCAGAACAGGGGCCTTGCCATATAGAGTGACTAAGGCACTTTTAAGCTGTTGTAAGTGGGTTTGCGCAGGTTTGCGTGGCGCTTAACAATACTAAGCTAAGCGCACACATGCGCACACTGGTGCAAAACTGCTAACTACTGATTACAAGTGCTTACTCCCGCTAATCCCCACACTCATTTCTTTTAAAGAAAAGTAAATGGGGAGATAGGAATGTGGTGATAAAGGGGGCACAAAGAGGGGAAGACAGTAGGGAAACCTGCTCGGGATGTGCAGGATTGGTGTAGGGAAGGTCCATAGCTGCCCATTTCTTTATCAGCAACAGCTGTGCATATGCAATACATTAGGGGTGAAATTTGAAACCTTCTACTCCTGAGAGAGGAGTGAGGACAACAAAGAATGTTGTACTACCAATTATGAATATCAGGCACATGCACTGTTTGTGAACTGCTATACTGTCATTAGTACTTTACTCACTTCTGAACAGTTTGTGGTTTGTTTTTGTTGACATTAGCACAGTCTGCTCAGGACAACTGGACATATTTCAGTACTGAGTATGCCTACCTACACCCTTGGTTGTGCCTGAATACATGGGTATATACTACTTTTGGGTCCCTACTGCAGAACTGCACAGAGCATTATTTATTATCATGTGATCTTTATCTTGCTGAACATACAGAGTTGCTGTGTACCTGTTAGTCTATCAAGGCAAGTAGTCTGTCTGTGTAGCTCCCACCTGTGGACATATCCAGATGGTAGACAGAGGTTAGCCTAGTATTCTTTGTCTGTGAACCACACCAGTCTTTTCAGCACCTGAACAATGGCATTGTCATGGGTGGTTGCTAGCAGTACATGGCTACATCCTTTGATATTTCTGTGTTGTACTTCTACATAAGGGCATGCTTGTGGAATTCCTTCTACAGCTATTTGCAGAGTGTGTAACAGCAGACAAATTGATATGCCTGTGTGTTTCTGACTCTGCCAGGCCTCAGATACTCTCAGGTATATATTTGAACAGCCTCAGGGAAAGGTACATATAAGTGAGATACACCTGTGATATATTACAGACATTTTTCAGTTGAGACTTCGGGGGAATCGGAGCATATGTATGACTACACCTTTTCTGACATGCAATCAGTGTCTACTCTCACTTATTGACATTATTCATTAAGTGTGATTCCCCACTTTTCTGCCTACTGTTAATAAATTTCACAGGGAGTCAGAGGGGCACAGCTAACATTTGTTTATGAATCAGGGACATCCCTGTAAATCAGTCACAGTTGGGAGGTCTGGCCTCTGCCCTATTCAAACATGCCAGTGTTTATTCTGCTCTGATACTGTGTGGGGTTTGTAAGGTGCTACTGTAACATTATTCTCCACTAGAATGGCTGGCTCTCTTTTCGCAGTCATGTCATGCAATTCCACAATACCTGCTGGTAAAGGGCCACAGAACAATATTTGTGTTATGGCATTCCTATTTTCCCTTTACATTCCCTCATTGTAATGCATGATATATTTCTTTCAGCACCAATTTATTGTATATCTGCTGTGGTTTAGTGGTACTCTATGCAGTCTAGTGTGTCCAAGGTCTGGGGTTCGAGACTGACAGAGGTGTGTTATTTTGCTGCTGAGCAGAACAAAGGCCCTGACATACAGAGTGACTAAGGCACTTTTAAGCAGTTGTAAGTGGGTTTGCATGATGCTTAGCAATACTTAGCTAAGCGCACACAAGCTCACACTCGCCACCCCTGCTAAATACTGCTTAAAAGTGCTTACTCCCGCTAACCCCCACACTAATTTCTTTTAAAGAAAAGAAAATGGAGAGATAGGAAAGTGGTGAAAAAGGGGGCACAAAGAGGGAAAGACAGTAGGGAAACCAGCTTGGGATGTGCAGGACGGGTGTAGGGAAGGTCCATAGCTGACCATTTCTTTACCAGCAACAGCTGTACATATGTTAAAAATTTGGTGTGAAATTTGAAACCTTCCACCCCTGGGAGAGGGGTGAGGACAACAGAGTATGTTGTACTGCCAATTATAATTATCATTTTACATGTCCAGCGGACATGTGTGCGTAATGGGCAGCTATGTATGGGGCGTGATTTTTTTTTGGGAACAAATTGCCCTTTTTTTAAATTTTTTTTTCAGGTGAGAGTGGAATATCAGGTAGAGGATGTAGGTATATTTGGGGAGGTAGGTTGGGGAGGTAAACAGACAAGACAGACAAGATGCATACAGGGGCGGAATATGACACATAGGGTGGGTGAACACAATTGACGGGGAAGGAGGTTTGGGAATCGCAAGCCCATGAGCCCACAGATGGTAACAGTGGAACTGAGATCCCCACCCATGGGCAGTCACCACTGCACCTTCACAGCCCTGAGGGTGGCTGTGCTGAGGGCTGTGTAGGAGGGGCAGGCTCACCCAAGAGTCACGCCACTCTCGCCTCGAGCTGGCGTAGGGGATCAGCAACTGAACGCTGGATCTCCCTACGCACCACAGCCCAGACCATTCGGAGGGTGACAGGTGGCCCTTTTCCCCCCACGCTTGCATGGGGGGGATGATCCCCATCCCCTGCAGCACTTCCACATGAAGGTGGCACAGGATCAATGGAGGAGGGGAGCCCGGGCTGGGCACCGGACCTTCTGGTGTCAGGTGCAATTGCCAGCTGAGGAGGGACAGCTGGATCCGCTGGGACTGGCCTTCCCATATGTTCTGTGTTTAGGTATGTTTGATTACAACATAGACAACAACATTCCAAATTAGTTGTAACAGCATGCAGGAATATTCCCATTAACCCAACACACCAGGGTTCCAACAGTTGAACAGCAAGCATAACTCATGCATATACTGAATGACAGTGGACATTCCAACAGCATGCAGGGATGATTGGTGGCAACAGGCCACCAAGATTGGGGTGTTTGAACAGGGCACATGCATCAAAGTTCATGCAGATATTTATAGAACAATAGGACATATGTCCCAACAAATTTTGTGGGATTAGACATACCCATTGAGATGTGGAATTGCATTCTTTATGCACATACAATATTGTGTAAAAAGATACTTCCATTAACATCTTATAAGTACTTTTAGTCTGCACTATATTCCTATTGACGGCAGGTGTATATCCCCTACATGTATTATTACACTTGACAACATGCATTAGGTTGTGTAATGGGTTTGGCTAGTTCATCATATACCTGATCTATATCTGACATACTAACTGTCCAAGATGCAGATGTTACTGCTACATACTTATATATTTCATGTATATTTATATATCTACATATCTGGATGTGTTCACGTAACATTTTCTGTTAAATTTCTACAGAAACCTACATTTTATGTAGCACAATCACATTTCTGGGGTACACATTAACAAGCTACTCATGTGCCAGAATTACCTATGCATGCCAGCCAGTTACCAACTGTTGAGGACCATATAACTGCTTCACAACTACTGGCACTTTCTTCATCCACTTTATATGGGACTGCCCAACTTTGGATTGACAGCACTTAATACAACAGTACTATTTATAAAATGCAAGGGTACAACAACATTTCAAAGTAAGTGACACAGACACACTCCAAGTATTATACCTTTATTAATCACATTACACACTTTTCTACAGACTCTCTCTCATTTATTTTATATTACAGTGCATACAGAAGACTTATTCAAGATGTATTATACCTTTATTAATAGGTTACAACACTCTTTTTCAGGCTCATCCACTTATGTTATATAACAGTACATGCAGACATATTCTTCAGGACTTCTTTGATCTTTATTAATGAGTTAACACACTCTTTTTCTGGCTCACTCACTTATGTTATACAACAGTACATGCAGAGATATTTATTCTGGACTTCTTTTACTTTTATTAATGGGTTACTACACTTTTTTCTCTGGATCTCTGACTTATTTTATATAACAGTACATGCAGAGACATTATTCAGGGCATTTTATGCCTTTATTATGGAGCTACAACACTTTTTTCCAGGCTCTCTCAGCTATTTTAAATAACAATACATGCAGAAGAATTACTAACCTGCCTGGTGGCACAGCTTTAGCAGCCTATCTGCATAGGCTTGCTGATTCGCAGCACAGTCACCTGCAGCTGTGGAGTAAATGAAGGGATATTGAGACATTCCTATCCATTATATAGACTAAATTAGCATGTCCAACATACTTCATTCCATGGCTACTTACTCAGTGGTGGTGCATCACGCCTCCCACGGGCCTCCTGTATCCATCGGTTCAGTAGGTCCTGCTTCCATCTCTTCAGGTCTGCATGGTGGTGACGGACCTGGTCACCAGTCTGAGGAACGCCTGTGGCACTGGTGAGATCATGAGCTAACCGGTTCCAAGCTTCTGTTTTGTACTCCGTCCCTTGGAACTGTCCCTGCAGTAGTCTTGACTCATGACGGTGGACAAGGAGCCAATCCATGTATTTCAACTCCTCAATGCCCCACCGTTGCACTCTAAAGCATACACCCTCTCCAGCACCAGACATTCTGACTACAGATGTCAGCTACAATCAGTTATGGCGAGTATTCCCGCCTATGGAGCTTATATATGCCAAATTTCCCACACTTTTTGCTGATTGGCCGTTTTTGGAATTTCTCGGCTGACTGCAGACCTGCTTAGCAATGGTTAATCTTCCATTTATTACTATATGTATGTTACTCCTACCATTGAGCACTAACATCTTTAGATTTTCTTGGTTTTGATTTGCTATGTTGAAAGTGTTTTCAGTTAGGCATTGCCTAAAAAAGGTACATATACAGTTTTGTATCAGTAAATATTTATTTTGCACAAAGATCCTGCACTTACAAACTAGATGGAAAGTCAACTTGCTGGAAGCTATGCTACAGGTGAGACTTGTGCCAAATATGGGAATCATGGGACCTATCAAGGTGTGGTGCACATTGTGAATAATTACTTCTGCACTGGAAACTACCTGGCGATTCAGGGACTAGTCATTACTCTTGTTTGCATACATTTGAGAGCTGGCAGCCAGGTAGGGATTTCATTGCTACATGTGTGTGATCTATGATATCCAGTGCCTCATAGATGTATGCAATGTTATCAAAGACATGCATAGTGGTGTCTTTCTCCTTTGTTTTCCTAGAGAGCCAGACAAGCTCTTCCATATGCAGAAGCATCAAGAAATTTGGTAAGTATTTTTGAGTGCGTTATCTGTGATATACATAACATTCCCCCACTTAGTCACTAAATGTTTTTTATATTAATTTATTTTGTTCATCAGTGTCCTTGGGAGAGAGCTTTTTTTTTTAATCTTTGGCAGCTGTTTTAAATTTGGTGCTCCGGTGTAGGGCTGTTCTGCATTCAGCATAGCTACAATGTGCACCACATAAATACAGGTGATTTCATCTGACTGTTTGCTTAATATCCGTACTATTCTCCCTCAAATTATTTGGGTTTGTCTTCCACATCTGTAAGTGGGTTTCCCTCAAGCTGTGTTACATGTCAGTATTCGATGCCTTCAGCAACTGCTTAACTACTTATTAAGACTAGCCACTGTCTTCTTTGTGGAATCATGTCACTGCTCTATCAACCAGTAAGTGCTAGTTGTTTTCACAGAGAGGCACCAAAACCAGTGTAGTTGCTTTTATTAAAGTAATCTGCTGTAGTCTGTAGTATCCTGATCCCAGACAATTAGTTGCTCTTTTTCTTCATTTACTAAGTACAAGTACACATTTCTAATGCACTTCTCTCACAAAAAAAACCCACTACCCCCAGGATTCATGAAGCTCGGCGCAAGGCCGGCGTTAGGCTTGCACCGACCGTGCGGCATGTAGATGGCTCAGTAGTGCCATATGCATATTAATGAAGGCACTCTGCCGCCACAACCACATGCATAGGAAATGAGCGCGAGTGCATGGGGCGTGTCGAAGTGCCGCATGGAGGCGTGGAAATGTCTGCTGTTGACGTGCAACCTAAAATGCTGAATATTACAGTCGGCCTGAAATAGTAATCACACATGTCAGTGTCGGTGGATACTAAATGTATGCAAAGCATGCAAGACAGTTCTTGCGAACACAAAATTAAGAAGCAAACACAAATGCACGTTAGCAAATATCGAGTCTCTATCCCTCAAACAAATGACATTTAAAAATGTGTGCCAGTATTCTAATGCAGTGTTGACAGTTATACCAAGTGGGAGTGAAATGCATCATGTTAGTGTGCCGCCAATGGCTAAGTCTAGCCCAATGGTCAGGGTAACCACCTGTCCCACATTGTGAGGGATAGTACACAGCTGGGCAGTTGTGTCCATACCAAAACCATTATAAATGTAAAATATCCTGCAACCGTATGACATAATTATGTCCCACATCGCATGTAATAGTCACATACAATAGTTATTTACATATGTAACATACATGTTACAAGAAATAGAATAAGCAAGTAAACGAAACAGAAGGGGCATATAAACTGCTACAACAATAAGCTAACATGTAGGCATAAAACAAAAGTATTATCCGTTGCACTGACCGTGGGTATGTGTTGTCCTGTAGAATCTGATTTATGTCCGGAATATATCCCATCCTGGCCATATGAAAAGGTGGCAACCCTACCAATGGTCAGAGCATTCGGCCAAAATCCGCCCATATGCAGTCCAAGCCGTTCTTGTCAGGATGTGTCAAAGTTGAACGGGTATTACCCGAGTGTACCTACCATGTCATGAAAGATAAGTATTTGCGAGTACCTATGTGCATGATGTACAGCATGTGGAAGGTGAAAAATGCCAGGGTAGTCCTCACAACCATACAGGTACCCGACATATATAGTGTATGCAATGTGTTCCCTTGACCGTGCCATGGGCCATCAACCAGAGAAGGGATGTATGGAGTGTGTGGAATATGGGTATGGGGGGGTAAGGGTAATGTAATAATCTGCAAAGGGGAGACTGTGTTGGATGCACATTAGGTGAACTGGAGGTATATGAGGGAGCAGCGGGTGAATCAGAAAGAAACACAAAGAACAAACATACACATCCGCAATACAGCCTGACAGGCCATACTGTAGAACACAATCACACAAATATATGAATATTAAAATGTGCGATACACATGTACAGAAACGTCACCGGCACATACTCACAGAATGGTCTGGATGGAACTGGGCCATCCAACTGCAACACACCTGGATGCATAATGAATACCCATCATCCCCCTCTACAGCACTCAACCCGCCCCCATTCCTGAACGTCCACCAAATCCAGCCATACTCGGGCTACTAGTTTGGGGCAGCCATATCTACACATAGTGACCACTACTCATATGTAGTAGGCAGTGTCACCCTAAGCAGTGTCAGGATTGCAAACTATGTATCCTTTGCATGTAAAACCCTATCACATTTTCGTAAATCCCAAAAAAATCGACGGTTATTGGCTTGTTCAATTTTTGGATATCCCTCATGGGATAAGTATCCTGTGTAAACATCAGACTTGGTATCACGACACGATGTCCAGTCCGGTAGACATCTGGACACAAGTTGTATGTGCAGTAGTGGTTCACGAGACTGCTCAGCCTCTAGATGGTCATGCAGAACCTACTACCCAGGATCAAACACCTGCCCGTGATACACGTCTCCCCACATGAATTATCGAGAGAATATACTGTACACAGTGGCATAGCGGCACTTGGAAATAGGGTGATTAAGGTGCTGACGTAAGCAGGGTACATCCTGACCCACTTTGTGAGGGACAGTCCTTGTTTCGGTAGGTGTGTCCTGACCAAGAATGATACAGTGGCAAATATCCTGTGATTGTAGGAAAAAACTATGTACCATATTTCATGTAACAATTGCCTAAAACAGTTATTTCTGGATGTAAAATACGTAAATCGGACAAGAAACAGAATAAGTAACTAAAGTGCTACAGGAATAGGCTCTCATCTAGGAAAATA
>NC_056732.1:1292381920-1292416920 GCF_019279795.1 Protopterus annectens
ATAGTCGAACACGGAAGTTCGAAAATAGTAATGTCGACGTCAAAAAAACAATCTAGGAATGGTTTTAACATGGGTCGAGGTAGGTGTTCAGTATTATTCTGAACTACAAACATCTCCCCTACCTCGACCCATGTTAAAACACAGTCCTAGGGTAGTCTGCCATTTGGTGTAAGAGACGCATATTGCTCGTCAACAAATCACATGTGTTGAGGACATGTACGTGCTCACTGGCATGTGGTGACATGGCATCTGGGAACTGGTGCAATACTCTGGATGCAGATGCCTGTGAGATTCCCATGATATCCCCAGTTGTGCTTTCGGAGATACCTGTGGCTAGTATACCTAGGCCTACACATACCTTGGTATCCACTGGGATGGGTTTCCCTCGGCCTGTTCGATGTGTCAGGTGTGGCTGGCACAGCTCAACAAGCTGCTGTAGGAGGTTTTTCTCCACTCCATAGCACTCCACCATCTCCAGCTCATGTAGCTCTGGTAAGTCACCCTGGGTCTGTAAAGTCTTCTGTCTACTCACTAAGGGTTGTTCGGCAGCATTCACATCCTCACCACCCTCAGCCCCCTGCACATGTTGGTCTATGTTGCCTGCTGCAGCCCTTCTCATGTGGTTGGATTGTGTCAAGAAATGTCCCCGCATGTATAGACCAGTAGTGTAGAGTGTGGAAGAAACCTGTGTGCATGGTGCTTGGTCACTTTACCGTAGTGTTCTGGGGTGGACTAGGCATGTAATCTGCTGATTGTGCTAATCATCACCTGTTTGTGCAGCTTGTTCACCTTGATTACTCCACTACTGCTGTTGTCCCTCCCAATTTCACCAGGCAGGTATAGATACACCCCTAGCTTAGGCGTGCTAAGGCAGGAGCAATCCCGAGGCACAAGGCTCCAATGTAAGTACAGTATGCCTGACCCCCCCATGCTTTTGCCTATATTCGAGTCCTGCACCCAGCTATCTATACACATACACTCTTGGGATCTGCATCACACCCTGGGAATAAATGGGATTCACTATTGTAAACCTCATTTGCATAGTATTGTCTTCTAATGCATAGTTATATGACCCATACTGATCCTCCAAATTAATAACCACTGCTTATTGTTGCTCAGATCCACACACAACTGGTTAAAGGTGCCTTACTATCACAGTATTTGATGTCCCTTGTTCTTTCCAGCGACAAAATAACCGGTCTCTACACGACAAGAACCCGGGACCCTGCACACCACAGATGATGTGCTTTACCACTAAGCCATGGCAGATATACATACATTTGAGGTGATCATGTACAGATCATCCAGCACAGACATTCAATAGTATAGGACATGTATTCCATCATGTAGATATTTGTGTGCTAATGTCCACATATCTATCTATCTATCTATATATATATATATATATATATATATATATATATATATATATATATATATATATATATATATATATATATATATATATATATACACACATAATACACACACACACACACACACACACACACACACACACACACACACACACACACACACACACACACACACATACATATACATATACACATGCATACGTAGATATTGAATTTATATCACAACAGTGGACCACATGACACCAAAGCATTAGACAAGAACGAAAAGAAACCACATGTGCCACCTGCATTATGTACTGGTGTTACTATCAAGGCAAGTGTGTTTCGTTGCGTCACATGGGTCAGACTGTAGTAAGGGTAAGAGTAGGGCTGCTGACATTTACTCACCAGACCTATTGGCGAATGTATGTGTATGTGTTGACAACGCAGTCTCTTGGGCGATTATGACATTTGTGGACACTATATAGGAAAGCAACAAAACACACTCAACACATCCTGGAGCTAGCCACTCACGGATACCAACACATAGGATATGACTGCCAAGCACACACACCTGTCATGCCTTGGAATAGAACACCTACCTGTCTATTCTACCACACTACAGCATTACGTAGTTACAGAACACGATACAAAGATTACTGGGTCACAGCACTCCCAGAGGCATACTTCTAGGTGGGTGACATCATCAGCAAAGGCAAAGAAGCTGATAGGAATTGTATGGTGAGTGAGCAGTCTAAAAGCATTACTCTGTCCCCAGGCAGCTGGAAACACACACACTTGGCAGGGCTGGGATTAGAATATAGACCTAATTACCTTATCACACTACAGCATTACACAGTTACAGAATGCACTACTGAGATTACTGGATCACAGTACTCACAGAGGCATACATCTAGGTGGGTGACATCATCAGCAAAGGCAAAGACACCGATAGGGATTGTATGGAGAGTGAGCAGTCTAAAAGCATTACTCTGTCCCCAGGCAGCTGGAAATACACACACACTTGGCAGGGCTGGGATTAGAACATAGTCATAACTACCTTATTACACAGTTACAGAATGCGCTACCGATTTTAATGGATCACAGCACTCCCAGAGGCATACTTCTAGGTGGGTGACATCATCAACAATGGAACAAATGCCAATAGGGATTGCATGGAGTGTGAGCAGTCTAAAAGCATATTACTGTCCCAAGGCAGATGGAGACAAACACACAGCAGTGGTGTGACCAGGACAACTGCCTATCTACAGATCAATATTACAACACTACATAGATACAAGATGCGCCACAGACAGTACACCTTTCAAGACAGTCAATATGACCTTCTAGGAATGCAGACATCGACATGGATGCTGGCAGTTACGGTGTACGTACCTGTGAACCAGTGTGTTCAATGTAGGAATCCATCCTGAAGTGGGGTATGGCCATCTGTTGCCTGGATGACCACTATCGCTATACAGGATTACAATGGTCATGCCCATACACATAGAGGCACATAATCAACACAAGGTGTCACTGGGCATGTTCACACACTTATATATATATCTATATATATATATATATATATATATATATATATATATATATATATATATATATAGATATATATATATACACACACACACACACACACACACACACACACACACACACACACATGCACATATATATATATATATATATATATATATATATATATATATATATATATGTGTGTGTATAGATATATATCCACAGACATAAAATAAAGAAATATATATATATATATATATATATATATATATATACACATACATACTGTAAGAATGAATGGCGAAAGAATAAAGCATACACAAGGGTTGTGAAGGGAATCTAGAGCAACTAAGGTATTATATAGTGCTTGCAGCGTATGTCAGATAACGCTGCTCAAGAGTGAATAGAGCACCACTATTCACACCAGAGGCAGGGTTATACCAGTGGCCATAATATTGTTGAACTGTTACGTAAACATTACACACAGATGGAATGTAGTTCATGTTGTGACCACCTACACTTGTAACCCGCAAATGTCCGTAATTCATAACACCAGGAAAGGCACATATTTGCAAATATAAATGGCGGGAGACCCTGTGAATACACGTGGTGGTTCAAAATGTGTGTAGGGCCCCAAACGCTCTGGAGAGGGCAATGTGTAAAGGTGTGTCATGGCTGCGATATCAGGTGGATAATGGCTGTTACGTGTGGAAACTCAACACGGGTGGGGTGGAGAAACTATGGCTATGCAATTATGGATACAGGAGTGCCAGGGTTAGTTGCGCCAGTTCCAATGGAGCGGCCCGTATAAGTTAGCTAGTACGTAATAGGTATATATGCATACGCACATGCAGACATCAATATGTTGATGTACATTCTCTGTGACACATGGACTCCATTTATTGACAAATAATATGAATGTGCACAGAAACAAATACAGTAGCAGGAATAATAGGCTGTGCAGACGAGGAATAGGTCAAATTATACTATCACATCACACTTATCATCGGTACTCCATACATGAACAAAGTGCGACATCTGTCCACTGTAAAATGTGCTATATACCGATTACAAGTTAACCAGAGTGAAGTGTCAGTGTCATAATGACTAAGGCAATAGTATGCTGTTGAAGCAGAGATAAAACCCGATATGCATGTTTAAGTGTGTTTGTCCAGGAAATGTATTGGTCAACGGAGACACAGATGTATACATATATATATATATATATATATATATATATATATGTATATATATATATATATATATATATATATATATATATATATATATATATATATATATACACATAAAACATTTATTAATATATACACATATACACACAAAAACACACACACACACACACACACACACACACACACACACACACACACACACACACACACACACACATATATATATATATATATATATATATATATATATATATATATATATATATATATATGGTTTACTATCACAATGCCGACGTGCACTTCCACGGCTATGAAGTATTGGAACAACAGATGTTCGAATACTTCATATTTTGGCAGGTGATGTGAGCAAACGTTACCATTGCGAATGGACTGTGCATTCGCAATTCTAACATTCGCTCATGTGAGGGGATTGCGGTACAGTGCGGTTAGGGAAATACATCCCTTTCCTCACTGTAGTGCGATCTCGGAGTTGGAATATTAAGTTGGGGGGGTGCAGGGGGGCTTGCCCCCTTGCATAACTGTGTGTTTAAGCTGGTTAGGTTGGTAGTTACAGGACAGGTGGGAGAGCTGTGTATTGCCGAAAATGTTGCGAGCGACATTTTCGACAATACACAGCTGTTTTCAACTTTAGGAAAATTTGGAAATGTTCTTTTCCGATGTATAAATTCAAAAATGCATACACATTTTGTTCTGATTTTCGAATTTATGATAGTAAACCTATAAATATATATATATATATATATATATATATATATATATACATATGTCATTGTAGATATACACATGTACATAACAAGGTTACGTTAGAGCAATTACGGGTAACATATGTTCAGACCAGACATATGTTACTGTGAGGTCCAATAAACAAACATTTACCTCCACACCACCCAGCTAGGCCAGTTAGACATACATACACGCAATAAAGCTAAATACACCGCTGCATTCCAAACCACCGGCAGGAAAGTACCAGTAGAAGAGATCTGCAAGTCTACACTTTAAACATGGATAACGGGGTCCCTTGCGGGACACCAAAAATTCACTATACATGCGAACCTGTTGTTATTGATGCAAGCAGGATGTAGCTGTACATGGAACAGTAGGTTGTGCAAGTGTAATAACACATGGGTTGACAAAACGTACGACATGTGTCCCGAGACGGGGAGAGTGGGTAGTTTGTAGGGGTGTGTTTATACCCCAGCTGTGCTCACAGTAAGTATTTGACATGAGTGCTGTAGAGGGGTGTCATGTAGGGGAATCATGGGTATGCAATAATGGGCATAAGTGTGCAGGTGTTGGTTGGCAGAGATGTAGTAGGCCCGCCCAGTGGAAGTAATTAATATTCCTATGTGGGCACTGCTGATGCTCATAGTTCCAAAACCTGAAGAGCATATCTACTGGATAGTCAGTAAGCCATTTGGGGAACACACAGGGACTATATCAGTGCCCTGTACCCAATTATCATGGACGTCCGTATTTACGAATCAGAATCTAACAGTCCTAACTAAACCCTTCCAGAACTACTGATATTAGGTCAACTGATGTCAGAATACACGTAATGACTGACAACACACACACACATATATATATATATATATATATATATATATATATATATATAGGTTTACTATTAAAATGTCAAACGGCACTACGTCGACTGTACTATAGTCGAACACGGAAGTTCGAAAATAGTAATGTCGACGTAAAAAAAAAACAATCTAGAAATGGTTTTAACATGGGTCGAGGTAGGAGTTCAGTATTATTCTGAACTACAAACATCTCCCCTACCTCAGCCCATGTTAAAACACAGTCCTAGGGTAGTCTGCCATTTGGTGTAAGAGACGCATATTGCTCGACAACAAATCACATGTGTTGAGGACATGTACGTGCTCACTGGCATGTGGTGACATGGCATCTGGGAAATGGTGCAATACTCTGGATGCAGATGCCTGTGAGATTCCCATGATATCCCCAGTTGTGCTTTCGGAGATACCTGTGGCTAGTATACCTAGGCCTACACATACCTTGGTATCCACTGGGATGGGTTTCCCTCGGCCTGTTTGGTGTGTCAGGTGTGGCTGGCACAGCTCAACAAGCTGCTGTAGGAGGTTTTTGTCCACCCCATAGCACTCCACCATCTCCAGCTCATGTAGCTCTGGTAAGTCACCCTGGGTCTGTAAAGTCTTCTGTCTCCTCATTAAGGGTTGTTCGGCAGCATTCACATCCTCACCACCCTCAGCCTCCTGCATATGTTGGTCTATGTTGCCTGCTGCAGCCCTTCTCATGTGGTTGGATTGTGTCAAGAAATGTCCCCGTATGGATTGAATAATCCGTGTAAAAGGGCAAGCTTAATAAGATACATTAATTTACATAAGGCCAACTTAGTCTTCCTGCAAGAAACCCATCTGTTGAAAAAAGATATTGATAAACTAGCCACAAACAAATATACAGTATTGGTTAGTTCAGAGCACACTCAGATAAAAAGAGGAGTGGCTATTTTATGGAATAAAAGTATGCCCATTCCTAAAACCATTAAGTCTTGTCAGGATGAGAAAGGAATGTTTTGTATGGTTACAATACAAATTAATGGGAAGACTTACACTTTAATTAATGTATATTGGATACCTGGAATTGGTATTAATACAGTGAAACATCATCTTGATAAGATCATATCATTCTCTATAGGGGATATTATTTTAGCTGGTGACTTTAATTGTATACTACATGAAAGTGATACTACCACTATAGGGAAAAGAAGAATTACATCTAATGCAAAACATTTAAATGATTTTGCTAATTCTTATCATTTGAATGATATTAATAATCAGATAGATTCAAAATCATTACCATACACCTTTTTTCTAACAGATACAAAACTTATTCAAAAATAGATAGGGTCTTTATTTCTAACCAGATGGTAACAGATTTAATTAATTCCAAAATCATTTCATGTCCTATATCTGATCATAATTCAATTGTTTTGAATTCATGATAAAAATACTCATAATGTTCAGATCAAAGGATACCAGCATACTTAACTCAACTAAAAGACTATAAAGAATATATACTTTCAGAAGTAAAACATTTTTAGACATAAATAATACTCCTGAAGTCTCCATTGTTTATGTTTGGGATGCCTTAAAATCATATCTATATGGACAAAGTATCAGATGGTATAATAATAAAAGGAAATCTTGGGATAAGGAATTGTTAGATATTCAAAGTAAATTAGACTCTTATAAACATAATAATAAATAAAATATTATGGACAAGAAAGTTATTGAAGAAATAAACAAACTAAATGAGAAATACAAAGAAATTTTAACTCATAAAGTTAAAATAACTTTAGAGAAATACAAGTTTTTGTCTTATTCAATAAGCCCCAAATTCTTACATAGACTTAAAAATAAAACAAAAAGGTTGAATAAACAAAACCATATCAAAGAAATCTTTTCTCTAAGGAATAAGAAGAATGTTTCTAGTATACCAGAAATACTAGATAAATTTAGAAATCACTTTCACAAAATTAACCATAATAACATTAACATGGAACCTAAAGATAAAATAAAGGAGTTTATAACCACAAACATGAATAAAAAGCTTTATAAACAACAGATTAAACTATTGGACAAGAGTATTTCATATACAGAAGTCATTACACAAATAAATAAGCTTAAATCAAACAAAGCACCGGGTAATGATGGTATTATACCAGAGATATATAAAATCCTTTCTAAAAGTACATATTCATTAATACATAAGGTTTTTATTTTGGCCCAAACTGAGTTAATAACCCCCCCATCTTGGCAATATACATTTATTTCGCCAATTTTAAAACCTAATAAAGATCCAACTAGATGTTCTTTATATCGGCCCATCTCATTACTTAATGTTGATTATAAAATGTTTATGAGTATTTTTGCTGATAGATTGAAGACAATCATTCCCGGCATTATAGATATAGATCAGACAGGCTTCATTGTAAATAGAAATACATTTGATAATATAAGAAGAACTTTAACATTAATTGATTTTGCAAATAGGAAAAAGAAAGATTTACCACTTATTAGTCTTGATATAAGTTCAGCATTTGATTCAGTAAGTTGGGACTATCTGTTTACCTTACTGAAGTGCACAAACTTCTCTGATGCATTTGTAAATCTAATTGAGCATTTATACGAAGGAACGCTGGCTTATATTAAGGTAGGAACATATGTTTCACAAAAAATACCCATTCTAGGTACAAAACAAGGATGTCCACTTTCTCCACTATTATTCACTTTAGTAATGGAGCCTTGGGCTAATTTGATCAGAAACAGTACTGACATAGAGGGTTTTGAAATAGATGAAAATACAACATCCAAAATTCAACTTTTTGCAGATGATGTTCTAATTACATCAGCAGGATCTAATTCTTCTATGCAGTCTCTATTTGATAAAATGATGAATTTTAAAAGTATTTCTGGTTTAATATTCAATGAAGAAAAAACTAAAATACTACCTATATATACACGAAAAAATATTCTCATTAGTGATTTTATTAAATATGTACCCAATTCAGGTCAGATAACTTATTTAAGTATAATACTATCTAAAGATATTAAATATATTATATATAATAATTATAATACCTGTTTTCTTAATATACAAAATCTTTTTAATACCTGGAATAATATGTTTTTTACTATGGAGGAGAGACTTACAATTATTAAAATGATAATATTCCCCAAGATTGTATACTTAATACAATCAATAATACTTCCACCTACAAAAATAATTATCAAGAAACTGAATACACTAATGTTAAATTTCCTATGGGCACCTAATAGACCTAGGATTGCATTAAAGAAACATACTAATAGCTGGTCTCAAGGGGGTATTTCTTTTCCGGACTTTAATTTATATACTATCTCTTCTATTGTAAAAGTTATTACTTTATTAATAGATCAGTCATATGTCACAAAATGGAAAGATTATTGTGAGCTAATTAGTATGCACTTCATGAAAATCTCCTTAACACATAAAAATATGGTATGTAAATAACTCCATGTTATGGTTACTAAAGGAATTTTGTACTTCACCTATTACACCTAAACATATGGTTTGTTACCCATTAAATATTATTATTAGCTATCGTAACTTTATATTCATGCACCCTAAGTATAGGAAATGGAATTTTATTGTATTCCCTATAATGTATACTCAGGGTATGCTTTTGTCATCTACTTCTGAAGGAACTCATTTAGCTATAGATAATGATTTAAAGTACTGGTATCAGCTGATATCTGATAATAAAGTTAAAAATCTAGATTTCTTAAAACAAGAATTTGATCTAAGAGAAACTTGCTGGTTAGAGGTTCAGACCTTTAGACAACATCTCATTAATAAAATAGATCTAATGTCTATAACAGTTAAAGAATCTATTCCAACACTGATTGATTACTTGATATTAAATTTACAACATAAAGTTTCTGATAAAGGTAAACTTTCATACATACATAAAATTATCAGACAAGAAACTTTTATAGTGTAGATTCATACTGGAATTATTTCACTTCTATTAATGGGGACCCACCAAATCAACAAGATAAACAATATATATCGGAATCTGCTTATAGAACTACGTCTTCCATTGTCTGGAGACTTTATACATGGAAATTTTTACATAGATCTTTTTATACACCTTTGATGATGAATAAAATAAATAATAAGGATAATTTATGTAAGAGATGTAATGTAGAAATTAATGCTGACTGGGCTCATATGTTTTATGACTGTATAAAATTGAAAGTATACTGGAAGTCAATTAATGAATTTTTGCAGGCTCTTTTTACAGATAATTTCATTATTTCTAAATCTCTTATATTATTCAACACACCTGTACCTCAATGTGTTAAAAAGGTTAAGCTTCCCTTGTTATGGTCTATTCTAGCAGTGGCTAGGAAAATAATAACTAGAAATTGGATTTCAGATACACCTCCTTCGTTCAATGAATTTAAAAATGTTATGAATAGAATGTGCCATATGGAAATAAACACAATTAGGACGAGAACAACTAGAAAAACATCTTATTATATTGTATGGGATAATTTACAAAATTTGTTAAAAAAATTCTAATTTCAATAGCACGGTATTTTAGTTTAGTTAATTGATCTGATTGTAGTGGATGTCTTTGTAAATACTTTAGTTGTTTTGTTGAATATTATAATAATACCTATGTTTAATTACTTGTATAAAATTGTTATGATATTTCTCTTATATGTTAAAACAATAAACCTGTTTTGAAAAAAAAAAGAAATGTCCCCGCATGTATAGACCAGTGGTGTAGAGTGTGGAAGAAACCTGTGTGCATGGTGCTTGGTCACTTTACCGTAGTGTTCTGGGGTGGGCTGGGCATGTAATCTGCTGACTGTGCTAATTATCACCTGTTTGTGCAGCTTGTTCACCTTGACTACTCCACTACTGCTGTTGTCCCTCCCAATTTCACCAGGCAGGTATAGACACACACCTAGCTTAGGCGTGCTAAGGCAGGAGCAATCCCGAGGCACAAGGCTCCAATGTAAGTACAGTATGCCTGACCCCCCCATGCTTTCGCCTATATTCGAGTCCTGCACCCGGCTATCTATACACATACACTCTTGGGATCTGCATCACACCCTGGGAATAAATGGGATTCACTATTGTCAACCTCATTTGCCTAGTATTGTCTTCTAATGCATAGTTATATGACCCATACTGATCCTCCAAATTAATAACCACTGCTTATTGTCACTCAGATCCACACACAACTGGTTAAAGGTGCCTTACTATCACCGTATGCGATGTGCCTTGTTCTTTCCAGCAACAAAATAACCGGTCTCTACACGACAAGAACCCGGGACCCTGCACACCACAGACGATGTGCTTTACCACTAAGCCACGGCAGATATACATACATTTGAGGTGATCACGTACAGATCATCCAGCACAGACATTCAATAGTATAGGACATGTATTCCATCATGTAGATATTTGTGTGCTAATGTCCACATATCTATATATATATATATATATATATATATATATATATATATATATATATATATATATATATATATATATATATATATATATATATATATATATATATATATATATATATACACACATAATACACACACACACACACACACACACACACACATATACATATACACACACATACGTAGATATTGAATTTATATCACAACAGTGGACCACATGACGCTAAAGCATTAGACAAGAACGAAAAGGAAACCACTTGTGCCACCTGCATTATGTACTGGTGTTACTATCAAGGCAAGTGTGTTTCATTGCGTCACATGGGTCAGACTGTAGTAAGGGTAAGGGTAAGAGTAGGGCTGCTGACATTTACTCACCAGACCTATTGGCGAATGTATGTGTATGTGTTGACAACGCAGTCTCTTGGGCGATTATGACATTTGTGGACACTATACAGGAAAGCAACAAAACACACTCAACACATCCTGGAGCTAGCCACTCACAGATACCAACACATAGGATATGACTGCCAAACACACACACCTGTCATGCCTTGGAATAGAACACCTACCTGTCTATTCTACCACACTACAGTATTACGTAGTTACAGAACATGATACAAAGATTACTGGGTCACAGCACTCCCAGAGGCATACTTCTAGGTGGGTGACATCATCAGCAAAGGCAAAGAAGCCGATAGGAATTGTATGGTGAGTGAGCAGTCTAAAAGCATTACTCTGTCCCCAGGCAGCTGGAAACACACACACTTGGCAGGGCTGGGATTAGAATATAGACCTAATTACCTTATCACACTACAGCATTACACAGTTACAGAATGCACTACCGAGATTATTGGATCACAGTACTCACAGAGGCATACTTCTAGGTGGGTGACATCATCAGCAAAGGCAAAGACACCGATAGGGATTGTATGGAGAGTGAGCAGTCTAAAAGCATTACTCTGTCCCCAGGCAGCTGGAAATACACACACATTTGGCAGGGCTGGGATTAGAACATAGACATAACTACCTTATTACACAGTTACAGAATGCGCTACCGATTTTAATGGATCACAGCACTCCCAGAGGCATACTTCTAGGTGGGTGACATCATCAACAATGGAACAAATACCAATAGGGATTGCATGGAGTGTGAGCAGTCTAAAAGCATATTACTGTCCCAAGGCAGATGGAGACAAACACACAGCAGTGGTGTGACCAGGACAACTGCCTATCTACAGATCAGTATTACAACACTACATAGATACGAGATGCACCACAGACAGTACACCTTTCAAGACAGTCAATATGACCTTCTAGGAATGCAGACATCGACATGGATGCTGGCAGTTACGATGTACGTACCTGTGAACCAGTGTGTTCAATGTAGGAATCCATCCTGAAGTGGGGTATGGCCATCTGTTGCCTGGATGACCACTATCGCTATACAGGATTACAATGGTCATGCCCATACACATAGAGGCACATAATCAACACAAGGTGTCAATGGGCATGTTCACACACTTAGTAGCACACGTCCGTTTGGAATGCACTATGTGTCCATCTACACAATGGCGTACTGGGCATGCTCACACACTTAGTAGCGAAGGGCTGTCTTGTATGCACACTGATTATAAACATGGAAGGGCACAGTGTGTCGATAGTCATCATTGTTAGCATGAACACTGCACTACATGTATCTGACACCTGTCTTCTACACAACGTCTGCTGCTGTCCATCACCTTAGCTGTACCAGTCTAAACCTGGCACACTAATACCACCCATGATGATGTCCTAGCAGGAGTGGCTACTTCACACATATAGTACCATACATAGATGAATATCCTGAGACCAGGTAAACACCTTGACACCTACAGGACAACTGCATTGTATGTGTATGCTAAACAGTGCTAGATGTGTAGCAATCGTAATCACAGCTGCCAATCTAAATCCAACAAAGGGGAATACTGACATCTGTGCAGTGAGGAACACCTGGCATGAGGCTCAGTTGTGCACAATAGCACTACCACCGTATACCTCAGATACAGACATGTGGGCCATAAGACCATTACGGACCGCTCCAGGTGGTAGTATCCCCACGTACATGAAGGCCACTCACATGTACTGACCAGTACACTCTCAAAAGCCATCACAGATGTGTCAGGTGCAGATCACAGTGACAAAGGCAGCATTCTAGGATGTAGCCCTCAGACATCACCACATCCTTGGACCAGCAACACACATCCATACATTAGTACAACACCATGTTACTTATGACCGGTAGACTGTACCTAGCTCTACAGCAACTGTGCAGACTACCCATGTACTGACAGGGTTCCATCATGTGTCATGCAATACAATGATACCACTGTTCACAACCAGGTGAGCTGTACACATAACAGGGGCCCTGGGTCTTATACAGCTGTAACAGATAACTGTTGCTGTACACCAGTAAACACACTCATGTTTGGTTATGACATACATGTAACTGCCGTGGATATGTACATGCCCCACACACACACACACACACACACAACACATATGTACATAGCATAGCTTTTGCTGTCCTTCGTGCAGACAAGTGACTACAGCAATTACACGCATGCACATGGAAGGTAGGTCCATGGCTGTTGAATGCTAACAGTGCATAAGGTAGCAATGTTGACTGAGTTAACATTCCCTCTGTACTGGTTACCCATGGCAACTATCATATACAACAGTCCATGTGTCATGTATGTCATCACACATGTCCACCAATTGCAATGCATACAAACATGGCTACATGACAGGAATGTAGGAACTACACACATGTACATGTAGTGGTGTGCATTCAGCTACCATGCATGTGCAGTAGCTGATGTTTGCAGTTCATCCATGTCTTACTACAGCATGCGGTTGCAATGCAGCCCCATCACTGACACCTGTATATGGTGAAATACTGACAGTACGGTAAGATATACATCAGGTATGGATGGATGTGTGTACATAAAGTGGTGGGCCACATTTGCAGATGGATGTTTGCTGAAGACAGCTCACAGGTGTGTCACAAGCTGTCCTACCATAATATGTGCAAACACTAAGCTATGTTTCTGTTAATTGAAGGTGAAGACATACAACCTACACAGCAGTCAGGGTGTCACTGACTGTAAATCACTTGACACCTGTAACACTTAAGTCCTCCCATGTGCACATAGCAGCACAATTGCCGAAGGTAGCATCGGTACACATTGTAATGCGAGCAATACTGCTGCATGTCTGTCAGATGTACCATAAGATAGCAGGTGTTTGATTCACAGTACTGCCATGTGTGTTTGCTTGTGTGACCATATATGCCACGTATGGTGGGGAATACATCCCAATTGTTACACACCTCTGTACACTGTTGTAGAGATCTGTACATACTGCAGTGTAGAAAGCAAGACATAGGCAGGGATGGTGTGTGTATCACACACATGTTAGCTATCTGTATGTGCATGACATAGGTGAATTCAATTCCGGACTCCACAGTGTGTGTGTGCATGTATGTATGGCTGTCTGCTGCATGGATTGAGGATGTATGCTACCATAGTGAACAGATAGGACCCCTAACCCCTCAAGATGATGCAATCTACTACCCTGTTGATGCCGTCGGTCTTAGGCATTACTGACTACCTGTACATGTTCATTCTCTGTGTCGCGTCATGTGAGTGCACAGTACTGTAATGGTGATTACCACATAGGCAGGGGTCCTCACCTCAACACTATCAAGTGTGTGTGTGTTATAGTGTCGTTGACCCTGTGAGTGTGGGCATGTTACTGTGTGTGTCTGTGTGTGTTCTCATCCTGTAATGTGAAAGTGTATTACTGCTACACAGTGAGGCCTCATGCTATCAACTGGCCTTTACCCTTGACATCAGCTAGGCCGCTGTGCAAACCCTCTGCACCATGTAACTGTACCTGTGATGTCACTCGGTATGGATGTCACATCTCTAGCCACTGTAGCTTAGTACACAGCTCACATGCTCCTACTGATCAGTCGATCTGTAGACATCTTTGGAATGTCAGCCTTTCTAACAGTGAGGTTGAGGCTATGTATAGCATGCTGGTATTGCCATACATGCCTGTGAGTACTCCATATTTACACATGGGAAGCTGCAAACACTGGTGCTTAATGGCACATGCAATTAGACCTTAAGGAGGGAAGCAGGGCATCATTACCAACATGCTGTTACTGTTGTTACCAAGACACATACTGTGAACATAAAACAATGCATTCTAACTGCAAACAGTGTTACTTAATGGCACATGCAATTAGACCTTAAGGAGGGTAGCAGGGCATCATTACCAACATGCTGTTACTGTTGTTACCAAGACACATACTGTGAACATAAAACAATGCATTCTAAACCTGTACTACATGGTATGTCTGCTGCGTGTCAACAGTACACAACAATTGTAATATACACTTATCTTACTATTCTGTTCACCCTGTGCATCAGACCATATGAACATGTCCCTGCACCAACAGTGTGGATGACAGGGATGCGGCACAGGCATCATCATATGTACAGGGTGATAATGTTTGCCAGGGGCCTAGGCTGCACCAGTGGATGACATCATGTGTGTGGGTTAGGGCCTGTGATCTAACTGGCCATGTGTGGTTGTTATGCATGCGAGTGTTGCAGTGCCCTACAGATGTTTCTGGTGTGTGCGTGTATGTGCGCACACAGTTCTGCCATGTGTCCAGCCTACACAGGGGTATTATTGACAACTCTAGATTGTACAGACCAGGATTTACAGCTCATTGTGTCCGGCCATGGCCATGTGACCTGTGCCTGCCAGGGGTTGTACGGGCACTGCCACTGGAACCTTGTCCCCACTGGGAACATCCAGGGCCATGTCCATGTGGCCTGCTGTGTCCTGGTGTGGACAGCGCAGCACCAGCTGCACTGCTGCTGCTACCAGCACTATGGGAGCGGGCATGTTCGGTAACTCGTTCACGTAGACCTGCACCAGGTGGTGTAGCTGGCCTATGTCCACGTGGCCTACGCCTCACTCCTACAAGATGTTCCAGCACAGACAGCTCACGTTCGTGGATTGCCATGCCACGGTCAAGGATTCCAGCCATGTCACCCAATCGCCTGTCCAAAATGTCAGCAATCTGCTGTTGAGCATTTGCCAATGCCTGGATGTTATCATTTAAAGAACAGATAGCAGCCCTCTGAAGCCTCTGCCCTTCTCTGTTCTGCTGCTCAGCACATGCCTGTGCTGCCGTTACTGTCTGAAACATGCTTCTGGTGACACCAGCTGCTGCGCTCTGTCCTGCAGGTGCATGCCCGCCATAGGTCCTCCTACGAGCAGCACTGGCCACATGCCTGTGTAGCACATCTGCAGTCATTTCACTGACACCATGGTGTGAAGACACACCTTCCGTAGCCACCACACATTCCTGTTCCAAGCTAACACACGCTAACTGTCCTTCCTCTATGGCCACTGGTGATGGTGTATGTGTTGGCATGAGAACTGTGTGCGGGGAAGAGGGAGATATAGGTGAGATGGCAACCAATGGCACAGATTCAGCCCCTGACACCCCTGCCTGTACCTCAAGCATATGTTCATCACTTCTAGAGTCTGTGGGGACACTAACATCAGATGGACCGCAGGAGGGTAATGCACCTACATCACCTGTGAAGGCAAACAAAGACTCTACATTACAATAGAGACACACACACAGACACACCATGCATGTGATTTGACAGAAGGCATGCAGCATGCATGTGATACAGCAGATGGCATGCAGCTCACACATTAATAGTGGTAGTTAGCATACATCCCTGGGTTGCACACAACAGCAAGCATGTGTCATAGCAGAAGCCATGCATTTCACACAGTCATGGTAGTAAGCATGCATCCCTGTGATCCACCATGTGGACCAGCACAGGTTAACAGTACACATGGCTGATGTGAGGCATATGTCCTTGACATTAACACGTAGTATGACATGTAATCTGCTGATGTGTGCATTGACATGCATACATGCTTGACACAATGGTGTCCTGACACATGTATAGTGGTGTAATGGTGTCACCTTGCAGTGTTGTCTGTATACCCTACAGATAGAATGCACTTTTAGCAGATAAGCATGACCACTGAAGGGTAGTATAAGGCATCTATATTGCTATACAGTGTGAACTACATTCACAGTGCCATTGCATGGAATCATGAGGCGTCTCTATTGCTATACAGTGTGGAATACACACACAGTGCATAGCCATGACTGTGTGCATACACAATACATAAATACTGTGGATTGTGTCCCACATTGCTGAGGTGTATACACACTAAACCATGCTGTGTCATGTGTGACAGGTCACTGAAAGATATACGGATGACACCCCTGCACAACTGCTAACATTTCTTAGCTGCCTGGCAACCGTGTCCACACAAGGCAGACTTATCACTACACCATGTCTCACATGACATTTATGTACCACACACATGAGGTGCACTGCTGATGGTAATGTCCAACAGCAGCAAGGGAAATGTACAGTATTTGTGGCCTGATGTGGTGTCTGTGTATGTATGTGTCATGCTGTGATAGTCATCATGTTCAACACATCTTATGTGGTCAAATTAAGTGACACCTCCACAAGATGTACACAGGCTTTTAGGATGTCCAGTGTTCCACATCTACTATATAACCATTCAACAAAGGCTACAGTTGGACCATGTGTAGACAATGTGCAACAGGGTGTACACACATAAACATCACATTTACTGTGTGTTGCTACATGTCTCTGGCCATCCTCGATGGCCATGTGTGAACATGTGTTGGCCAAATGTTTGTGATGGCCATCTATCTCACATGTCTGTGTTGTCCCATATGACATACACCCATAGATGTCAGATACTCCACTGTCCACAGGGTTATGCAGACAGAGGATTGTATGTTTGGTATGTGGGGTATGTTTTATGGGATAGTGAGACAATGTTGCAGCCTGACCACTACATGTCTGGGACATGTCAGATGGCACATCACAATGTGTGCACTCATTGCAGGAGCATATTCCACAATGGTGAATCCTGTGGCCTGCCCATATCCCAGCTCACTGTGTAGTACTGTTTGCGTACCCCACATGTGTTGTTCTGATGTATAGTACATATTCCTACATTGAACAACACCTCCACCATTGTATGCACAGCTGTCCACATATCTAGCAATGAGTTACTGTGGTTTCATGTCGGTGTTTCATTTAGTTTGTCTGTATTGCACATGGGTAGCCAGTGTGATTGATGAAAGATGCGACCTGTATATCATGACTGGACCATACATTATGTGTACATGTGTTAACTGGCCACATGGTGAATAGATCTGTGCAGTAACATGCCTGATACTGATAACTGTCTCACCTGCAACAGCCTGCTGTCTCTGTGGCATGCCAGAGGTACCTGTATAGGGGTGACACAGCAGTATGATCATTATCCATGACTGTATGACAGCTACAGGGTGCACTGTACATGTTAACACATTCACCAGTACAATAGCATATACTATGGAGTATGCACATGTGTGCATACACAGGCTAGCATACTATAGTATGCGGCATGTGTGTAAACATACCTTGTATTTGATGTTACATTACATATTGTACAGTGACACATGCAACTAAATGGGATATAATAGTTATATGTGCAGTAGTGACTTACCAGGCAACTCCAGGCTTGGTGGTTGGAAGACACCCACCTCCATGATGGCAGCTAGAGTTTGTGAATGCTGTTCTGATGGGGTCCCCAGGCTGACCAGTAGCTCCTCAGTAGGTGTGAGTGAGGGCTTGGTTGGTGGCCCACCACCTGTTCTACCTTGTTCCCTGGTGATTGCATTGGCACTCTGTTTCGCATGTCTGATCAGGTCCGTGCAGTGTCTGTGCACCTGTTGGTAGGTGCGGTTATGGCCACCCACATCATTAACCCTCCTGCAAAGTTATTGCCACAGGTCATCACGCTGCTGGGCATGCTGTGGCACATGGCTGAACAATACCTCATAGTTATCCTGGAGGTAAGGTATGAGGGCCTCATCCTCCAAGCAGCTATATGCTGGCAGTCTTGATTGAGGCATATCTGGAAGACATAATGATGGAGACAGGTCACAGTATCTCAGAGATGCACAGAGATACAGCTGCACATACGTGTGCATTACATTTAGTATATATGAACAGTTGTCTTTGCAAATCTTCATGACACTGACACCACTGACATGTTTTTGTCAGACACATGTAACACCCGATGGGGATTGGATATTATCACCATATGTGTGTGTCACCTCATTACATTGCTCATACTCCATGTGAATGCTGTCTTGATGTGGTCATGTCTGTTTGCCTGTACTGGTGTTCGTACCTATCAGCACATGCCTGGATGATGTGGTCATGTCTGTTTGCCTGTACTGGTGTTCGTACCTATCAGCACATGCCTGGATGTGTCCACATTAATGCTGTTGACCTTGATGATGTGTATATGTCACATATCAACACATGCACTGCCTTAACGGACATGAGCTGTGACAATGCAGACATGCGCACGGAAACCTTTACATGCATGCGTTTTGCCATATACATCTACACAGCACTGTACAGCAGTTCAACATCCTGCCACGTATCGCCTGTGTTGCACATGTGGTATACATGGGACAATGGCTAGCCGGATTGTATTCGCAGGGATGGTTATCAACTATAACATGAACGGCCAAGGTCATGTAGTAATGTGTATGCCCTGGGCCATGTATGAGCATAGAATGTAAGGTTTTCTAGCTGTATCTGACAGCCATGTTCCCGCTGCCAGGTGAATCAGTGCCACATAACTGATCCAGAGAGTTAATGATACATCTACCATGCGGTCATCACACCATGTCTGACAGAGATGACATGTGCAGCTTTGCTGGACAGGATTGCATAGTATGGCAGGAGTATGTAACATGTATAGCACAGGGATCTGTCTAGCATGTGGTGATCCTTGTACTAGGAAGGTGGCTGTCCATGACATATGTATTTCAGATCAGGATATGTACGTGTAGCATGTCCAACATCAGTGCTGGACATGTCTTTATGCAGGGCAGGCAGCATGCTGCATAGTGGAGATGAGGATTGTGAAGGTTGGTGTCGCCCATCCAAGCATGGCCAATACCCCTTAAAGGTGATATGTGATCTGATATTGGTCACTTGAGTGATGAGTATAGCTGTCCAATGATCTCCATGCTCATGGATGGCACCCTGTCCTGACTAGGGTTGCCTCTTATGACTATCTAATAGGCCTGGTGATGTCACTAGCTCAAGGAGGTAAACTGCTCAGCACCATCCCTTACACACAGTGTCCATAATGTTGACTGCTGCCTAGGTGGTAGTTAATGGGTACAGGGTTATTAACCTAGCAGTGACAATGCAATAAACAGCTGTCAGATTGTGCACATATGTCATGCACCTCACCCACAAAGCCCATTCTGTATGTTGTCCACAACACTGAGTCAGCTATTGCTCTTAGGTCATGGCCATTCACATACTTACATACGCAGATGCCTCACATTTGTCTGTGTGGTATGGGCTACAATGAGGGGGGAGTACAAAACATTAACCCTGTTTTACTGTAGCTGCCACTGGTGTGATATGCACATGTCACTCAGACACCTTTTGTAGTGTTGGTTCTGTCAACAGGCCACTGGCAGAACACTCCTGTGACATACAAAGGTACATCTAGTATACTGAGTGTAGGTGGAACACAGTATGGGTGATGATGTCCTATGACCTGTCACAGGTATGATATGCAGTGTGAAATCATCCATACTGTCATCTACATCTGTACTGCTAACAACATCTACGTTGATTAAGGTTCATGGACTTTCAGACCATACTCAGCAGGGTAATAGTGCAGTGCCTCCCATTATGAGTGGAGTCTCCACTTTGTGGGTTGTGATAACTGTTTGTGTGCACCATTCAGTGTTTTTACAGACTGACATGAACCTATGTTTTACATGGAAGTGTATGTGTAGAGCTAACTGTTTTGCCATATGTGTATGATACAACCAGGGATGTGGACAGGTCACATGCAGCCTGAGTGCACCTTATACCATCATAATTATGGTTACAGGGGCTCTGTCATGTTCAAGGATATGTGATTGTGTATCTGTTGGGGGGGCAGTGAGTTTATGTTATCCGACACCCTATCTGTATTGCTTATTCATGCTCAGCAATTGTTCAGAACATGTAAGCACTTCATGAGCTACTAATTACTATAGCACTCAATCCTACTCATTTCCTACAGGTAAACATTGTTTGTACTTACATTTCCAGCTTGCTTACAGTACAATAGCTGTTGTACACACTTATCTCACATGTCTTGCTTGAATATATAGGCATGTCCAAGTGTCAATTACCAGTGTTATCGCCTGTCTATATGATGAATATGGGCAACATAAGGCAACATAGCAATTGTCTCATGTACACAGTCAATGCTCACCTCCTAACATATGACACTACAACCTGTGGGAGATGCACATATGTAGCCATGCTGGAGGTAATGCTCTCTCCAACCCAGACTGAACCTGACAATCATGTGGGCATGTTAAACGTTTGCACCACACCCCACTCTTCACATAGTCTCACTAGATCTCCACCACCACAGGCCACACATAGTAAGACTACAACATTTGCGGAGCCTCTCAATACTACTCTGTGTAGGCAACAGAGGCAGGCCCCATCACCAAACACAACACCAATTACTTATAGCCCACAGACTCATGTGTACCCATCAACTACAGCCAATAGGGTGTTATAACATACCCAACACACTAGTCATAGGTGACTCTGTAGGCAGTCACACTGATGTCCCACTCAACAGGCTACACAAGGCAATAGTCACTTTCATCTGGCTGTCGGGTAACAGGATAACCTATGCACTCAGGTCACTCCTCAACAGGTACAATATGACTGTCATTCTCCATGTTAGTGTGAATGCCCTGAGATGTAACTTCCTGGACTACATGTACAGAAACATGCAATAGCTCTCCGATCTTGTAGCCCAGGCAGGTATCGGCCAAGCCCTGAGAAGCATTCTGCATTCGTCCAGACTGATAACGCAGTACAACAACTGAATTATTCACTTCAACAGTTGGCTATGCTTCTGGTGTCATTCCAAGGGTATCCAGTATCTTGTCTGCTTTGAATGACATGGTCGACAAAACACGATGCTTTGGCACAGATGACCTGCACCTGTCAGCCCTAGGATTACGGATAATGTCTAAGGCTCTTGCAGCTCCTATACTGCCTGTTTTAGAGATGGTTCAAATAACATATTCACCACCAGAACAGGAACAGGCAAGCAAAACCTGAGGGTAATGTTACTCAATGCTTGACATCTTCATCTCAAACGCACTCAGCCGAGGCACTCCTTATAATGGACCAGTTTGATATCTCTGTAGTGACTGGGACCTGCTTCTAGGCTCTAGAGAGCACCCCTGCACTAACAGGCTATTACGCAGACCACACCTTTCAGTCATGTAACCAGGACCAGAACACCCACGGCGGAGGTGTGTCCATATTTCACAAGGATGTACACACCTCCAGGCTGGTTGCTTAGCACAATGCATCAGAGGTAATCCAAGTGCAACTAACTGTGGCCATAACTGCTATACAAATTGTAGCTTGCTACGGATTCCACACCATACCCCATGGTTAACGGCCCTCATTTCTTGGTGTACTGGAAAGTAGGGTTCAAACAGGAACTACTGATGTGAGACTGACACTACTCCACACTTAACTGGGATACCTACTCATGTACCGACACATTAGGCCAATGCTTTCTGGGATTCATAACCTCCAATCAGCTGGATCAACCTATCCACACCACCAAGGCCAACAATATCCTAGACCTGGAAATTACCAACATGTGTGACTGGTGTTCCACACCTGGGGTTATCCCCTCATTGGTCAGTTCCGAACGTATGCTAATCACCCTTGTTATCCACATCCCGGCACCACACCCTTCACGGAAAACACAGTACAATATTTCTACAAAGCCAACTTCAGGCTTCTTATGACAGCAGTAGTAAATGTCATGACACCCGTGCAGATGGACAATATAGTTACAAATGCTGAAACATACACATCTGCACTTCATTAGCACTTACACGACTGCATGGATCATGCTATCTCAAACAGAGCCATGACGGTACCCACCAGATAACAGACGCCACTCTGGGGGTCCACTGCCATGGACATAGTGTACAACAGAAGGAGGTGACTGTTGCAAAGTAGAGTGCAATCCCATGGGTTGGGTAGCTCCCTGGTCAGCCTCAGTAGAAATCTGAGATCCCTTATCACATCCTCCAAAGCTGCTACGTAAACATTACTGCGACTCATTCCAAGGACTACCACAAAGCGTTATGGAGGTATGCCACTACTCTCGATGGCAATACCCACATGTGCTCTGACATGCAGCGGTTAGGCAGGAACATTACAGAACTGACTGATATTGGCAACATCCTGGCAGATAGGTTCAATGCTAACTTTACACCCCTCTCACACCCTAAAGGGCCCAAATCTATACAGGAACAATGCAGAGTCCCTGCGGTCACAACTACGCAGTTCAAGCCTGCACTCTCTAAAGCCTGGAACACAGATGCCATGTGACCGTACAACATCCCAGGCTGCAATTTACACAAACCTCAGAATGACATGGCTCCCCACTTGGGCACCAAATTCACTAATAACCTTGTATCAGGCATTGTGGCCCCTGAATGGTGCACAGCAACAGTTATCACACTCCACAAACGTGGCGACACAATGGACCAGAGGAACTATTGCCCTATACGCCTGACTAGACTGTTCTGCAAGACTATGGAGCACATCATCATGGAAGTCATTCACAGAGACATTGGTGGCCTCCAAAGCTTTGATACCACCCAGTTTGGATTTGTTAGGGCCAGACCATGGCTCCTACACCTGGTGGAGTCCTTTTAGACAGTTACCAAGGTAGTAGATGAGGGTAAGGAGGTCCACACAGCCTACCTTGTCCTCTCATTGGCTTTCAACACCGTTCCCCATTCTGGTATTGTCAACATACACATCCACCTGCACATTGACCCCTACGTCACGAGATGTTATGCAAAGTGGCTCACGGACAGGACCCACACAGTGAGGGTAGCATACCCTAGTTCCTACTGTAAATCAGTTACAATTGGCGTACCCCAGTCCTCGGTCATAGGGCCCCTCATGTTCGGTATATGCTTCCCTGAGGTACAGGCCAGCACAGAAGGACTTTCCCTGAATAGGTTTTCAGACGACAGCATGACTGATTCACCAGCTGATACAGACACCCTCCATAAGGGTGTCACTGTGACGGATACCTGGTGTCGATAACATGGCCTCAAGCTGCATGCCACAAGGTGCATAGACATCCCCTTTGGATTACACCAATCACCCACTGACTATCACATAGGTGGTAGTCCGCTACATACATAAGACATTATAAGGGATCTTAGAAAACACGTAGATAGCACCCACTCCTTTGATAACCATATTGCCAAGGTGACATGGATATCCTTCTATGTGGCCACCCTAATCTGTAATGGGTTTGTAGCTGGAACAAAGGCAGCCATTGTACCTCTGTACTCCTGACTTATGAAACACGTTCAAGGGTACAACACCACATTTGGGGTGTACCTTATGGAACAACAGCAATGGCTTTAAATACCACAACATTAACACACCAAGAGGATTACTTACCTCTGAAGGATGACGTATGCAGCACAACTACAGAAACCCCAACTGTACTCATTTGCATACTACATACTCAGAGGTGACCTCTGCTGAACATACAAGGCCCATGTCCACAACAATATTGATGGATATGCTCCACATAAGCAACATAAGCAAAAGCCACTGAGAGCAACATGCTCTGGGATATGTACCCAAATGCAACGATGAGTAGGATGTGCTGGAGGGATACATTCCTGAACCAGACACTCACCATGCTTTGGAACATGATTCCTATGTACATCAGGCAGGGACCCTCACTAGCACTCTTCAAGAGATACCTCGATGGGTGGATGGGAGACAGACATGTACGCCAGGGATCACTGCAGTGGTTGTACTGTACACAGGTGCAGGAAACAAATGGCTCTGCTGTTCACCTAGGGAGGTGCCGCAAGTGAAAACACTGCAGTTGGGCTTACAAATGGACATGGCCAGACAGCATAGTACCTAACTATAACCTATGATGCTATTACATGTCCTTTGTGCATGGATAATTAAGTAACTCTTCCATTTCAATTAGCTATCATGCTGTTACACTGTCTGGTGACTACAAGCCATATGTATCCTGTTATTGTGTATTGTACGTGCCAACAGACATACCTTATGTTTGCATAATATAACAGTAATGCTATGTAAAATATTTGACATATCTACCTACAATACTGTACATTTCAAATTTTTGCGACAATATCCCATAATGCAAAGTATAATTGCACAGCAGGACCATCTTAGACATGTTATTCTCAGTTATACGCCCATACGTATGCCTACTGTTACAGTATATCAACATATACTATCCCCTGTTATGGCACGTACTTGTTGGACAAACCCTACCACTGACAGCGTCTGGAGTGGAATTGTTATGTTTAAAGCCCTTATGTAGCATTCCTTGTGGTGTATGAGGTGTTTCCTTGTGGCCCACAGCAGTACACACAATTTCTACAAGCATTACTATGCTCAACAAGACATCACTACATAATACCTTTTCCCACTGTATGCATTGCGTACACTTTCATTAATACAGAACAGGCACTATATACACTAACATACTGAGTGTTCTACATACCTTCTTAGTGGTCCGAGTTTACGAAAATATCTGTCTTACTCCTTTCCTGTTTCAACGGTTCTTGAATGTATGGCAAGCCATCCTTTTATACATAGATACCAGTAACATGTGGTATCCTGCCACCAATTGGTGTTCCGGAGTAAATGATTACATGCACATCAGCTGTGCAGCTACTCCATTAGCCAATTACACGGCAACAGTGGGGTATAATTGAATACTCCACTTGGGCATTGTCCTTTTGCTCTACCATAGAGGAAGACGGCCTGGATGTGTTTTTTTGTGATGAATTGCAACTGTTATATGGAGAGACACAGATATTTTGATTTCATGTCCCCCATGGATTGTGTGATGGCTAGAGTATGTAGTTCTACATGTGAGTGTAGCTGTTATCTCAACCGTCTGATACGAGACTATTGCAAACAAAACCTGTAACCTCAGCGTCTGTTCAATTGTACAACAGCAACGATTTCACATAGCGCCATTACAAGTGTGTCTCTCACAAGGTATGTTAAGGCTTCTGCAGATGTCATTGAGTGAGTGGATGTTTGTGATGTTATTACAGCCTGTATTGCAATTGTTTCAGGTGTGGGGGAGATGTAGGTGGGTGTACATAGCAGATAAAGGTTTGTGGGGACTGCATTTATACATATTCCATATGTGTGTGGGGTCTCCTTCCCTAATTGAAGACCTATCATTTAGTAGACTAACACTATGGTTATTGCAGGCTTATTCATTAAGCCATTGTTAATTGGTTCCTATATAGCATGCAGGTGATGTTGATCCTTCACTCCCTCCAGAAATACATCGATATGTAATGAAATGTTGCTACATGAAAGCTGTCCTGTGTATTTCTGTCACAGATATTTGCACATATTGCAGTTGTGTTGGTGACTGAACCTCTTTGGCATGGGTTGCCACCTTTTCAAATGGCCATAGTGGGACATTTGCAGGACACACATCGGAGTTTAGAGGCTGACACATACCCACGGTCAGTACAAAGGATAGAACTTAATTTTGTCCTAAATAAAACCTTATTCTTGTAGCACTTTAGTTGCTTATTATGTTTCTTGTAACATTTAGGTATTTTAGATACAGGAATAACTATTTTATGCAACTATTACATAATATATGGGACATAATTATGTCCTACAATCTCAGGACATTTGCCCTTTTTAATATTTTTTGTCAGGACACAACTGCCCAAAGAGGGACTGTCCCTCTCAAAGTGGGACAAGTAGTAACCCTATGCCTAAGGCCAGCTATGACCACACCTACTGTAATAATCTACCTCCGAGTTAGCACAAACAGACACATGAAGCAAACACACACACACACACACACACACACACACACACACACACACACACACACACACACACACACACACACACACACACACTACAGTCCCACAGGAACACACACCACACTCACAACACACACTTACACACACTACAACAATCAGAAACACACAAACACAGTACCTACCTTGACCGCAGCACCAGCAGCAATAACTAAATGTCCCTTAACATCGTGATAATAGTATTCCCGGTTCTAGTGTTCCGGTACTGTGGTCTTTCGGTCTTTAAGCCTCGTGATTACACGTGTCGGTATGTAAAGCATTCGGTAGTTGGCAGTATCCTATTTATTTGTACCTCCATGGTTGTGTACATGTCTTTAACCTATCTATATATTTGCAGATATATGTATATCCATATATATCGACATATATCTCTCTAGCACACTTTCTATCTCTATGATATATATATATATATATATATATATATATATATATATATATATATATATATATATAGAGAGAGAGAGAGAGAGGGAGAGTGAACACACCTTTTGTTGGGTACATGGCGGTGTATACTGTTTCCTGAACTCTGCCCTTTTGTGTTTTAACCTGTCACAATACACACCTGCCGTTGGTACATCTCGGGTAGCTTAGTGGTAGGTGATTGTGTACATGGTTGCGTGTTCTACTCTTGGCAGTGGCCGTTTTACCTGTCAGAGCAGGCACTATTAGTACAAGGGTGAATAATGCTGATTTCACCTGTTCTGGACATCTTTGAATGCGATCTGTGCGATATTCAGCAAAGCTTAGACCTGTTTTGCGCATATCCGTGTAGTCATGTTTAACCGACACTTACCGTCACTTGCCGGCACATAAACCCACTAAGATGTGCTTAAACGTGCTCTAATGACCTGCATCCAACATCCATTATTCATGCCATTGGGATTACATGACGGCCCTTGCAGGACGTGGAACCGGGAACATGCACAACACAGTCAGTGGCTTTACCACTTGGGCATCTGGGATATGTACAGGTGTTATGGTGTTTTGTATGTGGACTGTACTATGGCTGTTCCTCCATACTGCAATCAAATGTGTAACTCAGTTAGTTTACATATGGATAATACCTATTTATGGTATGTCCAAGTGATGTTTAATGGATGTGCTCCAGCTATGGGAATCTATGTCACAGTGAGCCACACACTGTAATGTGCTACACCTTGCCACAACCATAACTGGAGAATGCTGGGGTAATGGATACCTGTCATGGGTACTCCCCATGCTTTGGCACTACATCCCTGATTACATTATATGGAGCCCCTCATTAACACACCAGGGAATCCATGCAGAGTGGGTGGGGAACCGTGGTTACACACATGGATCCCGCAATTGCCTCTGCTCCACAGAGGGACAGTTAGTTAATCGATGGGGTGGCGACAGCAGATACATTTTGCCTAGGCTGATGAATGGCCTCTGACAATCAGGCATGTACCTACCGATGTACCTAGGAACCTATACATGCAGTATCAACATATGCTGTTAGCTTCGTTTACTGTTCAGGTGTTGACTTACCTTGTTCCAATAGCTGTTGTGTGTGCAATAGTTGAGGGCTGCCTATGTAGGATTCACACAGTAGGCCACCTATACATAACAATTTACAGGTGGTCATGTGTGTGTGTATGCCATCCATTTTACTGTATGTGCAGTTGGAGAAGTGTGTCATTCCATAGGGACCTACACTGTCAGTGTATGTGCTATACATTCCCTCTTTGCCAAGGCGTGGGCATATTGGGCATGCCTCCGTCTGCCTACTGGGGCTGGCACAGGGTGATTGTGGTTTGAATCCCTCTCTGCCTGTGATGGCTTTGGCAATTGCGTGGACTGTGAGGGCCTTCGCCATTATGTCCCTGCTGCAGCTGTTTCCGCAGGATCATATTATGTAGCGTGGCACATATTATGAAGATGTGGGCACACGTGCCTGGAGAGTACTGCAAGGCTCCACCAGATATGTCCAAGCAATGGAGCCGTGATTTCAGCATCCCAAACACACGCTCTATGATGATTCTGGTTTGTGTGTGTGCCTCATTATGGCATTCCTGCATGGGTGTGTGGGCATTTCTGATGGGAGTCATCATCCACAGCTCCAGTGCATAGCCAGCATCCCCCACAAGGTGGCCATATGGGATGTCTCCCTGACAAATACCTGATACAGCTGTGAGGCATGCCAGATGTGGGAGTCATGGTAGCTTCCAGGGCTGCCAGCACACACATCCGTGATAATGCCCTGGGCATTGCACATGACCTGGCAGTTGATGGAGTGGTATCCCTTGTGGTTTATGTACTGCCTACCATGCTCACCGGGTGGTGACCTGATATGTATGTGCATGCAATCTATTGCACCCAGTACCTCTGGGTAGTCTGCCACATGGTGGAAGAGATGCATATTGCTGGCCAACTCCTCCTGAGTTCGGGGGAAGTATATATGCTCATTGGCATGTGATAACATAGCATCCAGGAACTGGTGAAGTACCCTGGATGCTGATGCCTTTGAGATCCCCATGATATCTCCAGTTGGCCTTTGAAAGGTACCTGTGGCTAGTATTCTCAAGCTTACACATACCTTCATGTCCACTGGGATAGGTTCCCCTCTGTTGTGTCTGGATCTGAGGCGTGGCCGGCACAGCTCAACTATTTGCTGTATGATGTCCCTGTCCACCCTGTAATGCTCTACTATCTTCAGATCATGTAGCCCCTGGTAGATTACCCTTGGTCTGAACACTCTTCTCCTCCTCCGGGGCCTGAGGTGGTTGTCAGCATCATCCTCCACACCACCTTCAGTCTCCAACACATGGTGATGAATCACAGCTATGGCAGCTCTCAACAAGTACATTGTAAAAGTTCCCTGTCTGTTTACACTGATGGTGCAGTGTTTGGGAATACACAAGTGTGTATGAGGTGCCTTCACACTTTATACTATTGTGCTTTGAACACTGCTGATGTCATATGGTGTGTATGTACAATCCGAGCAGCAGGGTATCTTATGTGTTTTACCACAGGTACTGCTATTATGGTGCCTTTGGTGTTGAATTACATTTATCTGCTGTGGATCACCTCTTGCCCTTGCCTTAACTTGTCTTAACGATTCACCTTCCATTGCCTGGCATGCATCCAGCAGCCTGCTTTCTTGTTTTGTACTTTCCCAAACCAGGATTGTCTTGCAAAATGTGCTCTATAGCCGATCTACTGCAGGTTTGCTTTGCTCTGCAGTGACAGTTCTCTTTATTTTGAAATCCGACACCTCCCCTATCCTGTTCTGCAGGTTGCTGCTAGCAGCCTTGTTAGCTGCTGTCAATGGCCCACTGTGAGTTAATAGGTGTTAATTACTCAGTTGTACTCCAATTACCCTACTGCGGCATTTCCTTATTGTCTTCCCCTAAACTTCCTGTTTGAGCTGTGGTGTGTGGCACGTGAGTCTGCTTACTGGGTTTTGGGCACATTGTCATCCACGTACACATGCGCTTTTGGGCACCATGTGTGCTCTCAGCTAAGCAAAGCTATGCCTACATCCTCACCCCTATCCTGCGGCTTTGGTTAGCAATGAGCAGCCCAGATTTGCATTGCTCCAATGTGCTTACAGCTACGGTGGTACACCCCACTGCTGATGTCATGTATACCTCCAGACCACTCCTCGGTGTTGTAGCGCTGCACTGTATGGTACATCCTTAGGCCGGCGGGACGTTTGCGATTCACTATTGCTTACCTCATTTGCATGGCATTGACTACTAATTAATTTTTACCATGCCGAACACTGTCACAGCCCCTTAGCAACCCTTGCAGCTTGGTTGTGGTGTAGCATGCATACCATTGACTATTATGGTGAAATCATGATTTGTGTTACATTGCCATTTACTGACATCTGTATATATTTTCCTTGTGTTCCCATTTGCGCATGCATGCCCTGCGGTTGTACTTTGCGTTACTGTGGCCATGACATTAAATGTTATTTTTTATGTGTTGTGCATATTTTGTTATGCCATTGGCTGTATATTTAGCCATTGGCATATGTTAACTTTGTAATACATGAGTCTGGTCTGCTTTCATGGCTCTGATGTTCTGTTTTGAAAAATGTAAACTGTTTTTTTGGTTTACTTTTCTGTAGGTTTACTCTACACCTGCACCACTTCATGAATCGCTATGTACCTTCATTTGCATGCTGCAGTACTGTGCATGGGGTGATTAGCATACTTGAGCCGAGAGCTGCACAGATCTGGCGTGCGCTTGTAGTGCACGTGGAATTAGATCGTACCTGAATCGCTCGGCAGCCATATTTGGCATTATACCGCCTACGCTATGCCTGCACCTGGTGCAAGCTTCATGAATCCCGGCCTACTTCTTCAAATCGTTTAACCTGTGCACCATTCCACAAACTAGGATAGAAACAGGTCTATATTAGATCACCAAATGCTTAAAAAAGCGAACAGTGATTAATTGACCCTTTGTAAGTGAAAGCTTACAATATCAAACTGTCAGAACAGTGATTTTTTTCCAAGGGATGAAAAATCTCTGCTAAACAATCCCCTGGATTCATGAAAGTCCATGCAAGAATAAGAGTATTCTTGCATGGAGTGGTTTGTGTCCGTTTAGCACAGCAGCGCGCCTTAAATATTTATGAAAGCACACTGCTGTACTTACTATATGGAAATGAACTGTAAACAAGTGCAGGGGGCATGTCCAAGTAGTGCACGGACACTGAACATGCCTCCTGCACTCAAAAAGTGACGTATGGTACTTTCTAAGCTGAACTGGTATAACAGTAGAGATTTACTCTAATATTATGCCAGCATTTCAGTGTCTGGGGACACTGAAATAAAAATTGGCAACAAGAAAGCAATGCAGGGGATGTGTGAGAGGTTCTGTGACACATCCCCCACATTGCTAAAGTACCGTATGGGATTTCTGCAACTTGATAAAGCAGGAAATGTGTGCAAATACACAAATAACAGGGGTAAATCCCCAAAAAGTGAAAAAACACAAATATAGTCCCACAAAAATAGAAAGTTGATATAGAACAGGCCACGCATTAGCATGAATTATGTAAGGGTAGAAATCTGAAACCAAATGTATGCCAGTATTTCCTTACAGCAGTGCATGTTAACAAAGGCATAAATGATGGGGGGAATAAATAATACATTAGGGACATGCCTGGGGTGAATTTCCTATCTCCCATCCAATCGTCAAGGTTCCTTTTGAAGATGGGCAAGGAGGCACTCTGCTTGACATGTATGGGGAGTCTATTCCAGAGTATGGGGAGTCTCTGGGTCAGGAACCTATCCCTCCAGCATGTTTTGTTCATTGTGATGACAAGATTTAGATCCCTGGAACGTGTGGCTCTGAGGGATTGGGATTTCTTTAAGTGGAGCATGTCCAACAGCTCAGGGTTTGACATGGCCTTGTATGTTAAGCAGAGATTGCCTCTGAGTAGACGATATGCCACCGAGTATAGCTGGAGTTTTTTTTCAGATGGTCAACATAGGGCATCTGCTTTAGGCCAGTGATTCTTTTAGTGAGGTATTTCTGCGGCCTTTCCAGTTGTTGCAGATGTCTTGTGAGGTACATACCAAACAGGGCATTGTACTCTATAATGGGTCTAATGAGGGATGAGTACAGTGGGACAATGACCTTCTTTTTTCTGGATGAAAAGCCCTTAATGATGAGGTGTGCCACATAGAAGGATTTCCTGACTATTGTGGCAATGTGGTTATCGAAGGTGAGACCACTGTCCACCTGTGTCCCTAAGTGTCTCATCACACTTTTGGTGTTTAGTGTACTGCCACCTATGTGGTAATTCATGGGTACATGTTTTTTCCCAAATGGGATAACTGTACAATTCTTGGCATTAAGCTTGAGCCCATGGCTCTGGCACCAAGCAACTGTTTCTGTAAGGCCCTTTTGTAGAATATCCACATAATTTGGGGATTCAATAATGGCTCCCAGTTTGCAGTCATCTATGAACTTTGTTAGCCAGAGTCCCTTAGTGTTGGCCTGTACTTCAGAGAAGTAGATGCCAAATAAGAGCGGTCCCAGGACTGAACCCTCGGGTGCTCCACTTGTCACTTGTCTGGAGCTGGATTTGGAGTCAGCTACTTTTACAGTCTGGGTTCTGTCAGTAAGCCAGTTGGCAACCCATCGAGTGATGTAGGGATTTATGCCCAGCTTAGTAAGTTTATCTATGATTCCAGAGTGGGGGATGGTGTCAAGGGCCTTGGCGAGGTCCAGATAGGCTGTATGGACTGCCTTACCCTCATGCACAGCTCTGGAGACTGATTCGAAGAAGTAAATCAGATTCAGGAGACAAGATCGGCCCTTCATGAACCCAAACTGGGTGGGGTACAGTGTTTGAAGGTTGCCAATGTCTTTGTTTATAAGTTTCATGATAATGCTTTCCATGCCCTTGCAGATCAGGCTCGTCAGACTGATGGGATGGTTGTGGAGTGGGATAACTGTAGCTGTGTGCCACTCAGCGGGCACGAAGGCTGAGGTGAGGCTATGATTAAACATGACACTTAGGTGAGGTGCCAGTTCATTTTGTAGTGCATGTAGTACACAGCCTGGGATGTCATCTGGTCCCATGGATGCTGTATTCTTAGCTTTGGAGAGTGCTGTTTCTACCTTTGTGGCCATGATTACCAGAATTTGGCAATCTTTTGGTATTGAGATGGGCCCTTTGGAGGTGAGAAGGGGTGAAGTTGGCACTAAATCGATCTGCCAGGATATTGGCAATATCCTTGGTATCAGTATATTTAATGCCATTCTGTTGTAGCTTAAAGCAGATCTGAGCATTGTCATTTAGATTCTTGACATAACTATAGAATGCCTTGTGGTTGTCTTTGGAATCTTTGGCAATTTTATTTTCGTAACTAGCTTTGGAGGATTTTATGAGGGATCTCAGCTTCTTAGTGAGGCTGGTAAGGGAGTTTTTTGCATCCTGGGATTTTCCTCTTTTCTGCAACAGTTTCTTCCTTCTGTTGTATAGTTTGTTTATGGCAGGGGACAACCAGATTGGTTCTATTTGGGATGGCACGATTCATGCACAAGAGGATGTGCTCATACAGTTCCTTAGTGTAGAATTCAGCAGTCGAACTTTCAGATCCCGTCTGCATGGGTGTCATGAAGTTTGTCACTTCTGACTTGAGTAGCATGAAGTTAGCTTTGGAGAAGTTTTTTACAGAGGTTTCCTTAGTGGGGGCTGGGGGTGGGATGTGGATATCAAGGGTGATTTGCTTATGGTCAGACCTGACCAATGAGGGGGTGACCACTGGTGTGGAGCATCTATCTCCCATGTTGGTAATGACCAGGTCTAGGATATTGGAGCCCCTGGTTGGACAATGGATTAGTTGATCCAGGGCTCTGGAATTTATGAATTCCAAGAATCGTTGGGAAAAGGTGTTGGTACCCACGTAGTTTTCCCAGTTAATGGCAGGGTAGTTGAAATCACCCAGTATTAGGGTGTTTGATTGCATCTTAATATTTTCCACTATGTTTAGAAAGGTGTAGTGAGAACCTTGGGGCATGGTTGGGGATCTGTAGCAAGCTACAATTTGGATTGCAGTCTTACCTAGTGTTAGTTGCACCTGGAGAATTTCAGATGCATTGTGCTGGGCAACTAGCCTGGAGGTGTGAATATTCTTGGTGAATATGGACACTCCTCCACCTTTAGTGTTTTGGTCTTGGTTTGGTG